>NC_048298.1:26873130-26947630 GCF_013100865.1 Trachemys scripta elegans | reverse complement strand
TTTCTCTTAATTAATTGGCCTCTCAGAGTTGGTAAGACAACTCCCACCTGTTTATGCTCTCTGTATGTGTGTATATATATCTCCTCAATATATGTTCCATTCTATATGCATCCGAAGAAGTGGGCTGTAGTCCACGAAAGCTTATGCTCTAATAAATTTGTTAGTCTCTAAGGTGCCACAAGTCCTCCTGTTCTTCTTTTTACATATACTGTAACTTCAGAAAATATGAATATCTACCTTTTTTAAAAGTATTGCACATGTCAAGACAAACACCTGTCAGGGATGGTCTAGATAATACTTAGTCCTGCCTTGAATGCAGAGGACTGGACTAGATGACCTCAAGAGCCCCCTTCTAGTCTTGTACTTATATAATTCTACGTCCAACATATACAGAAGCAACAGCTAAATTGAGTTTTCTTTTCCTTTTATTAATTTATATCATCTATAACATGTGCCCTTCTTCCTGTAGGCATCTACCAGAGGTTCCCAAATTATGGCATGTGTGCCACTGGTAGTGCATGACCCTGATGTTCCATCAATTCACTTCATAATTTTTTAAGAAGGGGACACACAATGTGAATTAATAAAGTTTGGGAACTGCTGATCTACTGGAAGGCTCTATGTGCAACCTTCCCTTTCTATAGGCATCTACAAAAATACTGTGCAATGTGTTGATGGCCCCAAAGGTTCTATTTTTGACCCTTTCCTTCTCCCACCCCATCCCTGAGGCAAAAACTCATCCACTCTCATGGCTTCAGTGGTGGTGATTTTTAAAATCTTGCCTCATGGGAATGAGAGAATATTCCTGCTAAAATGACCTTCTCCTCAACCTATCCAGGCTTACATCACTGCTTCTGTCTGTTTGGACCTAATGGATACCCTGTTTTTTTCCCTCAATTTAAATGACAACCTTAATTTCTCTTCTTTCCTGCGCAACTGCCTCGCCTCCCTTTTTCTACACCTGTGGCCTCTCAGATGCAAGGGTCACATTCTAACCTCAGAGACTTGCATATAGCTTCCATGCACGTCAACCTGAGTTGTACATGAATATCTGAGGGTACAGTTTTGCCCTTAGAGATCACATACAGTATACAAGTTAGAAAACGAGGTCTATAAAACAGCTAAGAAATATTTTATCGGTGGTAGTGTTTGGAGCCAACTTATGGGAAAATATGTTTCCAACCCACTGTAAACCATTATGAAAAGGTAAATCATACGATGCCTAGATAACGTGGGGACAGAAACAAGACTAAATGTGTGCAATGCTTCAATTGAATAGATAAACCCTGGACTTAACTAGTGCAGTCAGTGAGTAGGATTTCACACACTGGATATACCACCACTTAATTTTAACGGAATAAGTAGGTTTATAAAGAAATGTAGCAGACTAATAAAGTGACAGTCTGAATTATGCTTTGGACACCACTACAGCAAATATTTTACTTTACCACCTACATATGGAGTCAGAAGTATCAAGGGATACATTCAATTAAATCAACTCTCAAGTAGAAATATAGAAATGTACAGATGGAACTTAGGTTTCACAGTTTAAATACATTGAAGACCTCTAATTTCTAAATATCTTGCCAAGAATGTCTATGTAGACAATTTCCTTTAGATAGATGCTTTAGAACTTAACATGTTTATTCTCTCCAAGATTCAGAAGATATTTTAAATTCAGCAACTCTATCATATTCTTCAATTCATGCAACAGATTACACAAAGAGATTTCTGCAAACTGCACATGCACATTCAGTGTGGCATCCAGTTAGTTGCTGATGCAGTACTGATGTTTCTTCTCCCTGTCCAAGTTTCCTCCTCAATAGCTGACCCAGAGAAGGAGCTCACACACATAGTATCATTGTTCTGACAACTGGTCCACACATTTTGTTTTTAATTGCCTTTCCTATATGCCACCCCAATTCAACAAATGAAAGAGTGTCAACACTCTGAGCACTGGTTTTGCATAAAGCAAGGGTATTAGTACCCGCTGCGAGGTAGGTAATTATGTATGATAACTCCCATATTAACGATAGGAACATGGAAACAGAGATTAAATGAATTGCCTGGAGGCACCATATTCTAGACAACTAGGCACAGGACGCAAATGAGAACTTAATTCCAATGCTGATTCTGACACCACCCATTTGTGAAGTGGGGGTAATAATATTTCTCCCTCCTTCAAAAGACGTGTTGTAAAGATTAATTAATTAATGCTTGTGAACATTCAGGACTACCGTGATGAGCGCAACAGAAAAGCCCATTAAAATATCCATATTCAGTGTAGCATTGGATAAGAACATGAGAACAGCCATAATGGGACAGATCAATGGTTCATCTAGCCTAGCATCCGGCCTTTGACAGTAGCCAATGCCAGGTGCTTCAGAGGGAACGAACAGAACAGGTAATCATCAAGTGATCCATCCCGTCACCCATTCCCAGCTTCTGGCAATCAGAGGCTGGAGACACTTCAGAGCAAGGTTTTGCGTCCCTGACCATCCTCGCTAATAGCCATTGATGGACCTATCCTCCATGAACTTACCTAGTTCCTTTTTTAACCCTGTTAAAGTCTTGGCCTTCAACATCCTCTGGCAAAGAGTTCCACTGGTTGACTGTGCGTTGTGTGAAGAAAGACTTCCTTTTGTTTGTTTTAAACCTGCTGCCTATTAATTTGATTTGGTGACCCCTAGTTCTTGTGGAATGAGAAAGATTAAATAACACTTCCTTATTTACTTTCTCCACATGAGTCATGATTTTATAGACCTCTATCATATCCCCCCTTAGTCATCTCTTTTCCAAGTGCAACGTCCCAGTCTTATTAATCTCTCCTCCTATGGAAGCTGTTCCATTCCCCTAATCATTTTTGTTGCCCTTTTCTGTACCTTTTCCAATTCCAATATATCTTTTTTTTTTTGAGATGGGGAGACCAGACCTACATGCAGTATTCAAGATGTGAGCGTACTATGGATTTATATAGAGGCAAAATGATATTTTCTGCCTTTCCTAATGATTCCCAACATTCTGTTAGCTTTTTTGACTGCTGCTGCACATTGAGCAGATGTTTTCAGAGAACTATTCAGTGATTCCAAATCTTTCTTGAGCAGTTTGCAGGAAATTTAGACCCCCTCATTTTATATGTATAGTTGGGATTATGTTTTCCAGTGTGCATTACTTTGCATTTATCAACATTGAATGTCATCTGCTATTTTGTTGCCCAGTCATCCAGTTTTGAGAGATCCCTTTGTATAACTCTTTGCAGTCTGCTTTGGATTTAACTACCTTGACTAGTTTTGTATGATCTGCAAATTGTGCCATCTCACTGTTTACCCTTTTTTCCAGATCATTTATGAATGTTAAACAGTACTGATCACAGTACAGACCCCTGCGGGACACCACTATTTACCGCTCTCCATTCTGAAAATTGACCCTGCGTGTCCTATCTTTTAACCAGTTACTGATCCATGAGAGGACCTTCCCTCTTATCCCAGGACAGCTTACTTTGCTTAAGAGACATTGGTGGGGGACCCTATGGATGGTGTGTAGTACATAAGGCATAGATGTCACACACTGAATGGTGATAATAAAACAACAGAACTGCCTCATTCCCTGAGCACTGTCCAGTCGGTGCACTAAAAGCAGCATGGGCCTTGTGGGAACAATAGTATGTAACTGTGTAATTAGGACTGTCATAATGCATATATACAGGCAACCCTTAATTCTGGTGGCTCCTACTTTTAAGTGTTCTGTTACTAGTTTTTTTTCTAATGTAGTTTGTGTTTACATACATATAAAACACAATCAGATGCAGCTTTTTATTGCAATGTGTGCACATGTGCTATATGGAATTCTGTAGTTGGGGTATCTGGATAATCTATACTACAATACCAACAGCATTACAAATATGATAGATTTGATTTAAATTAGACACATTTCCTTAAGTAAAATGGTGTACTAAACATGCACATTATGCCATTTTAACAACTTTTGCAGTCACTTCATTATTTGTTATTTTGTTAAAAACACAACGAAGCACAGATTCCTCGCTGAGAACTATGTACATGCCAAATTTGAAGCTCTATTACAAAGTGGGTTGAGTAGGAAAAACTGCATTTGAAATAATTTAGAATTATTTAGTATATTTATATAGTATTTGTTTCATTAATACAGCTCAGTGGAATTTCTTAGGCCATTCAAAATTAATTACACTTTGGACTGAGAATAAGTGTATTAATGTCAGTCAGAAAAGGAACATTTTTGAGAAAGCGACTGGAAACATGGGTTTCTATCATAACGGCATAACTTAGAATAATAAAAATACCCTTTTTTGATAGAGAGAGAATCATTGCCATCCTCTCACACTAAGGGATAGGGAAGAAATCAGGTTTTCCTAGCGACACATCCACAGTTGATAGTGAATTCATGCACAAAGACTCCTGGCTGACACAAAGGACTTGAATATTACAGTTCTTGTCCAAGATATTGTCTTTGTTTGAAATGTTGTGGCTAATGTACTTCACCCCAAAATCTTTGTTATAGCAGGGGAAGGCAAAAAGACTGGTTAAATTGCAGTAAATTCACAAAGTAACTTTACTACCTATTCCAAAGCAAAATGTATATGAGCATCCATAATTAGCCTGGATACATAATGGGGAAAAAAAGCCTGATTATTGTCTCAGTTACACTGGTTTTACTCCTCTACAACTTCAGTGGAGAGATTCTTGATTTACATGAGGGTGAGATCAATCAGGATCACAGACTTCAGATGGCAGCAAAGAGAGCAGCACAGTGAGGCTGTGTCTACACTAGATTTTTTTCTCTCTCTCAAAATTTCACACCATTGCTTCTTTCAGTGGTACCAAGAGTGGGAGCACAAGTGTACACCAGCTGCTGGTGGCCACACGTATTTGTATAATCTACACCTATTCTGAGCAGGATTAGACAATACAGTGGTTAAAGTGCTGGTAGACAGTCCATTCTAGCACTACCACTCCCCTCCCCCCCCCAGCTGTACAGAGGTACCAACTGTGGCAAATTTTAAAAACAAAAATATCTAATGTAGACAGTCTAACAATGCCTTTGAGCACTCTTTCTAATCTCATGACATACAAGATCTGTCTTTCTAATCAATCAAAATCTATCATTCCCTGTAATTATAACCTCATAGCACAGAACTAAGGAAACATTCAATATGTAGGTGGTTGTCATTATGACTGACAACTACTGAAAAAACATAGGATTTATTTTTAGTTCTCTATTCACACAATATGCAAATTGGCTGCATGCTGAAGTAAAATGGCTCTGACTCACTGGAAAAATAACCATTCTAACACAAATTGATTTTTATACACTGGGGCAAAATTGTTTGTTTGATTCAAATTAAATCATATTTGATCTCATACTGCAAGAAGAGAAGTTACCTGTTGCATTTGGCATTGAAATATTCATGAGAACAACATCTTCAAACAGTTGTTTCAAAACGTTATGCTCTACTGTACAAAATGAATAGTCTAAAACTTGGCAAAAATTATACTGGGAGAAAGAATTTGCACAGTTGTCCAAATAAGTTGTCCAAGTAGAAGTCTTGATGGTGAAGTAAATACAGACTTCGATACACAACTTTTCCAATGGCTGTTAGGCATGCCTCTTAATTTGTTAATTAGTATTTTTGGCAAGTATGCCCAGAGGGCGCACAGCCTGTGCAACTTCTAAATACGCCTCTACCCGGATATAATACAAATTCGGATATAACGCGGTAAAGCAGCGCTTCCGGGGGGGAGGGGACGCGGCGGATCAAAGCAAGTTCGATATAACGTAGTTTCATCTATAATGCGGTAAGATTTTTTGGCTCCCAAGTACAGCGTTATATCGGGGTAGAGGTGTATAAATATCCATGATACATTGGGGACCATGTGTTGTCATTTCAACTTTTTAGTGCCTTTAGGAACAGAGAATAAAAGAATCACTTGATATAGTCCCATATAGCCACATTTTAGAAATTGTATTAAGACAACAATGTACAGTTATAAGCACATTTAGGATTAGTCTACATTATCGTGATGACTGTCAAATTTAGTGCAGTGTTTGGATGGCATGAAGTAAATAAGGGATCGGCCACACATATACTGAATATTGTTCAGTATTTGGTTTTTAACCACTGCCTCATTCACTAACCGCTATCTATCCTTTAATGTGAATGAGGCAAGACTCCTGTGGAAAAGTTAGTGTAGGATTATTAAATTAGGACTGTATCTCTATGTATGTGAACAAGTGGCTGAATTAACACTGCACGGGAAACTTAAATACTGGCATCTCCTGCTTTTGAGCGCTTGACTTTGCAACCTTAGCAACACTACTTTTACATAGTTTGTTTTTTTTTACTTTATATTTAAACATACATAAAATATGTCTGTGGCTCACGGCGTCCCTGCACAATAAGACAGACACAAAATGAAACAGCAGCAACTCAGAAGAGTCAGAACTCGAACAAGAAAGAAAAAAACCAGAAGTGTATGCAGAGGTCTAAATTTAAAATAATACTGTATACAAGTAGGAAGTAATAATATCTCTCCCTACTTCAAAAAGAGGTACTGTGAAGAGGAATTCATTCACGTGTGCAAAGTACTGACGTACTACTGTGATGAGGAAAACAGAAAAGCCATGAGGAAATTTTTAAAAAACCCATATTCAGTCCAGCACCTGGATGAAGTGTAGTACACTAGGCATGAGTTACATACCAAATGCTGGGGATAAAAAAGTCTTGAACTGCCACTATTCATTCTGTGCACTGAAAGAGGCCTGGGCCCTGTAGGAAAATGTTTTTTGCTAAAATTGCATCACAAAAGTTGACCTGCAACTTATACAGAAGTCAAACTAGCAATATAATGCGGTAGAGCTGTGCAATTCTCGCTTAGTAGAGTGTCTAAGCTCTTTATGCTCCCCAGAGCTCATTTACATCCAGGAGTTTGGCTCTCAGGGCAAGACGGGTTGCTACCCCCCAGCTCGTAATTACCATTCATGTGTGTATGCTTATGTTCACACCTAACTGGTGTATCTGATGATCAATGATTCTTTTAAAATGAGTTTTGCAACAAAATTGTATGTATGTATAAGCTCAGTAACACTGTTATAGGTAGTACAAACAAGAAATATATACAGCAAAACCCTATAGCATAGTAATTTTTCTATTGTTAGTGACATCTCCCTAGAACAGTATATGATGCTTTTTTCCAGGTCAAGTAAAAAATTACAAGTTTTCGCTCCTGGACCTTCTAACTAGCTAATCTTAGTATCACATGTTTTAAGTACCATCCTGAATGCACACATTGCATGGACAAAATAATGTTTTAGTCTCAATTTCCTTTCAAGTCAGGAAAATAAATATGGTAACTCTATCTCAAGGGGACTGTGAAGACATTTCTAATAGATAATAAACAGCCATTGAACATAACCAAACTTGTACTGTATTTGCTATATATTCTAGATGGATTAAAAAAGAACGGTTACTTACCTTCTGTAACTGTTGTTCTTCGAGATGTGTTGTTCATGTCCATTACACATTAGGTGTACGCGCGCCGCGTGCACGGACGTCGGAAACTTTTTCCCTTAGCGGCTCCCGTCGGGCCGGCAGGGCCCCCTCCTTCCCGCCAGAGCGGCGCCCCGCTCCAGGGTATATATATCCCTGCCGACCCGACCCCTCCGGTTCCTTCTTGCCGGAGACTCCGACAGAGGGGAAGGAGGGTGGGAAGTGTAATGGACGTGAACAACACATCTCGAAGAACAACAGTTACAGAAGGTAAGTAACCGTTCTTTCTTCTTCGAGTGATTGTTCACGTCCATTACACATTAGGTGATTCCCAAGCTTACCAGTGGAGGTGGGTAGGAGTCAAGGTACAACTGACTGTAGCACAGCCCGGCCGACCATCGCGTCCTCTCTGGTCTGATGATGGATCGCGTAGTGGGCTGTGAACGTATGTACGGACGACCAGGTGGCCGCCTTACAGATCTCCTGGATAGGGACCTGCGCCAAGAAGGCCGTTGAGGACGCTTGGGCCCTAGTCGAGTGGGCCCGGATCTCCGGGGCCGGAACATTGGCGAGCTCATAACATGTGCGTATACAATGCACAATCCATGCCGACAAGCGCTGTGTCGAGATAGGCAAGCCTTTCATACGTTCCGCAATAGCAATGAACAGCTGAGGTGATCTGCGGAATGACCTGGTCCGTTCCAGGTAGAATGCCAACGCCCTTCGAACATCCAGGGTGTGTAGGCTGTGGTGGTGAGGGTCCGTATGGGGTTTAGGAAAGAACACCGGTAGGCAAATGTCCTGCCCCATGTGAAACTGCGATACCACTTTTCGAAGGAATTTGGGGTGCGGCCTCAGTTGTACCTTATCCTTATGGAACACTGTAGAGGGTGGTTCCGAAGTGAGGGCCCTCAATTCCGATACCCTTCTGGCCGACGTGATGGCCACGAGAAACGCCACCTTCCACGAGAGGTGCGTGAGGGAGCAAGTGGCCAGGGGCTCAAAGGGGGGACCCATGAGTCTTGTTAGGACTAGGTTCAGATTCCACGCCGGGACAGGCGGGCGCGAGTAGGGAAACACCCTTTCCAGCCCCTTGAGGAATCGGGCCACTGTGGGGTTGGAGAACACTGACACTCCCAACTCTCCCGGCTGGAAAGCCGAAATAGCGGCTAAATTCACTCTAATCGAGGCGGGCGCAAGGCCTTGATTCTTGAGGTGCAGTAGGTAGTCCAAGATCGATGGAACTGAGGCTTGTAAAGGCTGTATGCGTAGAGGCTCGCACCAGTGGGAGAACCTTTTCCATTTTGCCAGGTAGGTCGCTCTTGTAGAGGGCTTTCTACTATTAAGGAGGATTTGTTGAACCTGGTGAGAGCACCTGTGTTCTGCATCGTTAAGCCAGAGAGATACCATGCCGTGAGATGTAGCAAAGACAGGTTCGGGTGGAGTAGGCGACCTTTGTCTTGTGTGACTAGGTTGCGATGGAGGGGGAGGGTGATCGGGTCGGCTATGGACAATTCCAGCAGGGACGTGAACCAATGCTGGCGTGGCCAGGCCGGGGCGATAAGTATGATTGTCGCCTTGTCCCTGTGGGTCTTGAGGAGAACCTTGTGTATGAGTGGGAACGGAGGGAAGGCATATCTCAGGCTCCCACCCCGTGGGATCGTGAAGGCATCTGCTAATGATCCCCGGCTGAGGTTCTGGAACGAGCAGAACTGAGGGCATTGGCTGTTGTCCCTGGTGGCGAATAGATCCACCCGGGGAAAGCCCCACCTCCGGAAGATCGAATGCAGGACGTCTTGCCTCAACGTCCATTCGTGCATTCGGTAGGATCGGCTGAGGCGGTCCGCTAAGCCGTTTTGGATCCCCGGAAGATATGTCGCAATGAGGTGGATCGCATGGGCTATACAGAAGTCCCATAATTGGAGTGCCTCGTGACAGAGGGGAGAAGACCGGGACCCGCCCTGCTTGTTTATATAGAACATGGCGGTAGTGTTGTCCGTCAGGACTGCCACGCTATGACCTTCTATGGTGGCGTGGAAGGTCTGACAGGCGAGGCGAACCGCTCTTAGCTCCTTCAGATTGATGTGAAGCAGCTTGTCTTCTCTGGACCACAGCCCTTCGGTCCGCAGTTCCCCCAGGTGCGCTCCCCAACCCAGGTCCGATGCATCTGTTACCAATGTCAGAGTGGGTTGTGGGGCAGCGAAGGGGATCCCTTCGCAGACCTGTTGTTGGTGATCGAGCCACCAGCGGAGCGAGCCCAGCACGTGGTTTGGGATCGTTACTACTTGATCCAATGGGTCTCTGTTGGGGCGGTGCGTTTGGGCAAACCACAACTGTAAAGGCCGGAGCCTTAGGCGAGCATGTCTGACCACGTGTGTGCAAGCTGCCATATGCCCCAGGAGCTGCATGCAACACCTTGCCGTTGTCGTGGGGAATTTTTGGACTGAGCTTACGGCCCTCTGAATTGTCAGGAACCGTGCCTCTGGTAGGCTTGCCTGCGCGGCCACCGAGTCCAGGGTCGCACCTATGAAGTCCAGTCTCTGTGTGGGGACTAACGTGGACTTGGGCACATTGACCCGGAGGCCGAGCTTGTCGAACGTCTGCAAGGCCAGCGTCACGTGAGATCGTACCTCGGCCTCCGACCTGCCCGCGAGAAGCCAATCGTCCAAGTACGGGAACACGCGCATCCTTCTCTTTCGAAGGAAGGCTGCTACCACGGACATGCATTTCGTGAACACTCGTGGTGCTGATGCCAGGCCGAAGGGCAGGACCGTAAATTGGAAATGGCGCTGGTTGACAACGAAGCGCAGGAACCGCCAGTGGGCCGGATTGATTGCGATGTGAAAATAGGCATCTTTCATATCGAGGGCAGCGTACCAATCCCCCGGATCTAGGGATGGGATAATAGTTCCAAGGGAGACCATACGGAAGCGCGCTTTGATCAGAAACTTGTTTAGATCGCGCAGGTCCAAAATAGGACGGAGGCCCCCTTTTGCCTTGGGGATCAGGAAATATCTGGAATAGAATCCTTTTCCCCTTAGGTCTGGTGGGACCTCTTCTACTGCTCCTGCAGCGAGAAGGGTCTGTACCTCCTGCGTGAGAAGTTGCTCGTGAGAGGGGTCCCTGAAGAGGGACGGGGAAGGGGGATGGCAGGGAGGGGGCGAGGAAAACTGGAGGGTATAGCCCGCCCTCACTGTGTGCAGGACCCAGCGGTCCGATGTTATGTGCGACCATGCCCGGTAGAAACGGGACAGGCGGTCCTTGAAAATCAGAGGAGGATCCGGTATAGAATGCGGTACGCTGTCCTCGGGCGTAGCTTCAAAAGCCTGGTTTATTCCCTGGCTGTGGCTTGCCCTGGCCGTGACTCTGGCCCTGGTTAGGCGTATTGTTACGTCTCCGCCTGTTATCCCTGCCTCGACGGCGGTATGGTTCGTGCCGGGGGCGAGGGTGGTATTGCCTTTGCGGTGGCTGGGGTTTAAAGGGCTTACGCTGCGTCACCGGGGTGTGCATACCCAACGACTTAAGGGTTGCTCGCGAGTCCTTAAGGCTATGTAGCCTGGCGTCCGTTTGGTCGGAAAACAAGCCCGAACCCTCAAATGGGAGGTCCTGCAGTGTGGTCTGCACCTCTGGCGGGAGACCTGAAGCCTGCAACCACGCCGAACGCCTCATCACGACTCCTGACGCAATTGTTCTAGCCGCAGCGTCGGCTGAGTCGAGGGAGGCCTGCAATGAGGTCTTGGCCACCGCCATCCCCTCGTCCACCAGGGCCGTGAACTCTTGATGCGCGTCAGGTGGGAGGAAGTCCTTAAACTTGGCGACTGATGCCCAAGAGTTAAAATTGTGCCTGTTCAGAATCGCATGCTGATTGGCGATCCTCAGTTGAAGGCCCCCAGATGAATAGACTTTCCTCCCGAACAAGTCCAGTCGCTTAGCTTCCTTGCCCTTGGGGGCAGGAGCTTGCTGGCCATGACGCTCTCTCTCGTTGACCGCCGAGACCACCAGCGAACAAGGGGACGGGTGTAAAAAGAGGAAGTCAAACCCTCTAGATGGGGCGAAATATTTCCTCTCCACGCCTCTTGCAGTTGGTGCACTGGAGGCCGGCGTTTGCCACACCGTCTTATAGTTGGACTGTACTGTCCGTATGATCGGGAGAGCGACTCTGGAGGGGCCCTCCGGGCTCAGGATATCGACCATGGGGTCTTCCTGTTCTACGGTCTCCTCCACTTGCAAGCCCAGATTGAGGGCTACCCTGCGCAGCAGGTCTTGGTGCGCCCGATGGTCAATCGGGGGAGGGCCGGACACCATCGTGCCCGCTACTGCCTCGTCTGGCGAGGAGGAAGAGGTCGGGGCCTTCTGCCCATCCTCACTGTCCTGCAACCCGGCATCGACCAGTTGCTCCTCTGGGGCCTGACCCGCAGTGTGGGACTGGGACGGTACCGTACTCGGTGCCGAGTCCACTCCTTCCCGCTCCGGTGGTCTAGAGATTGTTGCCTCCTTATGCGATGGCGGGCGGTGCCGCGGGGAGCGGGATCGGTACCCCGATGGCCCGGATCTCGAGGCCCTCGATGGGGGCCCTTGCTGGTGGTAGGCCCAGGGTGTCCAGAATGGCCATTGGCTCGGCTGGCCCCACTGAGAATGGCCATAGTCCCTGCTGGCCTGCGACCTATGGGCATACCCGCCGTACCGGTACGAGTCAGTCCCAAGACCACGGACGGTGACCTGGAAGGCCACGGCGGAGCCATAGGATGGTGCCGGTCCGGGTTTGGGGAGTAGCGCCTCCGCGACCAGGACCTGGAATAGCGTCTCGCCGACCTGGACCTGGAACGGTACCGGCGATCGCGGGACCGGGAACGGCTACGGCTGGTCGGCCTCGGGTAACGTACCGCCGACACTTCGCGGTGCCGACTCGTGCTGGGTTGCTGAGTCGGTGCCGACCGCTTGTTGAAGCCCGACTGCTGCGGTGCTTCCTGCGCTGAGGGTAACCGGGAGGCCGCCGAGGCGGAGCTCGACCGGGACCGGTTCCCGGAACGGTGCCGAGACGGCGACCGTGATGGGCGCACCATCGCCGGCTTGCCTCTGTGTGGCAGCTTCGGCGGAGCGTCCTCAGCGCATGTAGGGGCCTCAACGGACAATGCAATGAGGTCCTTAGCTGCCTCAAACGTGTCCGGAGTGGAGGGCTGATCCAAGAGCTCCTCCAGCCCTTCATCTTCACTCGACGCGCCCATCCCGGGGCTCGACGGGGCTTTCGGCGCCGGAGCCACTACCGGGGTCTGTGCCGGGGCCGTACAGGCCTTAGGGGCACTCGAGGTTTTCGCCGGTGCCGCCCTTTTGTGCGGGGAGCGTCCTCGGGCCTTAGGTTGGCCCTTCACTTTTGCCGGCGAAGACGACCGGCATCGTACATGTCCCCGTTGGGTCGGTGCCGTGGGCTTCGGGTGACCCGTCGGCGCCGGTTCCCGCACCGATGCCGGGGCGCTTCGCACGGAGGCAGATGGTGGCGTCAAAGTGGAGGGCTGTAATGCCGTCTCCATGAGCAGGTGCTTAAGGCGAAAGTCTCTTTCTTTCTTAGTTCTAGGCTTGAAGGCCTTGCAGCGCTCTTTCTGGTGAGCCTCCCCCAGGCAGCGTAGACACGAGGCGTGGGGGTCGCTCAATGGCATAGGCTTGCGGCACGTGGCACAAGCCTTGAAGCCTTGGGCGTGCGGCATGCCCCGCCGCCCAGGGCCGGTGCCGGGGTTGAACAAACAACCACGGCAGTACCCTAATGAGCTGTTAACTACTGGCTCAACACTACTACAAACTAACTGATAACTGCTAATAACACTAATGACTATTGCTAAGGGACACTCTCAGACGAGAGACAGAGTTGTTCCAACGCCGCCACGGACGGTAAGAAGGAACTGGAGGGGTCGGGTTGGCAGGGATATATATACCCTGGAGCGGGGCGCCGCTCTGGCGGGTAGGAGGGGGCCCTGCCAGCCCGACGGGAGCCGCTAAGGGAAAAAGTTTCCGACGTCCGTGCACGCGGCGCGCGTACACCTAATGTGTAATGGACGTGAACAATCACTCGAAGAAGAACCTAGTCAACAGGAGTCCTTGGATAGGGGCTCCTGCTTCAGATAGGAGAGTGCTTATGGAATGTGATTTGCCCTTTGGAAATGCTATTTAGTTGCTCTTTTTTAAAACACTAGAGAGCCCACTAATTTGCCACCATTGGGATACCTGTGTATCTTGTTAATGTCACTTCATAGATTTGGTAACGTGGGCCCTTCTGAAAGGGGAGAGAGAGAACAATGCTCTCCCCACTGCACGTCTATTCATCAAACCAGCTGGTCCCAAAGAAGCATCAGCATTTAAATTTGCCGATACAAACTCCCAATGACCCAGTGATGGCAGCACTTTTTCAACCCAAGCAGGATAGAAAGAATGGAAAGTCATGACCAGTACAAAGACAGAAAATAACTTCCATGAGTCCAAATTTACTTCCCTAGTACTCATGTAAAACAAGATATCCTGGATTTAAAGGCACTACCCTATATGTACAGTTGAAATGGTGCTTGCACCAGCCAATCTGGAACAAGGAGCTGGGCTCCAACTTGACTATTAAGGTAGATGCCATGGGCACCAGAAGTTTTGGATGAGATGCTGGGGGTGTGAAAAAGACCACGATAAAAACCACGATAGGAAAGATGATCCAGTGATTAGGGTTCTTGCTTTGGACTTAGGAGATCTCAGTTCAATTCTGTTCCATCCCAAACTTCCTGTATGACCTTGAGCAAATCACTCAGTCTTCCTGTGCCCCAGCTTCCCAACAATAAAATGGGGATAACAGTAGTCCCCTACCTCACAGGGATGCTGTGAAGATAAATACATTAAAGATTGTGAGTTCCTCAGATACTATGGTGAGGGAACCATATAAATACCAAAGATTGATAATCAGTAATTCCTTTACTCCAAAAAGACTCAGTTCACACAGTTCTTTGATTCTGTTCTTCCTTTCAACAACAATTTTACATAATCTGCTCACAAGTTAAAATGACATCCTGTCATTTACCTTTCACTCACTTTGGACAATTTAAGATTTCAGCATCGAGTAGAATTCAGCATAACAGTGGGAGGGAAAAGAGGCACTCAGAGCCAGGGTAGGGAGCAAAATGAGGAAAAGAAAATCATGGAGAAAGGTGAACAGAATGGCAGGAAGGTCTGGGGACAAAGAACAGTTTTTCTTCAGCAACTCATGATCCTTCTAGACCATTAATGACGGCTTCTTGGAGCAGCTAGTCCTGGAACCCACAAGGGGAGAGGCAATTCTTGATTTAGTGCTAAGTGGTGCACAGGATCTGGGCCAAGAGGTGAATATAGCTGAGCAGC
Organism: Trachemys scripta elegans; assembly: GCF_013100865.1. Lineage (NCBI taxonomy): Eukaryota > Metazoa > Chordata > Testudines > Emydidae > Trachemys > Trachemys scripta. The sequence continues at coordinate 26,932,743 of NC_048298.1, read as the reverse complement.
TTGGTAATAGTGGCTATAATGTAATGAAATTAACATCCTTGTAGGGAGAGAAATACCAAAGAAATGCACCATAGTAGCATTTAACTTCAAAAAGGGGAACTACACACAAATGAGGAAGCTACTTAAAGGGAACATAAAAGGAACACTCACAAGAGTGAAATGCCTAAAAGCTGCATGGAAACTTTAAAAACACCATAACAGAGGCTCAAACTAAATGTATACCCCAAATATTTTTAAGAGGATCAAAAAAAAAAAAAACACCCAACATTGGCTAAACAACAGAGTAAAAGAAACAATTAGAGGCAAAAAGACATCACTTAAAAATTGCAACTCAAATACTACAGAGGAAAATAGAAAGGAGCATAAACTCTGGCAAGTCAAGTGTAAAAGTAGAGTTAGACAGGCCAAAAAATAATTTGCAGGGCAACTAGCAACACACACAAAAACTAACAGCAAATTGTTTTTAAGTACATCAGTAGCAGGAAGTCTGCCAAACAATCAGTGGGGCCACTGGACGATCGAAGCACTCAAGGAAGACAAAGCCATTGCGGAGATGCTAAATGAATTCTTTGTATCAGTCTTCACCGCAGAGGATGTGAAGGAAATCCCCATGCCTAAGCCATTCTTTTTAGGTTGCATATCTGAAGAAGTGTCCCAGATTGAGGTATAAAATTGATAAATTAAACAGAAGTATGTCACCGGGAACAGATGGTATTCATCCAAAAGTTCTGAGGGAATTCAAATATGAAATTGCAGAACTAACAAGTGTGTTATATAACCTATCACTTAAATCAGCCTCTATACCAGATGACTGGAGGATAGCTAATGTGACGCCGATTTTTTAAAAAGGCTCCAGAGGCCATCTTGGCAATTACAAGGCACACTGGTTGAAACTACAGTAAAGAACAGAATTATCAGACAAATAAATAAAACACAGTGTGTTGGGGAAAAGTCAACACCATTTTTAAAAGGGAAATCATGCCTCACCAATCTATAAGAATTCTTTGAGGGCGTCAACAAGCAAGTGGACACGGGTGATCCAGTGGATACAGTGTATACTGTACTTGGACTTTCAGAAAGCCTTTGGCAAGATCCCACCCCAAAGGCTCAAGCAAAGTAAAGCAGTCATGGGATAAAAGCGACAGTCCGCTCATGCATCAGCAACGGGTTAAAAGATAGGAAACGAAGGATAGGAATAAACAGTTTTCACAAACATAAAGAAGTACTTCTTCATATAACACACAATCAACCTGTGGAACTCATTGTCTTGGGATGTTATGAAGGCCAAGATAGCTCCAAGATGGTCAGGGATGCAACACCATGCTCTGGGTGTTCCTAAACTCAGATTGCCAGAAGCTGAGACTGGACGACAAGGAATTGATCACTCAATAATTGTCATATACTGACCCAATAGCATATCTTGAAAACTAAAGCCAATCAACAATTTTAAGCATCATTTTCGTTCTCAGTGACCCAGAATTAGTAAAGTTTGACTACATTTATTTCAGAAGCATTTTGGCTGTAGAGCAGTGTAATCAGCTGAACATGAATTTCCTGTGTGACAGTTGGCCAAAAGAGTTAATGTGATCCTGGGATGCATAAAGAGGGAAATCTCAAGTAGGAGCAGAGATTATTTTACCTCTGTATTTGGCACTGGTGCAATTGCTGCTGGAATACTGCATCCAGATCTGGTGTCCACAATTCAAGAAGGATGCTGATAAATTGGTGAGGATTGAGAAAAGCCATGAGAATGATTAATGGATTAACAGTGATTAACATGCCTTGTACTAATTGAGCTCCTTGATACTAGCCATTTAGCTTAACAAAGAGATGGTTAAGGGGTGATCATGATTACAGTCTGTGACTTGTTGGAACACAGAAACCCGCTTGGGAGCTGCCACCCAGTGTGCAAAGACTATCTCTGCTCCTGTTTTCCCTGCCAGCTCAGGACTCCAGCACCCTGTCTTGCTGAGCCAGCCACTCCTGTCTGGCTCCAACACAGACCCAGGGTCTGAATCACTTTTCCCAAAGCAGCAAGTTTACCTGAAAACAGCTCACAGTACTGTGCTTTAGCACTCAGATGCCCAACTCCCAATGGGGTCTAAACCCAAATAAATCCGTTTTACCCTGCATAAAGCTTATGCAGGGCAAACTCATAATTGTTCGCCCTCTATAACACTGATAGAGAGATATGCACAGTTGTTTGCTCCTCCAGGTATTAATACATACTCTGAGTAAATTACTAAATAAAAAGTGATTTTATTAAATACAGACAGTAGGATTTAAGTGGTTCCAAGTAGTAACAGACAGAACAAAGTAAGTCACCAAGCAAAATAAAATAAAATGCGCATATCTATGCCTAATCAAGCTGAATACAGATAATCTCACCCTCAGAGATGCTTCAGTAAGTTTTTTCTCAGACTGGACACCTTCCAGGCCTGGGCACAATTCTTTCCCCTGGTACAGCTCTTGTTGCAGCTCAGGTGATAGCTAGGGGATTCTTCATAATGGCTCCTCCCTCTCCTTGTTCTCTTCCACCTCTTTATATATCTTTTGCATAAGGCGGGAACCCTTTGTCCCTCTGGGTTTCCACCCCCCCCTCACTGGAAAAGCACCAGGTTAAAGATGGATTCCAGTTCAGGTGACATGATCACATGTCACTGCAAGACTTCATTACTCACTTGCCAGCACACATATATACGGGAAGACTCACAGGTAAATACAGCCATCTGCAAACAATGGGAATCATCAAGATTCCAAACCATCCTTAATGGCCCACACTTTACATAATTACAATAGGCCCTCAGAGTTATGTTTTATATTTCTAGTTTTAGATACAAGAGTGGCACATTTCTACAAATAGGATGATCACACTCAGTAGATTATGAGCTTTGTAATGATACCTTACAAGAGACCTTTTGCATGAAGCATATCCCAGTTACATTATATTCACTTATATTTTTATAAAACCATATAGACTGCACAACGTCACACAGTCTATATGCACCTATAAGGGATACAAATATTTAATAATGGGCTCTTCAATCTAGCAGAGAAAGGTATAACATGATCCAATGTCTGAAAGTTGAAGCTAAACAAATTCAGACTGGAAATAAGGCAAATTTTTAACAGTGAGCATAATTAACCATTGAAACAATTTACAAGGTTCATGGTGGATTCTCCATCACTTACAATTTTTATATCAAGACTAGATGTTTTTCTGAAAGATATGATCTAGCAATTATTTTGGGGGAAGTTTTATGGCCTGTGTTATACTGGAAATCAGACAGATGATTATACTCGTCCCTTCTGGCCTTACAATCTGAATTGTTGCTTTTAAATATTTCCTAAAAATAAAAGGAAATTCCCAGACAAAAATGTATTTAAAATAGATTAAGAGCTGAATAGATATTATTAGCCACCAAAAACTCCCTTCTTCCAATCCACAATACCTCATCTATAATCACAAACCTCTCCTTGCATACTGTCATACAGATCTCAGAGTTACCATCTCATAGCCAGATCATCCTTCATTCACCACGTTGTTCACAATAAAACATTCATACATCTCGCCATCTAATCACTTACAGTACAGGAAAAAATTCAATTCAGGTAGTCTTAAATGAAGTAACATTTCACTGACAGTTTTGCAGAAACAGAAAAAAATTACTACAATAAAAATAGGTAAAAAAAAGTCTAGTTGAATAATATAGAAAGCATCACAAGAGTGGCACAGAATAGTTACAAAGTAGAGTTTAAGATACCTAAAAATTTCACATAGCACAAAGTTCTTTGTCTGACCTATTTTATATGAAGTTATTCAACATCAGTGTAGAAAGCTGGGAGGAGCACACAGAATCCCATCCAATTTGGAGGGAAAATCTGGCACGGGGTACAGCTGAACATGAAGCAGCTTTGATCCAGAGGATGGATGCAAAGCGAGAAAGACGAAAGCAATGTGCTGTAATCATGGACTCTAACTCAGACAACACATGGATCTGTGAAATCTGTGTTGCTCTTGAATTGGGCTACTCAGCCACCGTGGGCAACAGGGGGACCCCCGCAGCTCCCCGTCTGCCATGGCGGCAGGGGGAACCACACAGCTCCCCGCCCCCATTTTATATACACAAAACAATTAAGCGTAAACTCTATGCCCTTATAGCCCACTTGGGACTTTAAGGTTCACATGTCAAAGGCCTCTATTATCCATTTGTTTCTTATTACCGATAACAGAGCACTTCAATCCAGTCTAAGATTGTTAGCTCCCTCCTGTAACATCTGCTTATAAGCAAAACAAAAGATATTCCTTTTTCAATACCAATTGCAGCTGACTCATACTCCTAAATATGCTTGAATATTAATTAATATTCTCCTTAAGTAACCCTCTTAAGCACATAATTTACCTTTGTTCCCAGATAGCTGCAACTGCCTCTCAAATAACCGCACATCTCCAAGCAGGCTTAATGATACTTCAAACATCTTTGAAGTCAACCTGTGTAAGCAAGCCAAACTGGTTGGCTCCTCCCAGCACTTTCCAACACTGACTGTGTAAACTAATACTTGTTTCACCTCAGAACAATGGCAAAGTGTTATTTAGATAAAGAACAGCAGCAGTGATGTGCTACAAATATATATTTTAACAAGGGTCTTCACCAAAGTTGTCGCTGTAGTTGCATACCAACAGTACTTGCAGACAGAATGAGCTAATATAACTATTCATTTGCTTTCTCGTTTCATCAGAAATGTTCTTCCAGAACTTTATACAAGGAAGACACACCAGCAGTTGGCAAAGAAACATATTAAACTACACTTTGCTGGCAGTTATACTTTGTTTCTGAAAAATGTTGGCATAATACAGTGTTCACTCTGTGTAATTTAAAGTTAGGGGTGGAGTGACTGTGATGCTGGCAGACCAGGTGTCAGCTACTGCCAAGGCTGTAGGCATCATCTGAGCACTGACAAATGCATAGCTGGAATCCAGACCAGCTCACCTGTATGTTAATATTGTTCAAGATAGCTGCTGAATTTGTAAAGACATGGTTAGTTTTTAGACTTTATAAAATTCTTGTAAGTTGCTATATGCATTAATCTTACTTATGTCTGTATCCCATGTTATAAGGAATAATGTACGTTTTACTTCATAACTGTCAAAAGGCCTGCTCTGAACTTGTGAACTCAGGCAGGAGGAGTGATTCCCTCACCCATCAAGGAGGACTATCAGAACTAAGTGGGCCATTGTGAGGCATCACGATACAAAGACTTTGCTAATTGTCCCTACACAAGCTATATGCAGAAGTGCTTGTCAAGAGGGAAATAAAGATAGCTGACATGAATATTTTTCATCTCTTTGCTGTTTGGACTCTGGCAGGGCTGGAGCCAGGGAAAAAAGCAGATCCCCAGGGTCAAGCTGGATTAGCCCTAAAAGACACTCAGAGCTGACAGACTATCATCTCTCTGTCACCTTTTGGAATCATAGGCTGTACTTATGTGTGTATATATGTTGCCTGCTCTAACCTGTAAATAATTCATTTATTTTTCCTAGTTACTAAATCCTTAGTTAGTTTACTATAGGATTGGCTAAAAGTGTTGTCTTTGGTGTGAAATTTAAGGTACACATTGACCTGAGGTAAGTGACTGGTCTCTTGGGACTGGGAGCAATATTTTTAATATTTTGTGATCTTTGTTATAAGTGACCATTTATCACTAAGTCCAGCTTGCCCAAGTGACTTGTGTGCCCATGGGGGACTGTCTGTGACTCCATGGTCAGACTGTTAGAGTACTTCAGGAATTCACATTTGTTACTGGGTTGCTGAAATATAATTACAGAACATACCACCAGTTTTGGGTGTCCAGACAGCATGACAGTGACAATGTCGTGAGGGTGTAGGAATTTTTTGTTTTTTGAATATTTGCAATTTAATATAATCCAGTCCACTCCTAAAGTAAAATGTGCATATATAATGAGCTTAGTCATCCCTGACAGAGATAATATAATTATATCCAGGAAGGGATAAACTACATCACGGGCATGGAAATCCTCGTGACCTTCCTTGCATTTTGGTGGCAACAGAATTTTAACAAGGAGCTCCTGGAAGACCCAGACAGCCCCCTACAGCACAACACTGAATGTCAAGTCAAAGAGGCATATCTGGTGCATTTTGACATCAAACAGCTTAATAAATTTAATATAAAATAAGTCATACATGTAAATAAAGCTAACTGTGTAACAGGATACATGCCCTTCAGACGTTCACCCAGTCTATACAAAGTGGCTGCAGATATCAAAGCATTATACCTATATGCGTGTAAAATTAAATGCCCAAAATCTTGGTTAACACAAAAGGAAGTTTGCCCACTGGTGCCTAGTGTCCTTCCAGAATGTGAAGGGCAGCTAAACTTAAACCTCTGAACACCAGGAAAGGAAGAGTTAAAGTAATGCAAATTTAAACTTCAGAAAAACAGGAAATAAAGTGTTACGTACAGGCCATCTCCACAATGCAGCTTAAGCTCTGCCCTCTGGAGTTGGCAATAGCCACTGAGAATGGTTCAGTAAGAGGGCTGCCATAATAAGTAGACATGAGGAAGTTCTAAGAGAATGTACTACTATTTGTATTGTGATCCACAGCTGCCTTTACTGTTAGGTGTAGCTGTATTTGAATGGTGGGGGGATCAGTTGGAGCAGTTCTCACTGTGATATAACAAGAGGTACATGCATACTTTGAAAGATCAACAATGCCTCATTTCAGTAGGCTGTATTTGCAGTATGTGCACAAGGGTGTCCTCTTGCCATGAGGATTGTCAGCAGTCTTGTGACATAGTGGCCTCCAAGGCTTAGTGAGGGGTGAGTGAAGGCAATGTCAAAGGAAATCCTCAGGGCAAAGGTGAAGACGTGGTAACATTTAGCAAGTCAGGGGTGGTTTGTGTGGAATAGGCTCAGTATTTGAGAGTAGGCCAGGTGTAGGTAGTTATGCCAGACCTAAACCTCAGTTTTGCCTTAGCAAAGAGAAATTTTTACACTTTGCCCTACAGGGTTCATGTAGTCTGTTCCTAAAGTGTTCTATAGTATCTGGAAGGGCAGAATGCTAGCAAGGCATCATTCAGAAGGTAGAATTAAGGTTGTCTTGTGGGGAAGGGGGTATACCTGAACTTTGTATTTTCTGGTTTTTTTGAGGACAGATTACTAAGGGACAAAGTGAAAAACAATTCAAGGTGATTGTTGGCATTCATGGAGCAGCTGCAGATGGTGGAGTGATGCTTCTGGGCCCAAGAAATGAGCACTGACTGGTGGGATTGAATTGTAATGCAGGCTTGGGATGACGAGCAATGGCTGCAGAAATTTCGGACGGGAAAGGCCACATTTCTGGATTTGTGTTCTGAGCTCACCCCAGCCCTCCCGCATATGGACACCAGAATGAATGAGAGCTGCATTGATGGTTCAAAAGCCAGTGGCAGTTGCAGTGTTGAAGCTTAGTTGGAAATCATTTTGGAGTTGGAAAATCCAGTGAGGCCATTGTCATGCAAGCATGTAGGGTCATTAATCCTGCTACACAGGAGCCTGATTATCCTGCACATGGCAGATATTGTGGACTAATATATAGCTATGGGGTTCCCAAACTGTAGTGGGGTGATAGACAGCAAGCACATTCCTATTTTGGCCCCAGCCCACCTTGCTACAGAATACATCAACAGAAGGGGCTACTTTTCTATGGTTATACAAGCTGTGGTCAATCACCAGGGATACTTCATTGATATCAATGTGGGCTGGTCAGGGAAGGAGCATGATGCTCACGCCTTTAAGGACACAGGAGTGTTCAGGAAGCAGCAAGCAGAGAACATTTTTTCCCAACTTGCGGATTACCATTGGTGATGTTGAAGTGCCATTAGTGATCTTGGGGGCTCAGCCTATACCTTGCTCATGAAGCTGTACCCTGGCCACCTTGACAGAGCCAAGGAAAGATTCAACAACTTACTCAGCAGATGAGAATGACTGTTGAATGTGCTTTTGCAAATTAAAGTGATGCTGGTGGTGTTTACTCACTAGATTAGAACTCAGTGAGAAAAAAATATTCCAATGTTATAGCTGCCTGCTGTGTCCCGCATAATATCTATGAGGCAAAAGCAGAAAAGTTGCCACCAGGGTGGAGGTGGAGCAGCTGTCTGTTGAGTTTGAACAGCCAGACACAAGGGCCATTAGAGTTCATTGCAGAGCTATGAGGCTGAGGGAGGCCTTAAAAGAGCACTTTAAAGGTCACCCACAGTAATGTGCTGTGCTGGACAGTGATCTGTCTGGCCCTGAAATTTTGGGAGTTGTTAGGAATTGTGTAGTGCTTCGTGTATATTTATGGATATCACAGAGTCTTTTAATGAACCTATGAATTATGCAGTGCTTCCTATACATTCATAATTATTACACTGTGGTTTTAACTGCACTAATGAGTTCTGTGGTGGTGTTGTATTACAAGTAAGATGTGCTTTGAGTAGCACTAGGCATTCTGCAGTATACGTTATGAAGTAATAAAGATTTTTTTTTCCAAAATATAAACATTTATTGCCCACCAAAAACAGTGCAAAACAATAATGTGCAATTAAAAACCAGTATAGTGCAAACTTATAAAATCAATTAAGAGAACAGAACTTGAAAAGTAGAACGGTACTGTCCATTTAAATCCATTTCTGCCAAACATACACCAGTCAGGGCTCTCACAAGTCGGTGTATGTGAAGCTGTGGTTCCCTTATTGTCCCTCAGTGTGGAGCGGTAGGGGTAAGGCTGTGGTCCATGATGCCATGTGGAATGTTAGGGAGTATAGAGAGCTGCTGAAATGGAGTTCTCCATAGATTGCAGAGGGAGGCGAGCCCACAACTTTTGGACCTGTACATCAACAAGACTGCAGCACTTGAATTTGCTGCCTGAGAAGCCCCATTATGTCCTGGTGCATCTTCCTCTCCTTTTCCTGCTGGGACTTCTATGCCTTTCTCCTCTCCACTTTTTCTTTCTCAGGGCTGTCTCCTCTATTCATCTTCCAGGCCCCCTGTTCATGGTCTAGTGCAGCACTATCTTGTAGGATCTCCAGGAACATGTCCTCCCTACCCCGCCCACCCCGCTTCTTTCTTCTCATCAGGGTTAGGCAGTTCCACAGGTGTGGTGAGGGCACTCCTCAAGGCCACAACAGCAGCAATTACAGATAAAACAGATAGATGTATCATTGTATTCACAGTCCCAATAAAAAGCAAAAGTTGAGTTTCAGAATTTCCTTATTCCCATAAGAGTTTGAAGCAAGACATGTCTGCACAGCAACACTCTCCAGCCACAGCCACAATGTGTATGGCCTGCCGGAGTGTGGGAAGGATAAGGAGGGAACTGTTCAGTTGCATAAAACAATAAACTTAAGCCCTTATTTTCATGAGTATGAGTACATGGCAATGGCTCTAAATATTGGCACTATTTTCCACAGGCTGTGGTGATTTTAGCTGATATCTCAGTCCCAAGGGTAACAAAGGCACAGAGAACACAGCTGCTGCTGGTGTCCTGAAGCCAGCCAGGCCCATATGCCACTAGCCCATTTACTGCAAAGATGCCTGCCGAAGTCATTACAGACTGGCATGGAAAATCGTGCTACCACAGAGAAAGAAATAAGGCTAACATCCCTCTGAATCCTCCCTAAAAGTTTCATCGAGGTCTCTCAGGAGGATACAAGGGACATTACTATGTACACGAAAAACTGCTCTGCATTCCCATCCCCACCTAACCCTAAAGGGGAATGAAAAGCAGATAACTAACTCTGTTGTTGTACCTCTACCATTTCTCATACAAGTAAAACAATGAAAAGTAAGTATCTGAGTCCTGCTAACTTGGGGTTGAACCAGGGCCCAGCTTCACGTTTAGCACTATTAAAAAAAAATGCATGCACACACTTACCTGAAATTCCTTTAATTTAATTCTTTGAATAGTGAGCTCCAAAATGACTAACATGTCCTGGCTGGAGTAATTATTCCTATGGTAACTTTTTAAAAATATATTATATCTAGGTTTTTTGTCTCTACTGGTGACGCACATCCACACATTACCTTGGTGCACATAACAAAATTTATTCCGCACATGGGTGGAAAAAAATTAGAGGGAACATTGATCTCCGCCGAACATGGCACAGAGCTCATTGTAAAAGCAGCAAGTCTGTGGCTTGGCACCAAGTCGACTGTTGGCCTCCCTGGCTTTACGGTATGCCTGCTTCAGTTCCTTTGCTTTCATGCAGCACTGCTGCTGATCCCCATCATACACCCCCCCCCCTTTGCCTATATTCCCTGTGCAATCTTTTTCATAGATATCCTCTTTTCTATGACTGGTCTGTAGCTGTTCCTGCATACCCTCTTCTCCCCACAGGCCCAGGAGATCCAACACCTCCTGTCTACTTTAGGCAGGAGCATATCTGGAGTGTATAGATGGCCTGGTGAACTGCACTCAACAAGGGAGAGCTGCTAGGTGTGCTTGTCAAACTGGGCAATCAGGAAAAGGCATTTCAAAAATACATGGGCGTTTTAAAAGGGTGGGAGGTGCTTCTACTCTCCATGACCCCTGTCCAGTGTAGTTTGCAATTGTGATCAGAGTGGTCAGTGTCAGGCATTGTGGAAGAGCTGCTGGAGGACTGTTAGGGTTGAATGTAGACCCTGTGTAATCTATGTCACACTGCATCAACCACGGCTCAACGCCATTCAGGGAGGTGGCATCACTGCTGCTGTAACATGGCGCTTACATTGTCAGGAGACAAATTTGAGTGTGGACACATGCATAGCTAGGTCATTACAAGGCAACTCATGACAACCTAACTTTGTAGCTTAGACCAAGCCTTAGATTGTATACTGTTTGGGGCAGGGACCTTGCCTTATGAGGTTTCTGAGAGGCATTTAACACACTTTGGGATGATATAAAACAAACAACATCAGAAGTAACTTTCTTAAAGTTTTGTAATTAATTGATGTGCATTTATATGTATCAACACTTTTTAATCTCTTAAAACAGTTTTTAAATAAGCCTCTGAAAGGGCAAAAGATTTTACAATCATGTTAATGTATTTCACTTTCACCCAATATCAGTGTTATGTTATTTGGTACTAAAGGAAAGAACTGTGCTCTATACACCTCACAAATTTTCATAATACTTTTCCTTTTGTGAAATGTGCATCTGTACAGCTTACAAAAAGCTCCAGACAAGCAGCAGCAAATCTATTATTACCTTACAACAGGGCTAGGCAACCTATGGCACGCGTGCCAAAGGCAGCACACGAACTGATTTTCAGTGGTACTCACACTGCCTGGGTCCTGGCCACCGGTCCGGGGGACTCTGCATTTTTATTTAAAATGTTTAAGAAGCTTCTTAAACATTTTAAAAACCTTGTTTACTTTACATACAACAATAGTTTAATTATATATTATAGACTGATAGAGTCTTTCTAAAAACATTAAAATGTATTACGGGCACGCGAAACCTTACATTAGAGTGAATAAATGAAGAGTCAGCACACCACTTCTGAAAGGCTGCCGATCTCTGCCTTACAAGATGTAAGTTTGTTGCAAGAATGTTTATATCAAACTCTAACTGAATTCAATCTTATTGACACTACTAAATATTGCTCAGTGTAAAGAATCTCTTACCGGATCTAGGTTCTTAAAAAGAAGAATGTCCTTGCAAGCCTCTTGCAATCTGTTTCGTTGATCATCTGTTTTGGGGTAAATAATCTGAAAAATATAATAGAAATTCCTGAATTAATTTTCTTTTCTCAATGCAGAACCTTAAAAATGATCATCATAAAAGAGCACATAGCTGAAACGCTGAACTAACCCTGCTAACAAAGTTTATATAATAGTATGACACCCTTGGCAGCATTCTTGCCTCAAAACCCTAAGGACTTGGGTACATATTCAATAAAGACATTACACCACAGCAGTGCTTAATTTGTAAGGAAAGAGGTGCCAAGGCTCAAGCACTTTTTTACATTCATAACTGATGCACCAAGCCCAGAGATACCAGAACTATGAACAACCAAGCCTATGGGTGCCAGGGATTTAGCACTGCACCACAGTATTAGGGAGAGCAGCACTAATCTATTTGTGCTTATCCAGCCACTATACCATTAACATCCAATTCATTTTTGCAAACCCTCATGGGATACCTTGAGAGTTCAAATTTTGTTATCTAAAACAACTTACTATTGTTCTCAGTTTGTTTTTCAAACATATTGTGGTGATATGTAACACCAAAGTCATGTGTCCCATTGGAAATGTTTTTTATTTGCCATGAGTATTTCCCATATCATTTCCCAACACTTTGTACATCAGAGCTGGGTTAATTTACATCAGAATTTTCACACAGTAAATAACAAACTGCATAGCATCCAAGCGAGATACAGATATACTAAATTAGAAAAGAAGACCGGCCCATCCCAATTTAGTAACTTGATTGGCAACCAAATTGTTTGTTTTGTTCAGTCTTAAGAAGGTGTAATGAAACTTCATAGCTATAACACCATATGTAAGGTATCACTTTTAAATTACTTTTAAAATATTGCAATCAACTGATATGAGGCACAGCTTCAAAAATTGCCTCAAAATCATACTTGTACTACTTTATCCTCAAAGTAAATGTAATACCTTTGAAGGGGTGACTTACTGATTTGTTAAAAATATTAGTTTTGTTAATCCAACCAAATAACTATTGCATTTCTAAATTAGAAAATAGCTATGCAATTTTATCTTTCCCCCCCTGGAAAGATATTGATACTGCTGCAAAATTATAAGGCTATTAAGTGACTACTTTCAGAGCATAGGGCTCTTTGGGCAAATATATCATTGAACAAGAAAGGTCTCATCAAAAAACTAGGTATCACAGGGGAGATCACTCAAAACATTTTTTAATATGTTTTAAAATTGGGCCCTACACAGGGACCTAGTATAGGAATTAAAGGGATGACAGTTCTTTGGAACAAAGTCTCATACACTATCAAAGAATACTGAAAAAGAATAGTTACATTGGTTCAATAACTACTATCATCAGTGACCTCTTTTTTTTTTTATTTCTAATGTCTGAAAACTGAGAGGTAAGCATTTCACCCAATGAGTTACATACCCTTGACTCGGTGTCGTCCTCTTCTTCATCAGGATTGTAAGCTTCTGCACATACTAAAACAAAAATGAAGAGTTTAAGCTGATTCTCAAAAGGCAACATATTCTATAAGCATTTACAGAAATAATAATAGGAAACACACCACGTGCAATACTGAATTGTAGTAACTGATAATTTCTCTCTATTCTTTTCCTGTTAAGGGCTACTATTTCATGAAGCATATTATTGTTGTTAAATATTTATATTACATTAGTGTCCAGAGATCCAAACCAGGTGTGGAGCTCCACCGTGCTAGGCACCCTACAAACTGCCTACAATGTCCATTTTATAAAACTTTACAGTTTCAATAATTTAACGAGCCCAATACAACTCTCTGTGGAATCAACGGAAAGCCTCCTGCTGATTTTACTACAGTTGGATTGGGTCCAAAGTAAATGGAAATATGCCCATAAAAAGGAAACATTAAATCTGTTGAACAACTACAGTATTGTATCTCTAAATAAACAAAATATTCTTATAAACAGTGTTATGGTAGCTGTAGTATTTCAGTGATGACTGAGTCAGGTTTTAGGGTAACCTATTTACTTAAAAATAACTCAAAGTAAACAGCAGTGATATGCTGTAAATCTAGCATGGCTGTATGCTCTGTCTCACACTCTGCAAGTGGTTTCTGTCTGTCTGTGTGAGAGAGTTAGAGTGTCAAGAGGAAGCATAGTGCAGCACTGCATAGTGTCTTGCAGCATGTATAAACACAATAGACTCCCTGCGACAGTATAGCGTACTTCCCATTTCCCCCCGACCTCCAGTTCTCTACACTAACAGATTCTAACAAAAACATTTATTTAACTTGATATCTTTTATGTTATTATCACTGTATCAACAGGTCTCAGTCAGTCTTTTCAGACAGTTTAACAGCCTTCTAGATCTATTGAGAAGAAAACTGAATTTAGGCTTATCTATGTTTTAAATAATCTTTTTAGTCTCTTCACACAACCGGAAGCTGGAGCAATCCATTAAGGTATTTTTGTCCTTTTAGTGTATCTGTTCTCCCTTCACTCTTCCTTGATATATGTTCATTCTCACTCTGTCTCATTCTTAGGTCATTAGCAGGTTCCTTCAAAAAATGGTTTCCACTTTCTATCATAACTGACTACTGATGATGTGACGTTTCTTTAATAACTGTAGTTTGTTCTGGCCAATGCAGAATCTATGGTTTATTAAGTGATAAAGGCCTTGTTCTTCTGTTATAATTTTGATCTGTCAATCTTTTTGCCAGGACTAGAGAGTTATCCGTCTTCCTTTGGTTAGGTCTTATATCTTGTAATTGAGTATGTATATGTTTATTTTATAACTGCTCAGCCAGTGGTTTCAACACTGCAGAAGCATTGCTCTGTAGCTGAATGGCACTAAACGTGCAATTTCTTTTCCATCAATTGCTTATTTGAGCTACTTCTTCACTCTACAGACTCCGCAATCTACTAATTCATTTGCTTGTGGGTATTTCAAGACGAGATATTCTATGCTGAAATTCATAAATTTTATACTCTATTCTTGAGCTGTGGTCCATTGCGTTATTATAGTCCATGAAATGTCATGATGTGCAAACATGGTTTTAACATTCCTGAACACAGTTGATGCTGTGGTATCATAAAGTGTCACTACTGAAAAGTTGCTAGAAAGTTGCTCCATTATGATCAGGAGATCATGTTTTCCCAATACAAACAAATCAGCTCCGACTCTGTCCTATGGGATTATAGGTTGCCCATGCAGTGTTAAAGGTTCTTTATGTTGTGCATTTCTGAACTCCAGACAAGTTACACACTTCCTCACTATTACTCCAATACAACTATTAAGCTGTGATCAGAATACACTTCTAGAGCTCTTTTTTGACCAAGTCATACCTAGGTATCTTTCATTCCATTCATGGCTGATAGCTTGTATTACTTTTCCTTTCTAGCTCATCCCATATTCCTGGTTAAAAAGCACATGAAGCTTTTATCATACTCACATTCACTGCTACTGTTCACTCCAGATCATCATTTTATGTACTAGTCACCATCATTAGCCATTCTATTCTACAAAGCATCCCTAGTTTCATGTGATACAGTATAATATGTATAATTATCATGCAAGTACTAAAAGGAAACATAATATAGACAGCCACCATTTTTCCCCACAGCTTAGTTTGACAAAGTAAAACTGTTAATTTAAATCTTCCAATTGTGGACCATCTTGTATCACTAAGCTCATTCACTGAGATGGACATTCGAACACACAGAACCCTGAATAAATCAACAAGGCTAGGATTAAAGAAAAATTCCAAAGAAATAGATGAATTACTGAAGTGTATTATATTACCAATACCACACATGCTGGGAATTGCATACAAGTGAAATATATTGCCTTGCCAGGAGGAGGATTTGGGCTTTGTAAATTACGGTTCATCCATTCATTCAAGGTGAAATCCAGAAAGTATTTCACTGATAACTATATACAGTATTTTCTATCTTATAAAAACAAATGGAAATAAAATTACTTCAGAAATGAATAAATTTCTAAATTAAAATAAATATATAGCTCACTTACACTCAGAACATAGAAAAGGTAATATATAAACTATTTATATGGTAGCTATTCATCCTCTTGCTATACTGAAAAATTAAGAGGATTTCAATAACTAAATAATTAATGAGACTGTATGTAATTCATTACACTAAACATATGGAGAAAGAAAAGTCAACATGCTTTCACCATTGGTAAGCACTACATTTATGCATACTTTGCATACACAAGAAAATATTATTAGAAAGAGATCATGGTGTATCACGCTGATCGTTTTAAATAATTTTTCTACTCCACACTGTGAGTAAGGAATATACTTCCTTTATAGTTTACATTTAATCCTTGCAATATTCATTATCAGTTTCTGACTTCCACTTTGTCAAGTTTGGATTTTTTTAAATTCACACAGACACACACACACACACACACACACACTTCTCTTTACATACTTTGTCTTTAATCTGTTCAGAAATATGTGGTTAATTGCAGCTCACAGTACTACAAACATAATTTATTTACTGATTCTAGACATTTTGGTACAAGAATTAGTTACAATAAAATTAATTGCACAGGAAAGTCTCTTAAAATCATATCCTCATTATGGAATAAAAACGATAACAGTAACCATTAAAGCATATTTCACACTTCCAGAAGTTCATTAGTGTAACGGAAGAGCTATCACTTACTAAAGGAATCACTCAGTTTCTTGTATCAAATGACTATCAAGAAATAACTCTATAAGATAAAGGTTGAGTAGTGTTATGTAACGTGTATTTAAGGCAGCAACATTATCATATAAAAGGTTCCAACTGATTACTGGTGTATAACAACACTTAGTGATCCAAGACTCTGCGCACAAGATAGTGTGTGTACAGACACCATGGGCAGTGGCCTTGGAATGCAGTTATAGTCAGAAAGAACAGCAACGTCGATTTAGCAGGTCTGGTGAAGACACGATAAGTCGAGGGCAGAGCACTTTCCTGTCAACTTCAGTACTTCACCTCTCCTAGAGGCAGACGCTAAGTTGAAGGGACAGCGTCTCCCGTCGACATAGCACAGTGTAGATACCGTTTTAAGTTAATGTAAGTTACATCACTCGGGGGGGGGGGTGATTTTTCCATATGCAGCCCACAATGTGTAATAAGTTGAGCATCACTGACTTTTATACTATTATTCCTGGGGAAATTCTGCACCACTGCACATGGGCAGAATTCATGTGCCACACAGATTTTTTTTTTTTTTAAGCAGAAAATACATTCTGCCAGAAAGGTGCTGCAATTATGTTTTTCACCCACCAGGGGCCACTGTGATGTCACAACAGAGCAGCTGCTCCCAGGCGGGAGCAGACCAGCTGCAGATAGGGAAGAGAACGAGGCTGCCTTCCTCACAGTGCCCTGCCTGTGGGGCCAGGTCAGGAGGAAGGGGATGGGGGGGGGAGATGGACAGTGTGGGGCACATGGGGCTATTCAAAAAGACTAGTGGGGGAACAGACTGGGGCAGGAGCTGAATGGGAGTGGGGGTGCAGGAACATATGGGGACGGGACAGATGTGTCTGACTGAATGCGAGAGGCTAGGGATCAGTTAGGATCTGCATGGGGGAGGCTCCCTAACAATCTCTCTCTGCTCAAAAAAAAAAAAAAAAACCCTGTTCCATACTTCTCCCACCCACATCCAACAGCCCTCAAAGTTCACCCCCAGACCCCTTCCCAGCAATGACTTCCCTCTCCCTCAGCTCATCCATTACCTCTGACTCCCCCAAGTCTTTGCACTGCTTCTGGAGGGTATGGTAAATAAGTTTCTGTTTTATAGTTTCAATGAATTATTACTCAGAACTCTGTATTAATATGCCTTGTAAAGTGTCTATTTGTCAAAAAACATTTCCTGAATCTTTTTTGTTGTCTGTATTGTTACAGACATAGTTGCTGACATGTATTTTGAAATAAATTACTAAAATAATTGAAACTGGCCTGATTATATTGTGTTATTTTGACAAATAAAATATCCAGAATTTTAAAATATTTGTTCAGAATTTTTAATTTTTTGGCGTAGAATTCCCCCAGGAGTAATACTATATATCATAAAATGGTTGAAATAATTGAAAGCCAAAAAGTATTAAAATATTGACAGTTGATTTTTACTGAACTATCACATGGGTGTCAAAAGCTTTGGTGGCGCAATAAGATTGCAAGAGATGGACATAAATTGTATATACAACCAGGCCACCCTAAGATGGAGCAAAGTGGTGCTTGATTTGCAAATAGGTCATGTCTCTTTGGGATTTGCCACAATGATGATTTAATGAACAATGTAAATGTTCATAACAAACTATTAGATAATTTCCACTATATTTAATGACCAAATATATTACAATAAATAGAACAGAAAACTAATCTAACCACTTACTACAAAACTACTACAGCCAAAATTTTCAAACTTTAGTAAGAGTGATCTGATTTTCAGAGATGATAAGCACCCACAATTGACTCAAGAGGGAGTTAGCAATGGAAATATCCACAACTGACAAGGATGTCAGGAGTGGAGAGAGTGAGAAAATGGTAAATATTGTTACATTAATGAGGAAGTAGAAATTGACATTCACATTAATAACCAAAGCAACCATGTGGTTTTCTGTTGCACCTATCCTTGCTTCCCCTTAAATCCACAAGTGCTTCCTATCAACTCTACTCATGTCATGTCTCAACCTAGACTGTAAAATATCTGGAGTGTAGCAAATTGTTTTTTGTTGTTAAACCAGATGTAGTGTGTGTGTGTGTGTGTGTGTGTGTGTGTGTGTGTGTACACATGTGCTGTATCCACATAAAACAATAGGATTTCATGAGAGACTGGATATAGGGGACGTGATAGAACAGGCATGGCCAAACCACAGCTTGTGAACCGCATGCAGCTCTGTTTTATGGTTAAAGTGCAGTCCACAGAGCCCCCCACACTCCCCCCCTTTTCCGCCTACCAGACTGGCGGGGGGAAGCTTCAGACGTCGGACCTGCGGCAGGCTGCTGGGACTAAGGGCTTTAGCCCCATGGGGGGGGGGGGTTGAGGCAGAAGCCACGCACCCTGGTAGGCGCCACCCTGCAGGGTAGAAGCCCCATGCCCCAGCAGGCACTGCCCCGCAGGGCAGGTTGTGCGTGACCTGCGGCTCTTGAACATTTGAAGATTATTGTATGCAGCTCGGATGGTCAGAAAGTTTGGCCACTCTTGTGACAGAAGATTAAAAGAGGACACTGAGTTTACAACCTGACAGACCGTAAGGACAGTAAACTTAAGAGAAAGAAAAAGAGATGGAGGACAAGTAGTGGAAGATAAAAAAATTGTTTTTGGAGAGAACATGTGTGAGATCGTGGCAAGACAATCAAGAGATGTCAGAAGAAGTAAGATGCATGACAGGCTACCTGGAACTAAAGTAACTTTGGGAATTATTTGCATAAAAGGGACAGCTAGAACTAAGAGAACATGTAGCAGTGGAAGAAAAGATCAAGAAAAAACCTTACAGGGTTCTGACAAGCGGGGGCAGAGAACAGGCAGATGATGCACTAAAGATGCTAAATGAAGGAGCAGTCAGCAAGGTAGGAAAAGAACCTAGAAAGCACAGGAGTCACAGAAGTCAAGAAAAGAAAGAAAACAGCTAACAGTAGAACTAAGTCAGCAAACAGGTCAACAATTAGGACAAGTGCCATTTTAACTTATCTAGAAGGATTTTTGAGACAAAAGGGAAGCAGTAGTTAGGGAGGCTAGAGGGACTGAAAGAAATTGAGGTATTTGTTGTTGTTTTTTAAATCCAACACAACCGAATGCTTGAAAGCTGAAGGAAGTAGTCAGAGGACAGAAAGTGGCTAAAGGTATGGATGAAGGTAGCTGCCAAGGATGACAGGAGATGAAAAGTGATGGGTTCAAGGGAACAGAGATCAGATGCAGATGATAAAAGGAGGCCTCATAGTCAGAGACCAATGTGAAGAATGACCAAGTTGGAAAATGGGAAGGAAGGAGATGACGAGAGAACTTGCCAACTATTATCAAATTTTGTTTTTGTGGTAAGAGAGGGTTAAGGAGGCAGGGATTGTGTAAGAATCATAGAATATCAGGGTTGGAAGGGACCTCAGGAGATCATCTAGTCCAACCCCCTGCTCAAAGCAGGACCAATCTCCAGACAGATTTTTATCTCAGTTCCCTAACTGGCCCCCTCAAGGATTGAACTCAAAACCCTGGGTTTAGCAGGCCAATGCTCAAACCACTGAGCTATCCAAGTTTGAGAGATAACTGAAGCTGATCTGAGCAAGGAAGCCTGCAATGAATATGGAGCTGCTCTGTAATATTTATGAATAATGTATGTTGGCTTGGTTATTGGGACGGTGATTTCTGCATGAGTATTTTGTCTTAAGCATTTCTCATCAAGACAGGAAGAAGAAGATAGGTCAAGATGGTCACCTAACAGTTGCCACTTCAGAGTTGTTTGGGACAACCCCAGAATTATTGGCTATATAACAACTCTGGCTCAGTCTCTTACCAGCCTGCTTAAATGTTTTGACCCGGTAAAGACAAAAGTCCACCAACACTTGAATAAGCCTCATTCAAAACAAAGAAGATGGATTTACAAGCACACTCTCTTGGAGGTATGGGGAGAAGCAGACTGAAAAAGGCAGTCAGACACAGGTATCCATGGGGAACGTCAGAAGAAGATAGGCCTCCCTAGGTGGCCATTATGGGAAGGGAGAACATTATGTAAGACAGACATGTTCAGTGGGTTTGTGGTTTAAAATAATTTGTTCTTTAATGCTTTGTTCAGACTACTAAATAAAATACTCTGATTTAAGAAGGCTGTTGGTTACTATATCCCTGGTTTCAGGTTCCTGAAAGGAAGAAATGCAGGTGCTTCAAAATCCAGTCAGACCCTCAGGAAGGCAAGCAGTTGGTATTGTGACAAAGTCAGGCCAGATGGTTGCAAGAGAGTCCTGGAAGGCCGATATATTAGCCCTAGAATGTTAAAGGCCCTTTTTCCTACAAGCTGAGAAGGGGTTACCTCAAGTCAATTACAGACAGCTGAATCCAATTGAGGGCTGCCTGAGGCCTTTAAAAACCCCTTCTCTGGGGAAAGGAAGGGAGAGAGAGAGAGAAAGACAAGGTGCTGCCAGGCTAGTGGCAACAGGGAAATAAACTACTCCAGGGTGAGAGGCTGTGCCCCTTCCCATCGCGGAGATAGTCAAAACTGAGTGCCTGCTAGGGGAAGGACTGACACCCCAAGGCAACCAACAGGACAACACCTGTCCCCAGCAAGGGGGGCAATGAAAGGTACCCACCTGGGTTTTTGTTTGAGACGGTTTCCTTTTTTTTTTTTTTTTTTTGGTGGGGGAATCACCCTTCGACCGACCCTCAGGCCTACCCTGAAAATAAACCAAGGGAGCACGGAAGGGGGAAGGCAAACCCTGCCTGAGTGGGGCTCATTACCCAGGCCCACCACTGCCTGAGGGGGAAGTGCTAAGGCTGGAGAGAGAAAAGAGGTGCCTTGCCACAGATATACAAGGTACAGTAGCCAGGTCCCGGTCGAAGAGGGGAAGTCTTGTGTGATTCCACCCTGTGACAGGTAAGGAGCTAACACCTATGGGCCTGCACTCACTAAAAACAGAAAGGAGGCAAGGTGCAGCTAACCATGTAACCATGACAAACCCATTAACAATAAAAGGAATAATATGTGTGCACTTCTTTGGAATAGAATGGAACCTCTTATTTGGGGAGGAAGAAGGGTGAAAAAAGAATACATTTATAAGAAAGCTTGCAATGCATGAT
Source organism: Trachemys scripta elegans (assembly GCF_013100865.1). NCBI lineage: Eukaryota > Metazoa > Chordata > Testudines > Emydidae > Trachemys > Trachemys scripta. The sequence goes on along the minus strand of NC_048298.1, from coordinate 26,911,270 downwards.
TGTTTATATTTTATTATAGGTGGCTCTGGTAGCAAGACCTCTAGTTAAATTTGCCTAATACTTTTCATTATAATATTAATTTGCTTTAATTTACTTAAAACTTGATTAAATTGTGGGCATTGTTTAAGACAGTAATTTGTGTGTTTTGTACCTTAAATTGTTTACAATTAGCTTTGCACTGGTATTTTGGCCCTTCTATGTCTCATACTGCTCCACAAGCACTTCTCTGCCCAATTGAGCAACACCATTGATAGATTCCAGACAATGTTATCCATGTTTTCCTCATGTGGGAGGATGGGAACCATTATTCAGAGCAGGGGTTCCGAGCCTGTTTTATATCACAACACCATTCCTATATAGCTAGGACTAAGCAACATGCAAAAGGAGAGGGTGGTCACCATCCCTAAAAGAGCATCATAACACTGAAGTTCAGCAATCTTGAAATACAGCAGCAAGGATAGAGGAGTGTAAGTGAGTGGTAGACACCACTGATTTGGTTGACAGTGTATGCTCTCTACACACATGCACCTCATACATTATTTTAAAGCTTATTATGTCCATTTTAACAATGAAGTATGATGTGGAACTATCAAATGGTTCCATTACCCCAGAAAAAGTGATAAACAATGACACCATCAACACATTAAAATGACCACTTTGAAATATTTGCATTTGTTTCTAGTCGCTTAATGACTATGTGTTATTTCAAGACATAAAATTGGATTTCTTTGTGGATTTCTCAAACCATCACATCAATAACCTAAAGGGTGTAAAAAAAAAAAAAAAAATCTAAGAAGAAATTTGTACTAGTATCACTGAAATGTAATAGTGCTTGTGACATTTCTAGTCAACACCTTTATCATCATTTTGTTCATCATTATGTCTCTGTCATGAGTACATGGGTTGCCATAGTCTTCATTGCCTTAGCATGTACACAGTTCTGTGCAGGGAAGATTATTCTGACTATAGACACAGTTGATTGTTCAGTGACTCCTACTGTTACATGCACAAATAAGGTCTTGAAGAAGTTCAGGTGCCATTGGGCCCTTGAAGAATACAGGAATTAGTTCACCATTCTCATTTTTCATCCATATTGCAATGGTGAGCCAATATCTGGTTTATCTATGTGTGAAGATATCCAAATCTTTGTTTGACAAGATGCTCTTCTGACATGCTCTTCAAACTGTCCTCACATGGTGGGAGTTCAGCCAGTGACATGTCCTTTTTAATGGCTAGATTGAGGCGCAAGCAATTCAGATCCCTGTGGGACTCCTTTTCTTTCTTGCCCTGGTCATACAGCATTGCTACCAACTTTCTTGCTGCAGAAATTGTGGCTTGTGCTTCATGCTCTCCCAATTTGGCAAGATCTCTGAAGCGTTATCTAATGTGTTCCATTTTTGGGAAGTAGTGATCAGCAAGGACCAAAACATCTATATCAGGTGTCATAATTACTTTGGTTCCTTTGACACCAAAAGCCATACTGGCACATAAAGCACACAGGAGTTTCCTTGTGTCTGCTTCCTCCTGACTACTGTAGAAGTCTTGGGCTTCTTCAACACCTTTACTGTTTATGGACTTTGCCATTGGAAAAGCCTCCAGCAAGAAGGAGTGTTTGTGTTGGGTGAATTCTTACACTCTCAAGTGCATCCATATATTCACAGAAGAATTTACAAGTGACTTGTTGGATGCCATGTTCAGAAACTTTTTGCATTGAGGCAACAGGGCATCCACCAATCACCTGGTATTTCTTGCATCCAATCTTAAATCCTGTTCAGCGCTGTCTTATTACAGTTTTCACAGAGCTACTGTTGTCATATCTATCAAAGATTTTTATAATAGGATTAGCTTTGTCAAATCCTCTTAGGACCTGCCTCAGTATTCAGCGGCCAATTCATCAAAGCTATGGAGTTTGTCTTCAGCCATTATTTATATGCCAGTCATGGCATCTCTGATGTACACTGTGGTTTCTTTGTTGCATGCTTCATGGATTCTTTCAGAATGAGAGTCCAGCTAATGCCCTAGTTCAAATTTGTCTATTCTTCTGATTGGTCCTTTTGGTTGACTAAGAACCGTTGCAACTGAAAGATCATTTCATCTTGCTAAGGACAGGGCTCTGCAGAAAACAATTTCTGGACTGATACAGTAACTCCTCACTTAAAGTCGTCCCAGTTAATGTTGTTTCGTTGTTACGTTGCTGATCAATTAGAGAACATGCTCGTTTAAAGTTGCGCAATGCAATGCTCCCTTTGGCAGCCGCCTGCTTTGTCCACTGCTTGCAGGAAAAGCAACCCATTGCAGCTAGCTGGTCGGGGCCTGGAACCAGGGTGGTCCGGTAGCCCCCCAATCAGCTCCCTGCTCCCCTAAGTTCCCTGTGCGGCAGCCACCCAGCAGGCTATCAATTACCGGCAGTTCAGCTGTCCCTCCCCCCACTGCCATGTGCTGCTCCTGCCCTCTGCCTTGGAGCTGCTCCCCGAAGCCTCCTGCTTGCTGTGCAGGAGGGGGATAGAGAAGGGGCTAATGTCAGGGTGTCCCCCTCCCTCCCTGCTCCCCACTTACCCCATCTCCATAGGTGGGCGGTCGATACGACAGGGCTCAGGACGGAGGGAGCTTCCTGGGAGCAGCAGCTGTCTCAACTTGCTGATCTACTTAACAAGGCAATGTACTTAGAGTGGGGTCAGCCTAATTAAAGGGGCAATGCACCTCTCTCACTCTCTCTCACACACACACACACACACACACGGTGTGTGTCTCTGTCTACCATGCTGTCTCCCTTCCCTCTATTCAAGATGCCTAGTAGTGTGAGGCTACATTAACAACAATGGGTTAACACTTGAGGGCTCAGCCAAAAGCTAGTTCATCATTTAGAAGTAAGGCATTCCCTGAGAAATAATCCACCCTCTTCCACCCTCTGACTACACCACCTCAACCAAGCTTCACAATCATCATCGCTGTGTACAGTATGTATGTATGTGTGTATATATATATATATATATATATATATATATATATATATATATAATGCTGTTCCAGGGAAATTGTTTTCACCAGAGAAAAGACATATATACACCTCTACCCCGATATAACGCTGTCCTCAGGAGCCAAAAAATCTTACCGCATTGTAGGTGAAACCGTGTTATATCGAACTTGCTTTGATCCACCAGAGTGCACAGCCCCACCCCCCCCCGGAGCGCTGCTTTACCACATTATATCCGAATTCATGTTATATCCAGTCGCGTTATATTGGGGTAGAGGTGTATGTATAATGTCTTTTGTCTGGTGAAAAATTTTCCCCTGGAACCTAACTCCCCCATTTACACTAATTCTTATGGGGAAATTGGATTTGCTTAACATCGTTTTGCTTAAAGTCTCATTTTTTTAGGAACATAACTACAACGTTAAGCAAGGAGTTACTGTAGTTGCTGTGATTTGTCCCTCCCTTGCCAAACTTAAATTTGGTCTTATTGGTTATGTCAACAGTCGTTTTGATGCCAGATTTCTTGACTGGGCTGAAGAAGCTGTGTCCCATCAGAATGAAGTGCTCCTCTCATATATCTCTCTATTTGTTCACCAACATCTGCCATTTTCAGTAGACTCTCTTGTGCAACTCATGCTACATGCAGTCTAATAGATAGACTAGTTAATAAGCACCTCTGCATGTGGTTCAGAGTCAGATGAGTTTATCATATTGTTGATGATCTGGCTAGTAAGAGCTGTAACATACTCTTCATCCCTCTTCAGTGCAGAGGCAAGCACTTGTTTGTGGACTTCGTCTTCACTACTTCTTGTTAGCCCACCTCTTTCTCTCATAGCTTTTGCATATTTGTAATAAGCTGTGTACTGTCATCTCTAACACTAACACTGACCTGTGCAAAAGTGTCATTGAATTAAAATCTACTGCTATTGGTGCACAGCCTTCAGTGTGAGACTGATCTGGTCAGCAAATTTCAGTTGAAAATATAGAAAATACTATTATAATCACTTGAAATGCGTTGACGATTAATATGAAATGTGAAAACATTTCATGATTGTATTTTGCAAAACACGGATATTTGCCATTTTCACCACATGCTAAGCAACTTCATTATTTCTAAAAAAAATACTTGCCCATGTAAAACCAACAAAAATCTCTTAATATATTATCATTTGGTAGCTTTAACCATCTGGTACCTTTCATATTAAGGTGTAGAAATTAACTTAAACAGTAAATACTATAGTCATAGTCATGTTGCAGTGTTTCTGGAACTGTGCAAAAAATGACACTCATTTGGGATATCATTGTTTCACCTTGATTATAAGCTTATGGCACCACTTGACAGCTCCACTTCATACCTCATCTAAAGACCCAAATAATATATCACTTATTTCATGTGTATGTGCAGGGTAACTTTATCTTCAAAAATATTGCCCTTTTTTGGGAATTGCCGCACACTTAGTATAAGTGCAGTGGCAAAAAAATGGAATAATGTGGCTCCATAGGATACTGTAGAGATATAGAGAATCAGCCCTCACTAAAATAGGGGCATGGAAAGGGAATAACAATTTTTCTCCATTTACACATTTGTTGACAATATCACTAGAATTTTAGAATATTGATTTTGGGCACCTTCACTGAACAGACATTGGAACACCTCCAAACAGTCTTCCGTATCAAAGATCTGCCGACCATATATTCTGTAAATAGCTCCCAACCAAAGAAGCAATTAGGACACAAAGCCAAAATTCATTCTGAGAAAAACATTTCCACCAGACATTTAGATAAGTTGATATTCAACATCTGCTTCCTCCACATTTCCAGAAAACCCATTTAGACTTTTTGCTGACAAAATTCGCTTTATTTTTAACTAAAGGAGTTTGATAACAATTGTGTTTTTTCTTAGTTAACTAATACATGTTATTTTACTCAGCCATAATCAAAATATAAATTAACGTTATGAGATAATGTTGGTAACACATATGAAGGCAAAATAATGTAAGTAACTTTTATTATAAACTAAATGGAATTTTGATAAAACAATTGGCTAATCTACCACACCAGGCATTAATCCTCTAGAAGTACCCAATACATCCAAACATACGACATGCTCACCCATATCTGGAATGGCCTTTTAAGCCACCAACAAGCCAAGAGCTGGACCAGAAACAAATTGCAATCCTTCCAAGAGTATGGTCTATTTGCTAAATAGTCATGGAGAGACAACATTCAGGGCATCCACATACAAATTTGATACCGGTTCTTCTCAGAATGCAAAAAAGGAGAGAAATCCTAGGATCCCTATAATAAAAATTATCCACTTTTGTTTTGAGGGTCACCCACCCTAAAATATGCAAGAAACCATTACTCGATACTAGAGACCTCGCAAGCCACCACCCAGTGTCTAACCACCCTTTTTTAAAGCAAGCTAATCAAGAAACAAGGAAAATGAAGACTCAACCACCACCTGTTAAGCTGCCAGTACCCTGAATAAATTCCTCTCAGTTAAGTCTTCAGCCCAGGGCACAGTACAGATAGAGGAATACTTGTTGCACTGATGAATTGCCTCCTTCTATCCATAAACAAAGAAAATACAGCAATACTCAACATGCTAGACCTCTCCACTGCATTTGATACGGTTGATCATTAAATACTCCTGTCCTGCCTCCAAGAGGCTATAGGAAAAATGGCCTGAACTGGTGTTAGCTCTTCCTCTCAGAACAGAGCTTGAGGGATACTATGGGAAATTGTTCCTCCACCGCCAAATCTTATGGAGTCCCACAATGCTCAATTCCCCTCTCCCATATTTTCCAGCCTCTACATGAAGTTGTAAGGAGGAGGCTGGTGAAGTGCCAGCAATATGCAAGTGACAGACAGTTCTAAGGCTCCTTTTCACCAGTCATCACCAGCACCATCTCTCAGCTCTCTGTGTCTACTCAAAATCACCATGTGATTGAAGGGAAGCTGGCTAAAGATTAACTCAGGAAAGAGTGAAATGATGTCAGTAGGAAAAGGAGAGCACTTTGAAAAACGTCTTCTACTACTGAGGGCTGTGGGAGAAAAAGGAGTCCTCACTCTGAGTTTGAAGCAACAAGCCAGGGGCAGCTTTATTTCAAGCAATTGCAAATGCACGGGAGAATACTCATGGGCATGGGTTCCCCCCCCCAAGGCAGGTCTCCGTTAGATAAACAATTAAAGCAAGCATTTATACCTTTTGTCACATACAGTAATGATCAACAGCTACATTTTGTTTATACATATTCCTTCCTGATATCTCACTTTTTCTCATTAATTTCTGCCAGTCTACGTTCCATTCTTATCTAACACAACATCAAAACAGTATCTCTTAGTCTGTTCCCACTCGCCTAGGCCTTCTAGTCTCGCGTTATTAGAGTCAGTGTCAGCCTGACTTTGTTGGCCTGACTCTTGCTCTATTCCTAGAGACTAAGATATTTATGTTCAAATTCCCTTTCTCCACTTCCACAGGGCATATAGTTGTCAAGTTGTCAAGACAGTCTACAGCCTTGTGGTCCTTTTGGACTTCCCAGTGCTACTGGGTGCCTAATAGATGAGGTGAAAATAGTACCCACTTCCATCTGAAACTGACCAAAGAGAGTGCACCCTCTCCTGCTGAGCAAAGACATGGTCATCGTGATCCATGCATATGTGTCTCTAGGCTTAATTATTGCAGCTCCCAACTAGTTATGAAGCCATGCACCCTGGAAAAGATTAAACAGGTACAAAACATAGAAACCTTTCTGTTTAGCAACACAAGTCACCACAAATACATCACTTCAGTGCTCCACTCTCTGCACCAGATCTTCATTGAATACAAAGTCCAATTCATGGTCTCTATCTGATATTCAAGGCCTCCAGGGGATTGCCCATTGCTACTTGAGGGACTGCCTCTCCCTCCCATAAACATGACCTACCAGGATGGCTACATTCCACCCAAACAATGAAACTATCAGCCAATAGGTGAAGGCAAATGAATGTGAGAGGCAGAACTTTCATAGGAGCTGGACCTGGGCCATGGAACTCAATCACATAAAAGATCTGAATAAACAGACTCACCACTTTCAGAACACAAAACTCACTTATTCACCTCAGCTATCCCTCAGTGAATTCTTTACATACATATGGTCACACACGCATGCATTCGTTTAAAAATAAAACTACATATACAATCCAATCATTTCTCCTACTGACTGGAAAGGAAGAAAGATATAGTTATTTCTATTTTAGAATACTGTATTTGGGAGGCATTCTAATAACTTCTCCTACAACTTTACTCCAATTGTAAAGAGTATATGAAAATTTGTAAGATGTTACAATAACCTAAAGTAACAAATGTTGATGGAAAATAGGTCAAATTGCTTTCAGTAGTGAATTTATAAATAGGTGCCAAAGAGCCAGCCAGACTAAATAACTCCAAACAAACAAAAACAAAAAAGGCCAAGTTGCTATGATTCCAGGACTATATTGAAATCATGCTTGGTAAAAACACAAGATGCAGAACCAGAAATTAATGAACCAAACTGGTGTGTTGGATATTAGGTCTAATTGGTGGAAAAATAATGAGGGAATGGGCTATTCCACCATTATCCCCAAAAAAGAGAGCTTTTTTGGGGGTGGGGGAGAATACAGAGGCTACTGGAGCAAGCTTCATCATCATGGCTGCCTGTCTCCTGGGCCTTCATCATCCTGATCCTGAGAGATGTCCTGACCAGACTGGGCAAGAGAGAGGTACACAGATTACATCACCACTGTTATCAGCTCTGGTTGAATCTCAACCACCATCTGAGATAAAACAAGACCAGACTTTAACAGCAGCAGTAACAACTCCAGCTCATCTCAACTAGTTTCTTCTTTTACCCAAAAGGACAGTTATTACAGTCTTTGATACCATCTAAGAGACTGTCAAACAACGTGGGTTTTTTTCCTTCTAAAACCTCTCTCCAGTTAAAGGGAAAGGGAACACAAAATGTTATTAAAATGTGTAGTCTTTTTTTAATTTAAATTGAATCTAGTGATTTTGTAGTAAACTAATTGGCTACAAATGAAAGCCTTACTTAATATACTTTACATTTCAAATGCTTTAACTTTTTTTTTCTTTTCTATGTCTTTAAGAAAAGGTTAAAAGGACTGTAATGGTGTTTGCTATGGTATTAAGCAGGCTGAGGTCTCTGTATACCAAACTCCGAACCTGGATTAACATTTTTTAACGCTGGACAGTGACTGAGTTATGTTAACACCTTTGGTCCATATGTTCCATTTAAAGTAATACAACAGAGAAACTCAGACATTATGGTGAAGGGGTCCCAATAAAAAGAGAGATCAGATAGATGACATTCATGTGATATCACATATATAACAGAAAAAACCCTAAGGTCTTTTTAATATTTAAATATACACAGACATATCGCTTAAAGTAGCTACACGTACCTTCTATTTCCTAGAGATTGACTGAAACCATGCCTTCCAGCTGGTCATTCTCCAGGAAAACTGACCTAGAACTCTAACAATAGAGCATCCTTCTTTGTAGGGTATTAGAATCCAGACCTAGAGTTTGGCCCTTTTGTCCTGAGAGAGGGAGTGCCCTCATGTGTTCTTCAGCAACAACTAAAGAAACCTTGAGAGGTTCTCAAGGACAGGAACAAAGAGAAAATAAGAGGAATATTCAAGGCTCCAAGAGCTGCTTGAATGAACCCTAAGGGAAACTTCTCCCTCCACGTATATCTTGCAATTCAAATATTAGTGCTGAAGTACAGCTTGCTTTTAATTTGCCTCCAGTTCCAAATACGTTCTGGAAATTTCAGGTTTAATGATTACATAATCATTCAATGTAAAAGTTACCAATACTGCAACACAGCCCTGGTCTACACTACGAGTTTAGGTTGACTTTAGCAGGGTTAAATCGAATTAAGCCTGGACACGTCCACACGACGAAGCCCTTTCTTTCGACTTAAAGGGCCCTTTAAACCGGTTTCTTTACTCCACCTCCGACGAGGGGATTAGTGCTAAAATCGGCCTTTGCGGGTCGGATTTGGGGTAGTGTGGACGGAATTCGACGTTATTGGCCTCCGGGAGCTATCCCACAGTGCTTCATTGTGACCGCTCTGGACAGCACTCTCAACTCAGATGCACTAACCAGGTAGACAGGAAAAGCCCCACGAACTTTTGAATTTCATTTCCTGTTTGCCCAGCGTGGAGAGCACAGGTTACCACGGAGGGAGGGGGACGCAAATGAATACAGAACAAATCCGGTCCATCTATTTTTTACATCTTAAGCTGGCAGCAGACGGTGCAGCATGACTGATAGCCCTCGGCATCTTCTGGGTGCTTGGCAGAAGATACTGTACTACGATTACTAGCCATCATCGTCAAGACGGTTCAATAGGACTGCCGGCAGGACCGAGTCTCCAGGAGACAAAGCAAGACTGCCCAGGTGCCTATGATTGAACTGGAGTACAACGACGACTGATACCAGTCGTAATACACCATCTACTGCCAAAAGGCAAGGGGCTGCTGCTGTGTAGCAATGCAGTACCACGTCTGCCAGCACCCAGATGACATATGGTGACGGTGAGCTGAGCTGAGCGGGCTCCATGCTTGCCGTGGTATGTTGTCTGCACAGGTAACTCAGGTAAAAAGGCGCGAATCGATTGTCTGCCATTGCTCTGACGGAGGGGGAGGGGCCTGACGGCATGTATCCAGAACCCCCCGCGACACTGTTTTGCATCATCAGGCATTGGGATCTCAACCCAGAATTCCAATGGGCGGCAGAGACTACGGGAACTGTGGGATAGCTACCCACAGTGTAACGCTCCGGAAGTCGACGCTAGCCTCGGTACTGTGGACGCGGTCCGCCGGCTTCATGCACTTAGAGCATTTTATGTGGGGACACACACAATCGACTGTATAAAACCGATATCTATAAAACCAGCTTCTATAAATTTGACCTAATTTCGTAGTGTAGACGTACCTACAGTGCTGCACAGTAACAAAAATGTTCCAGCTGAATGAGCCAGACTGTACTCAGTGATGGATGTACTTGGTGCTAGATTTATATCTAAAAAATTATGCTAATCCTAAAGAATGTGGAGAAAAAAACCATTGCTGGTGTTAAACACAGTAACAGGATTGGAATATTGTGAACAGAAATTAATCTGAATACAAATGCTGTATATAGGACAATTACTTGTAAAATAAATTTTTTTTTCCCCGCTCTCTCAGCAGTGTACTCTTCTTCAGGCAACTTGCCAAATTGTAAAAGAAAACTATATTTCAATTATAATAAAACTGCCTAAAAAAAAAAGATAACTATAGGCGAGAATAAAAAGACCTCTTCATATATTCTGCACTTTCTTTCAGGAAAAGTTCAGGATAAAAGATTCACTATTATACCTTTGCCATGCAAAAGGATTAATGTCTTAACAGTGATTTTGTATGTTATGTAAGGGAAACGTAATTCAGCAAAACTGCCAAAAAGAAGTTTTGCAAACTTCCAGATCATATAGCCAATTCCATCCAACAGTTTCAGCCAATTATATGTTCACCAATAAACTACATATATTACTGAAGCAAAGCAAACTATTTTATACATCTATCGAACACATTTAAAGTCATCCAAGCACAATGCAAGAAAAGAATAAAGCAGCTTTTTATCATGCAGAGTGGCTATGAAAGCAGATAAACTTATTTGAAGGTTTTATGGCTCTTATTTGTTCTAGGTGCCTGAAGCTCCTCCAGAGAATTTTATTGTTTTCAAACCAAAAGTGAAAGTACAATCTGGAAGCATTTAAATGGCAAAAAAACTGACTGTCCTCTCTTCTGTTTTCTCTTCCCTTTCATATTATCTCCCTCTTCTTCTTTCTTTTAATATCCACTTTCCCTGGCTTAGGTCCAATGATTCAGGCTTCCTATTTCTTCTGCCCACTAGAGGGCCAAGTTTTAAAGAAGCAGAGGCTCGAGTCCATGTGTAAATATGTATTTGCAATTGTCCACACAAATAAGGTAAAATGTTCAGGAAAATGGACAGTTAGATATAACAAATGTTATCTACCCGAGAAGATGAAAGATTCACTCAATCCTGCCTAAACCTGTGGTTGAGATTTAAGAGATTTAAGAAAGGTTTGCTCACCTTGTGCAATAACTGTAGTTCTGCGAGACATGTGTCCCTGTGGGTGCTCCACTCTAAGTGCGCCTCATATCGGAGATTTTTAGATCCCGCATTCGTCCCGCACATGCACTCTTCCTGTCTCATGCTCTGCCTTGGTGCTACATTGCACTGTGCAGGTGAATTGTCCTCAGTTTCTTCTCTACAACAGAGCTCATTGATAAGAACTCCGAAGCAGATGAGAGCAGGGCAGGTAGAAGAGAACCCACACGGGGGGACACCTTCAAGAACTAGAGTTACTGCACTAGCTGAGTAACTCTTTCTTCTTTGAGTGGTGTCCCTATGGGTGCTCCACTCTAGTTGATGCTACAGCAGTACCCCCTAATGGAGGGGTGGGGCTTTGGAATCAAATCCAATATTGACAATAATACAGTGGAGCTAAAGATGGCATCAGAAGCTGAGTTGTGAGTGTTGTTAGATGTTTGGCTGTGTGTGTGTTCTCCCTGTGTGCTGTCCCAGCTCTGCGCAGACACCTGGCACAGCCAACTCCATGCATGCCACCCAATGACCACAAGATCTGTTAAGGTACGAAGGAACATGCTCAGGTTTATTGTCGATGAACCATGGTCCTAGCTCCCTGGATCAATGTCTACAGTTACACTAACTCATGTATGCCCATGACAATGGATGCAACTCAGTGAGTGGCGGGACTTTCCATTCCCTCCCCAGGCTGACCAAAGGCAGTCCCTCTGAAATACCTCTTGATACACCGATACAAACAAGTTATGTATTGCCCCTCTGACATAGATAGTTACTGCCCCCTGACATGGGTTGTTACCACCCGTTTACCTTGTACATATTGGTTCAATCAAAACATCTCTATCCATTATACTGTCATCCTGACCTTATCTTTAAGAGAGGCCGTGTTCCTGTTATATTTGGGAATGGGGGCTGTACCATACTTAGTATTGGGGTATTCTGGTACCATCCCTCTGGAATGTGTTTGTGTGAGTGTCCGGTGCCTAGCCTCTCTTAGGAATGTGTGTTTGTTTGTTTGTTTCCAATACCAGCCCCGTTCTTGACAGACTCTCTGAGCGTGTGCGCAGACAGAGCCTGACTCCTGCTTACAGCCTGTCTCCTGCTGACTTTGCTTTATATTAGCAAACTTTTGACCACTACTTTAGCTAAGGCCTCAGGCCAGGCTTCTGATACAAGGCTTATATCTCAGACTCTCTTCCTACTACAGTGAGTGACTGCATAATGTTCAGCAAATGTATGAGCAGATGTCCAAGTCGCTACTCTGCATTTTCTGTGATCTTGAGGAAGGCTATGGGAGTGAAGCGGGATCTCAGGAAGTGAGTTCATACTCTAGAATGAGGTTGAAGGTCATAAGTGCGATAGCAATAGGTAATGCAGTCCAGTATCCATCTTTGCTTAGAGACTGGGGATCTCTTAGATTTGTCTGCAATGGAGAGAAAGTCTGGGAGATTTTCTGAAAGGTTTAGTCCCATCCAAATAGAAGGCTAATGCTCTCCTGACATCAAGTGTGTGCACTGTTGCCTCCCTTTTGTCCCTGTGTGGTTTGGGTACAAAGGCTGGGAGATGGATAAGGTGATTCATAAGGAAGTCTGAAGGTATTTTTGGTAAGAATTTTGGTTGTGGTCATAATGTAACCTTGTCTTCGAAAAAGACTGTAAAGGGGGATGTGCCATTAGAGCCCCCCTTCCCCCTCTCTCTCTCTCCAAGCAGATGTGATGGGCACTAGGAATGCATTTTTTATAGAGAGGTATAGAAGAGAGCAAGTGGCCATAAATTCAAAGGGAGGCCTTGTAAGGCACTTGAGGACAAGGTTGAGGTCCCATGCTAACGTAGGACATCTGATTTGTGGAAAGAGCTTACCCATACCCTAGAAAAACCTCTTTGTTATAGGATGAACACATACAGAATAATCGTCTATCTTTGATGAGGGAAGGCAGTGATAGCTGCAAGATGCACCTTTACGGAATTTAGAGATAATCCTGACTTTTTTAGCACCAGGATGTAATCTAGCACTAGTGATAATGGAGATGGTGTAGAGGTAACATGTTTTGAGTCACACCAGAGTTGGAATCTCTTCCACTTCTGAATGTACGTGTGAGGAGTAGTTTCAATGAGGAGTAACAGCACCTCCTTTACATCCTCAGAGCAGTTCATTTAGCTTTGGAACCATCAAGGAGCCATGCCTTGAGGCAGAGAACCTGCAGATTGGGGTGGTGGACCTGTCTGGCTTCCTGAGAGAGGAGGTGAGGTATGGGAAAGAGTGATTAGCACGCAAATCACCAATTGAATAAGATCTAGAAACCATGTCTGTCTTGCCATAGTGGAACTATAAGAATAACCTGGCCCTTTCTTTTCTTATCTTGAGCTGAACCTTGGATACATACAAGAGACTTCTGTTCCATTGGAGGAGAAAGACATCTCCAAGAAAGTGGTGACCCAGACCAGCCCTGGAGCAGAATTAGTAGCATTTCCTGTTTCTAGCTGTGGCGAATAAGTCTATATTTGGGACTCCCCGGTGTATAAATAGGTTGTAAATGATGGGGGTCTATATCCCATTTGTGATTGCAGGAAAAATTTCTGCTAAGAGTATCCGCTGTAATGTTCTGTATGTCCGGGAGGTAGGCTGCTGAGATGTCGATGTGGTGACGAATGCACCAATTCAAGAGTTCCTCTGCCTCAGAACAAAGGGAAAGTGATCTTGCTCCTCCCTGGCAATTTATGTAAAATATACAAGAGAAATTGTCTGTCATAATCATTATATGTTTGCCTCTGATCAGTGGTAGGAAAGGTAAGCAGACATTCCTGAGTTCTCTGAGCGCTAGCAAGTTGATATGCAGTGTGGATTCAAAAGGGGACCATTTGCCTTGAATGGTACAGGTGTCCAAGTGAGCCCCCGATCCCAATAGGTATGCACCTGTCATCCATATTAATGATGGGAGTGGTTGAGTGAAGGGAGCCTCGGTGCAGATATTGTAAGGATCTTGCCACCAGCCAAGTGAGTTTTTGACCATCCAGGGCATCAATAGAAGTTTATTTAAACACTGTCTGCTTGGAACATATACCATTCTGAGCCACCCTTGAAGGCAATGCATGTGGAGTTTCACATGAGTTATTACAAAAGTACCTGCCACAATGTGCCCCAATAGTTGAAGACCATTTCTGGCCAAAGTCTAAGGGCTGGCCTGAACTGTCAAGATTAAGTTGGTTAAGATGTTGAAGCTGTGCGATGGGAGGAAAGGCTTTGGCTTCTACTGCATCTAGGTAGGCCACTATGAATTCCGGATGCTGTACTGGGGTTAAGGGGACTTTTGGACATTTAGTTGTAGTCCTAGCTGTAGGAATACATCCATAGTCTTTTTGTATGGGTATCACAGCATCATTGAAAGAAAGCGCTTTGAGCGGGCCGGTTATGTCTTGTTTAATATCTTTATTAATGATCTGGAGGATGGTGTGGACTGCACTCTCAGCAAGTTTGCAGATGACACTAAACTGGGAGGAGTGGTAGATACGCTGGAGGGTAGGGATCAGATACAGAGGGACCTAGACAAATTAGAGGATTGGGCAAAAAAAAACATGATGAGGTTCAACAAGGACAAGTGCAGAGTCCTGCACTTAGGACGGAAGAATCCTATGCACTGCTATAAACTAGGGACCGAATGGCTAGGTAGCAGTTCTGCAGAAAAGGACCTAGGGGTCACAGTGGACGAGAAGCTGGATATGAGTCAACAGTGTGCTCTTGTTGCCAAGAAGGCTAACGGCATTTTGGGCTATATAAGTAGGGGCATTGCCAGCAGATCGAGGAAAGTGATCGTTCCCCTTTATTCAACATTAGTGAGGCCTCATCTGGAGTACTGTGTCCAGTTTTGGGCCCCACACTACAAGAAGGATGTGGAAATAGTGGAAAGAGTCCAGCGGAGGGCAACAAAAATGATTAGGGGTCTGGAGCACACGACTTATGAGGAGAGGCTGAGGGAACTGGGATTGTTTAGTCTCCAGAAGAGAAGGATGAGGGGGGATTTGATAGCTGCTTTCAACTACCTGAAGGGGGGGTTCTAAAGAGGATGGAGCTCGGCTGTTCTCAGTGGTGGCAGATGACAGAACAAGGAGCAATGGTCTCAAGTTGCAGTGGGGGAGATCTAGGTTGGATATTAGGAAACACTATTTAACTAGGAGGGTGGTAAAGCTCTGGAATGCGTTGCCTAGGGAGGTGGTGGAATCTCCTTCCTTGGAGGTTTTTAAGGCCCGGCTTGACAAAGCCCTGGCTGGGATGATTTAGTTGGGATTTGATCCTGCTTTGAGCAGGGAGTTGGACTAGATGACCTCCTGAGGTTCCTTCCAACCCTGATATTCTATGATTCAGGCAATCATCTAGATACGGGGGTATCATAATTCCTAGTTTGCAAAGGTGTGCTGCTACTACAGCAGGGACTTTCAAGAACACACTGGATGCAGATGATAGACCAGGGATCGGAAACCTTTGCCACATGGCCCAACAGGGAAATCCGCTGGCGGGCCGGGACGGTTTGTTTACCTGCAGCATCTGCAGGTTCGGCCGATCACAGCTCCCACAGGCTGGGGTTCGCCGTTCCAGGCCAATGGGGGCTGCAGGAAGCAGCGTGGGCCAAGGGATGTGCTGGCCGCCACTTCCCGCAGCCCCCACTGGCCTGGAACAGCGAATCGCAGCAAACCTATGGACGCTGCAGGTAAACAAACTGTCCCGGCCCGCCAGCGGATTTCCCTGACGGGCTGTGTGCCAAATGTTGCCGATCCCGGCGATAGACCAAATGGGAGCACTTTGTATTGAAAATGTTCTTGACCCAGAGTGAATCTTAGAAACCGCCTGTGCAGTGGGTGGATTGTGATATGAAAGTAAGCATCTTGTAGGTCAAGGGATGAGAACCAGCCTCCCTGGTTCAGAGATGGGATTATTGCTGCCCATCCTGAAACGCCTCTTTCCGAATCTATTGAGTCATCTTAGATCCATAATGGATCTTCAACCACCATTCTTTTTCGGTATCAGAAAGCGTTTGGAATAAAAGCCCTTCCCTCTGTGTTAAATGGGAATTGATTCTATAGCACCTAGTTTCAGAAGATAGTTTGTTTTCTGATGTAAAAGGTGCTCGCGAGAAGGATCCCTGAAGGAGGTTAGGGAGGGAAGGGAAGTAGGAGGGAGGGAGGTAAAGTGGATCAAATATTCTGTGGAAATGATCTCCAGTACCCACTTCTCTGTGGTTATACACTCCCAGTTTTGACAAAAAATTGTAAGGTGGTCGCTGAAGGGGTAGAGATGTTTGGGTTGTTGCAGCAAATAAAGCTGAGCATGGTAACTCAAGGGCTTGAGCAATACATCAAAATTGGTGTTTAGATGTAAATGGCTGAGATTTTGAAGATTGTGGGGCAGCTGGTCTTCGCTTCTGTAGTAGTTGTCCTTTTCGTTGGGATTCATAATGGCTCTGGGGAGGAGAGAACAGAACAGGCCGGGATCTCTGTGCCATCTGTGACTTTCTATATCTTCTTTTTTGAGTAGATGTGTAACTTACCATGGAATGCAACGTGGCTCTAGAATCTTTTAATATGTGGAGAGATTTGTCCATTTTTTAAAAAACAACTTTGATCCTTCAAATGGAAAGTCTCTTCCACAGTGGATCATGCATCCTTTTGAAAGCCAGAAAGGAGAAGCCATGAGGTTCTTTGAATGACAACTGCTGTGGAGATGGAGAGAGCAGCTGTTATCAGCAGCATCCAGAGAGGCCTGCAACAATGTTCTCGCAAGGAGCTGACCCTCAGGAATGATCGGCTAAAACTATTCTTTGATCAGTTAAGAGATGTTCGATGAAGGCGTTTAACTTAAGGTAGTTGATCTGATTGTATTTTGCCATAACGGCTTGATAATTAGCGATCCTAAATTGTAGGATCACTGATGAATATGACTTTCCTCCAAATAAATTTAGTTGTTTCCAGTCCTTGTCTTAGGGTGTCGATTTAGTGTGGTGCTGTCTGCCATGTTCATTTGCAGTGTCAACATCAAGGGAATTTGAAGATTGGTGAGAAAATAAAAAATGCACATCTTTAGAGGGAACATATTTTTTGTCTGCTCTCTTGCATGTGAAAGGTATTGTGGCTGGTGTCTGTTATATGGGTTTTGCTGGGTCAAACAAGGCTCGTTGACGGGGAACGCAATATGAGCTGATGTTGAGGTATGTAGGATGTTCAGCAGCTTCTGTTGTGACTCCTTCATTTCTTCAAAGGAAAATCATGTCTTACTAATCCATTAGAGTTCTTTGAAGGAGTCAACAAACATGTGGACAAGGGGGATCCAGTGGACATAGTGTACTTACATTTCCAGAAAGCCTTTGACAAGGTCCCTCACCAAAGGCTTACGTAAATTAAGTTGTCATGGGATAAGAGGGAAGATCCTTTCATGGACTGAGAACTGGTTAAAAAACAGGGAATAAAGGGTAGGAATAAATGGTAAATTTTGAGAATGGAGAGGGGTAAGCAGTAGGGTTCCCCAAGGGTCAGTCCTAGGACCAATCCTAGTCAACTTATTCATAAATGATCTGGAGAAAGGGGTAAACAGTGAGTTGGCAAAGTTTGCAGATGATACTAAACTGCTCAAGATAGTTAAGACCAAAGCAGACTGTGACGAACTTCAAAAAGATCTCACAAAACTAAGTGATTGGGCAACAAAATGGCAAATGAAATTTAATGTGGATAAATGTAAAGTAATGCACATTGGAAAAAATAATCCCAACTACACATATAATATGGAGCTAATTTAGCTACAACTAATCAGGAAAGAGATCTTGGAGTCATCGTGGATAGGTCTCTGAAGACGTCCACGCAGTGTGCAGTCGTAGTCAAAAAAGCAAACAGGATGTTAGGAATCATTCAAAAAGGGATAGAGAATAAGATGGAGAATATCTTATTGCCCTTATATAAATCCATGGTACGCCCACATCTTGAATACTGAGTACAGATGTGGTCTCCTCATCTCAAAAAAGATATATTGGCATTAGAAAAGGTTCAGAGAAGGGCAACTAAAATGATTAGGGGTTTGGAACGGGGTCCCATATAAGGAGAGATTAAAGAGGTTAGGACTTTTCAGCTTGGAAAAGAGGAGACTAAGGGGGGATATGATAGAGGTATATAAAGTCATGAGTGGTGTGGAGAAAGTGAATAAGGAAAAGTTATTTACTTGTTCCCATAATATAAGAACTAGGGGCCACCAAATGAAATTAATGGGCAGCAGGTTTAAAACAAAAGGAAGTTCTTCTTCACACAGTGCAGTCAACCTGTGGAACTCCTTGCCTGAGGAGGTTGTGAAGGCCAGGACTATAACAGGCTTTAAAAGAGAACTAGATCAATTCATAGAGGTTAAGTCCATTAATGGCTATTAGCCAGGAGGGTAAGGAATGGTGTCCCTAGCCTCTGTTTGTCAGAGGGTGGAGATGGATGGCAGGAGAGAGATCACTTGATTATTACCTGTTAGGTTCACTCCCTCTGGGGCACCTGGCATTGGCCACTGTCGGCAGACAGGATACTGAGCTGGATGGACCTTTGGTCTGACCCAGTATGGCCATTCTTATATTCTTATGTTCAAGCAGAATTTTTAGCGAGTTTGCTACTCTCTTAATGAGATCTTGAAATGGATGAAGTCATCTGCCAGGGTTGGTGGGGGAGGCATAAAGGCTTCATCAGGAGAAGATGAAGAGATGTTGGTCACAAGAGTATCCTTCTTGTCTAGTTTCACTTCCTGTTCTTCAAATGGATCAGGGGGTCTAGATAGAAAAGATGAAGGAGACTATCTTCCTCTGTCCTTTTGGGTGACACTAGAGGTCCTCAAGAATTGCTGTCTATAGGCTGCCCATGGGTCCCAGTAGGGCCACTGAGGTGGTGCAAAGGGCGTGGGTGTCCATACCAAATGGCAGTAAACTAGGGCTGTAGCGATTTCAGGGTGGCTGTCTCCTTGATATTGTAACAGAGAGCCTTCTACTGAGATTGCATATAAATTGTCATCATCATCCTCTTCACCTTTGCTTGACAAAGGTGGAGCAGTCATGAACACTGGAGGAAATTGCCTCGGTACCACCCATAAGTCAGGGGACCAAGATGTGGCTGGTACAGAGATCATGTCAATGCCGAGTAGAGGCAAGTCAGATGTCTGAGACTAGTAAGTCTTTACAGAAACAAAATTCCTGTGGTACTGGAGTGGTGAACAGTATTGCTGAGGCAAGCTCAGTGATGTAGAGAGAGTCAACGGTACCGGGAGTCTTCTGCACTCCGATGAATGGCCAGTAGAGGTCGTTCTGGTCTTCTACGGGGCTAAGTATTCACAACCGAGTCCTTAGGTGACTCCAATCAGTGCCACTTTAGAGAAGCTAGATCACTTTCTACCGTTCCTTTCCCCCGATGGTAGCAATCTTCCTGAGCCTGCGCCCTTAGGGTCTTTAGATTTATTGGCAATACTGGTGTGACACTGGCAGACCAGATCAATCCAGGGCCACAGCCCAATTTACTTGTGTGTTAATACAGATCAAAGTATTAAATGTATGAGTATGTATTCAGATGTTTAAACTTAATGAAAACTAATGGAATGTTACTTGTATTGTTTTCACTTATCTGTTCCTGTTATAATGTAACAGCAAACATTTACACTGTCTATACCTTGTAACTAAATAACCCATCAAAGAAATTTTGTGAAATATTAATGAAGGACTTAAACAGAAAATGCTAATTTCAAAGCAAGTGATCATTGTGCGGTCAAGGACTCTAAGTGCATTCCTCACTCACTGTCACCAAAGGAAAAGCCCATGTGGGTAGAGACACTATCAGCTTGCTTTCTGTGTGAAGATATGATAAATAAATATGGATTCAAAGAAGGATCCTTTATCTCTGGACTGTTTGGATTCTAACAGGGCAGAATAACTGAACAAGAAGACGGAGATCCCTAGAGTTATCCTGGGTAGCCCTGAGAGACTTGGGAAACTGGCAGATTACTACATCTCTGCTACCATTTGGAATTATAGACTGTGACTCACCTGTACATATATTATACCTGCTTTAACCTCTCAATAATTGTCATTCTATTTTTCTTAGCTAATAAACCTATAGTTAGTTTACTACAGAATTGGCTGCCAATTGTTTTTGGTGTAAGATCTGAAATTCCAATTGATCTGGGGTAAGTGACCAGTCTATTGGGACTGTGAGAAAGCTAATGTGGTGTGATTTTTTTTTTAGGTTGAGTGACCTTTTATCACAAAGTTCAATCTGTCTGGGTGGCAAGATAGACTGGAGAGTCTAAGGGGACTGTCTGTGACTCCACGCTAAGACTGGTATAGTGATCCAGGAGTTCATATTTGTTACTGGCTTGGTGAAATCTAGTTATAGAATATACCACCAGTTTCAGGTATCTACCCTGTTTTCTGACAGTCTGCCCTGAATTAGGTATTCATAGTTGTGAGTCCCTCCAGACAGCGTGACAATTGCTACCCGAGGAGCTTGCAGCCTTGTGGATACCCAGTGATAGGCCAGTACGGAGGTGGTCGACCTTGTCCAGAATCATTTTTTCATGGTCAGTTCCATAATCAGTGTACTTGTAGCCCACTTCTTTGAAACTTTTTGAGAGAAATCTGAAGATTTCCTCTTTGAAGTTACCGGAGAGTATTGAGCCAAGGACGCTGATGGAATTGGTCTCATCAGGGACTACTGAAGAGGGGGAGTCCCGGAGCTGGGGTCAGAGGCTGGTCTGAGTGAACTTTCCATCATAAGGAGTCTTAATTTTAGTTCAGAGTTCTTCCTAGCCCTTGATTTTAGTGTCAGGCAAAAAGTGCACTTCTGAGGCACTTGTGACTCTCCGAGGCAGTGAATGCAACAGGAATGTCTGTCGCTGACCTGGAATAGCTTCTTGGCATGAGAGACAATGTTTAAACCCAGGGAAGCCAGTCATACCCTTTCCAGGATTCACTTCCTGAGTGGGAAGAGACAAAGAAGAACTAACTAAAGACAGGAAGTTAGCTATTCTAATAACGAAACAAAGAAAAAAAATTGAAAGTAAAGGAGGGGAGTATTAACATTAATTAACAGTAACTCTATTACTTTTGTTCTCAGTTAATAGTGTAGTTCAGATATAGATAAGGAACTCTGAAATCAGACTGTGCTAAGGCCCCATCTCAGGCCCAAGGCGGTTGAGAAGGAACTGAGGGTGATTTGCCTGCACAACACTAAATAGCACTGAGGCAGAGCACGAGACGGGAAGAACGTACATGGGAGCCGAACAGACACTGCTATTGAAAATCTCCAATCTGATATGTGGGGACACAAATACACCTACAGTGGAGCACCCATAGGGATACTACTCAAAGAAGAATCTGCTACTTCAATCCAGCATTTGGACTACTAAACCTTCCCTCTCCAGTTTAAGAAAACTTAATTAATGCCTACCTATTATGTCAACCAAAGCTATAGCAAATGTTCTGCCAATTGCTGTCTGTGATAGCAATTGAAATCTTAGCTCCTTTATCAGAACAGAGAAGGCAGGGCTCACCAAATTTAAAAGTTCTTTTATTTTTAAGTTATTCCTCTGGATTTCATATTTTTAAAAAGTACCTGCCAACCTAGTGAATGGACTTACCAGTTAATGGATCTTTACACTGAGCCCATCACTCCCCCTCCCCTCACAATATTTGCAATAGTTTTAATTGGTATAATCTAGTCCAATATAATATTTTAATTTCTTTCAGCACTACAATACGTACATACCATACATACATAAATGAAATGACATATTGCACTGAGTTCCTTAAATGAATTACAAAGGATTTCAGTAAGATTATACAAATTACCCTAAAAAAACGACAAAACTTCTTTATTTCCTTGGGGCTAAAAATTTGGTAAAAATAGTGTAAAGATTCCCATTGACTTAAAACTGGCACTGCAACAGGCCCTCAAAATTATTCTGCAGCCTCATGAAATTAATTCATATTGTTAATGTTATACACCCCATAAAGATGAACCCAAGTATGTTAGCTATAGGATCATATCAGAATAAAATTATATACACTACATAAAAGCACTGTACATACAGTATGGGTAGCCTGTGGGATCCAGAGAATGGCGGATACACCATATATAGAGCCTCTGCTCCTTCATAGTGGTGCATCTGTCCCCCGCAGTCCCCAGCCATTCCTTATATCTGTAAGAATATAATAAAAAGAAAATGCATAACATGGTGCTTAAAGATCCAAGAGAAGAGGGTGCACATGGTTCAGGGTCTCCGCTCCCTCACCTAGGCACTACCCAACCTCTCTGGGTCTTCAATCCACCATAATACAGAATAAATTTCTAGAGTTTAATGCCACATGGTGCAAAATGCTTCTCTTTAATGTAGATCTTTAAATGACAGAGGACCAATAGTGAGTGGAGAACAGTTTGCTGTGTAGCCATATTGTTTGGCCTGTAGGTCAGTCTATTTTAGTGTTTATCTCCATATTTAGATATTGTGATAAGCATACAATAGATTAATGTACACATGAATAAAATAGGATTGCTTAAAGAAACAAACTGACAGACTATCAAAAAAGATAAAATGAAGTTTTCTTTTTAATAATTCTGGGCATCTGAGGGCACATGCACGCTCACATACATACTTATTTAAACCTTCTAAAGACTCTAAAAGACGTCACAGTAATTTAAAATGAACTAACTCAGCCAGTACTCCTTAATGATTTTCCCAATGCCTATATCAGAGGGAATGGAGATTGGACAGTGATCATTTCCTCATTGTTTTCTGTGAGGAGAGGCTATAACAACAAAGAAATCAAAGACAATCAACTTGAAAACTGAACTTTCAGTATTCCTTGGATGTGATCCCTCCAAGTTAGGGTTGAGGCAAAATGGCAAGGCAATATAAAGAAGCAGCTATTTGTGCTGTACCCAATCTATTTTATTCCAAGTACATTACAAAACGCAAAATAAAATGTAGAGCTGGGCAAAATTTTTCAGCCAAAACATTTTTAAAGTTAAAAATGCAGATTTGGAGACACTTAAATTCTTGTTTGTTTTTCCTAATTGTTCTTGTCAGGGGGAAAAAGCAAAAAATAAACCCAAAAGAGTTTAAATGTTTCATTTCAACATTTTAAAAACAAAATGTTTAAGTGGTTTGAGAAGAAAAAAAAAATCAAATGTTTAGAAAATCTTTAATCTTTTTTTAAAATAAAAAGCACTTAAAATCTAAACAAAACATTTTGTTTCTGGTCACGCTCCCATCCTATTTTTTTTTTTAAATTGGCAGCAAACCAAAAACACATTCTTCATACAAGTCTACTAAGAATGCAGATCTTCAGTTAGCCTGGAGGTCCCAGATTTGTGTTGTTCCTTCCTGCTGAGTAATCTTTCTTTGTTCTGTTCAGCATGCTAGCAGCAGTGTGCAATTCATGAATAACCCTAATCACTGAAAGTACTATGTGTTTGCTCTTTAGTGTCCATGAATGTAGTAGTTTTCACTTTGCACTCACCACACTAACACAAAGGAGCAAAAGGGAGATGTTTTACAGAGCATATTCACTCAAAAATGGAAGGAAAGGAAATAGCAAGATTCGCTAGAAATGCATAGTTCCTATTGTTTACTACCTATCTCATAGATGCAAAGAGGGACCCATCAGTCTGAATTGGTGGCAACTAGGCCATAAAAAGAAGTAATTCCACTCAGTGACACACACACTAATGTTTTTATGATGATGCATGAGTCAGACTACAGTGCATACTGCTTAATTAAAAGGGAGTCTAGTAAATTTAAAAAGTCTTGATTTGCCCATTAATAGATATAGGTCACAGGTGAAGTCACCAGTTACTGTTGATTAGGGTTACCATATTTCAACAAGCAAAAAAGAGGACGGGAGGAGCCCCGCCCTAGCCCCCCCCCCGCCCCCCCCACCTCCCGCCCCCCCAGACCCCCCAACCCTCCCCCCGTTCCTTGTCCCCTGACTGCCCCCTCCTGGGACCCCTGCCCCTAACTGCCCCCCGGGACTCCACTCCCTATCTAAGCCTCCTTGCCTCTTGTCCCCTGACTGCCCCAACCCTTATCCACACCCCCACCCCCAGACAGACCCCTGGGACTCCCACGCCCCATCCAACCACTCCCCACCCCCTGACAGCCCCCCCCAGAACTCCCAACCCATCTAAACCCCTCTGCTCCCTGTCCCCTGACTGCTCCGATCTCTCTCCACACTCCTGCCCCCTCCCCCCCCGTTTCTTGACTGCCCCCTCCAGAACCTCCCTGTCCCTTCTCCTGCCCCCCCTTACCCTGCTGCTCAGAACAGGGTGTTGGGCTCTGTGCCAGCCGGACACATGGCTGAGCTCCCCTGCACAACACAAAACCCGGTCCCTGGCCCTGCACAGGGCTGCCGGAGCGGGCTGCAGGAGGAGGAGCTGCCGGCCGGCTCAGAATGCAGGGAGGGGGGGGTGGGAGGAGGAAGCTGCTCCGGAGTCCAGCCCGGGACTTTCCTGCAGCCCTCCCAGCTGCTCGCTCTGCCGGGGGAGGGGGAAATCCCGGACATTGTGAGTGCTTTACAAATTCCCCCCGGACGCTATTTTTAGCACACAAAAGGAGGACATGTCCGGGTAAATCCGGACGAATGGTAACCCTACTGTTGATCTAACACTGTAACAGTGGATGAAAATAGAAGGGAAATCCTAACTGGTACCATGCAAGTAAATATGTTTCTTAAGTCACAGTTAGTCCATAAGTGCTTAAGCCAGTAATAACATACATTGATAAGTCAACATTTATGAAGAACCTAAGTCACTTTTAATCCTTCATACTGCCTGGTGCCCAATGACATGAAAAATGTGCACTGAACAAATGAACATCTAAAACTGCTCTCTTGCACAATGCATGTTTTTGAGCCCTCACCTTCAAAGATATTGGACCTCAATTCCCACTGAAGTCAACGGGAGATGCTCAACACTTTTCAGGATTAGGCCTTAAGTGAGACTTACATAAATTTTAAACCAAGAATTCATGGTAACTGATTCTCAATTATAACGATGCCCAACCAATTTTCTTCTGCTTAGTTATGGCCATATTCCTTAATGGGGGGATTCTTCATATGCCAAGTTTCAAAATTCAGCCATTTTGATTTAACTGTGAGAAGCACTGCAATTTAAAAAAAAGGGAAACACTGATTTTGCTTCGGCTCTTGGCAGAACTCAAAATGGTTGAAGGAATTTTACTCCAACTTTCAAAAATAATTCTATTCAGGACAGAGATGAAGTTGAGAAAATTTCATCCCAAAAGTTATTTCCCACAAAGTTATGAGCATGTCAAAACTGGGGATTATCATTGGCACTCTTGCTGTCTTAGCTACAACCCAAAGAATGCTACAATAAAATGAATAGATTATGAAACCCAATGGGCTCCCATTAATAAAGCGTTCAGTTGACATCACCCTTTTCAAGAAATAAAATCAATGCACCAATTGTAATTCCTAGCATTTTGTTGCATTGGATCACCAAATACAATAAAATCATCTAAATACTCATTTGTAGTATTATTTATAACCCAAATGAAAACCACACAGTAAGCCAATTAACATTAAGGTTTAAAAAATAAATAAATTTCTAATTGATTTGCTTGCTGCATTTCAAATCAAACCAAACTGAACATTTGGCAAAAATATCAACAAGTAGAAAAATAAAATCAAGAGAAAAGAATTTACATATTTGTACACCTACCATAGGAGACGAGATGAAGTAATATCTTTGTGGACACAGAAATGGGGAATACACAAAGAAATTGAACGAGAAAAAAAGCAGTTACTAACCTTTCCATAACTTGTTCTTTGAGATGTGTTGCTCATGTTCATTCCACGTTAGGTGTGCATGCACAGTCACTGGAGATTTTTCCCTCAATAGTATACATCGGGCCAGCTCTAGTGACCTGTAGTGCGGCATGCTGATGCGCCGGTATAAGGGGCCCAGCCAACCCCACACTCTCTCAGTTCCTTCTTGCTGGCTAACTCTAACAGAGGGGCAGGAGGGTGGGTCATGGAATGGACATGAGCAACACATCTCGAAGAACAGTTACAGAAAGGTTAGTAACAGTTTTTTCTTCTTCGAGTGCTTGCTCATGTCCATTCCATGTTGGATGACTCCCAAGAAGTACCTGAGGAGGTGGGCTCTGAGTTCATGAACATCCCGATTGCAACACTGCTCTACCAAATGTGGCATCATCTCTAGTCTGCTGGGTGATGGTGTAGTGGGAGGAAAAGATATGTACCGATGACTGGTCACTGCTCTGCAAATGTCCTGGATCAGGACCTGGGCTGGAAACACCACACATGAAGCCTGAGCTCTCATTGAATGGGTGATCGAGATGGCAGGTGGAGGGACGCCCATCTGCTCATAGCACATATGAATGCAGAAAGTGATCCAGGATGAAATTCTCTAGGCCAGAGGTCTCAAAACTACGGCCCGCGGGCCGAATCCAGCCTAGGGCTTCCATTTGTCCGGCCCTCCAACCAACAGGGGAGAAGCGAACAGCTGAGTAGGCAGCCGAGCAGGCAGGGGGAGGGGCCGCCACTAGCAGCTCATGTGGGGCGGCAGCTCAGCTGAGCTGTGCGGAGGGGTGAGTACCTCTGGGAGCCAGTCCCCCCCCCCCAAAAGGGGAGCCAACTTAGGGGAGAGTCATTGCTGCAGTCGAGCAGGTACAGGGAGAAGCAAACAGGCAGGCTGCAGCTGAGTAGACATGCTGAGCAGGCAGGGGTAGGAGTTGCCGGAGTAGTGAAGGATACTGCTCTGCTAGAAATGTGCACTTACAGTGTACTGAGCATGCTTCACTACACCAACAGCAGCTCGCGCAGGTTGGGTGGGGTGAGGGGTAGCTCAGCTGAGCTGTGCAGAGGGGTGAGTGCCTCTGGGAACCAGTGTCCCCCACAAAAGGGGAGCCAACGTAGGGGAGAGTTGCTGCTGCAGCCAAGCAGGCATGGACCCTTGCCTTAGAGTAAAAATACAAGCCAGATGCTTAATTACATCTCCAATAAATGGAGTAAATAAGATGGAAATTAACAATGTCATAATGGTTAAATTTTAACTACAGCACTAATAGAACCAAACAGTATTTGTATGATACAAATGTGAGTTTTCAAAAAAAATTATGTGAAATGATTTTTAATGTATTGACAAATATTTTGTGTGATTTCACAGTACCTGCATCGATTAACTTTTATACCTGATTTAGAATTTAATGCAACACTGACATAGTAGAGTAGTATTGTTTTTTTTAATGATTTTGCATATATTTAATTTTTTTTCACAATTGCTTCGGCCCACAAAGTCCCTTCAAAAATCGAATATGGCCCTCATTTCATAAAGTTTGGAGACCCCTGCTCTAGGCCAAAACTGGTAGGCCTTTCATTCTGTCTGCTACTGCCACCAAGAACTGCACAGATTTATGGAACAGCTTGGTCCTTTCTATGTAGAAGGCAAGGGCATGTCTAACATCCAGCGTGTGGAGATGCCACTCCTCTATATTCTTGTGTGGTTTTGGGAAAAACACTGGCAGGAAAATATCCTAAATATTGTGAAACTGCGAAACCACCTTTGGGAGGAACATGGGGTGGGAGCGAAGTTACACCTTGTTTCAGATGGAGTAGGTAGTCCAGCATGGATTGGAGAGGTGATCGAGCAGGTAAGAAGCCTCACTGGGATGACCACACCGAGAAACGCTTCCACTTGGAGAGGTAAGTAGCTCTAGTAGAAGGCTTCCTACTATCTAGCAAGACCTGTTGGACGTGTTCTGAACAAGCTAGCTCTGCCAGATTTAACCATGGAGCTTCCATGCAGTCAGATGGAGGTCCTGGGGTTTGGATGGAGCAATCAGTCATGACCTTGCAAGATCATGTCCTGGAGGAGAGGGGAGGGAAGGGAGCGGCAATGGGGTCGCTACCTACATGTCCAATAACATGCCGAACCAGTGCTGATACAGCCATGCACGGGCTATAAGAATAATCCTTGTTTTGTCCCACCTTACTTTCAGCAGGACCTTGTGCACAAGAGGAATGGGGGAAAATGTGTAGTACAGGTGTTTTATCCATGGGAGTAGGAAGGCATCTGTGAGCAAGCCTGGGCTGCAACCATGCAGCAAGCAAAACTGTTGACATTTCCTGTTCTGTCTGGTTGCAAACAGGTCTACCAGGGGGAAACCCCCGCCTCTGGAAGATGGACCTGGTTATGTCGGGGTGAAAGGACCACTCGTGGCGAGAAGAGAAAGTTCTGCTGAGGTGATCTGCCAGCGTGTTTCGGGCTCACAGAAAGTGAGAAGCTTTGAGGTGGATGGAGTGCTCTACACAGAAATTCCACAAACGAATAGCCTCTTGACACAGGGTGGACGAGTGCGCTCCTCCTCGCCTGTTGATGTAAAACAGAGCTGCTACATTATCCACAAGTACTCACACAACCTTGCCTGCAATCTGGGGTAGAAACACCTAGCATGGTAGGTGCACTGCTCTGAGCTCTCTGACATTTATATGCAAGGAGAGCTCCTCCTGGGATCATAGGCCTTGAGTCCTGAGGAACTCCAGGTGAGCCTCCCACCCTAGATCAGATGCATCCGAGATTAAGGATACTGATGGCTGGGGAGTAACCAAGGGAATGCCCAAGCCCACCGACCGGGGATCCCTCCACCAGTTGAGGGAGGCAAGGACCAGGGCAAGAACTGTAAGCACTGAGTCCAAATGGTGACAGCTCGGTCAGTACACCGAGGCCAGCCAAGCTTGAAGGGGTCTGAAGCTTAAAGCAGTCTCGCATACTGTGCCATGTAAGTGCATGTGACCAGGTGACCTAAAAATTTGAGGCATAAACGAGCTGTTGTGACGGGGTGGGCCTTGACCTGCAACATCAGCGGCAACATTGTCTGGAAGCAAACCTCTAGGAGGAAGGCCCTGGGCCAGGTGGAATAGAGTATCACACCGATAAACTCTATCCTCTGAATGGGGATGAGAGTTGACTTCTGCTCATTTATCAATAGGTCCAGGGCTCAGAAAGTAGCTTGGACTAGACCGATGCTGGCTCTCAACTGGGCCTCGGACTGGCCTTTGATCAGCTTTGTTTCTTAAACAAGTCGTGGCATGATGGCAGAGCTGAGAAGCGGACCAGTTGTTGAGGTCTGAAGTGCTTCCTCGAAGGTGCCAGGGTATAAAGGCCCAGGGATTTGAGAGTGGCCCTAGAATCCTTAAGGCCATGGAGTTTTGCATCCATCTGTTCTGAGAAGAGGGAAGTTCCCTCAAACGGAAGGTTCTGAATGGACTGCTGAACCTCTGGTGGTAGACTCAAGGATTGGAACCAAGAGCACCTCTGCATGACTACCGCGATGCCATCATTCTGGCAGCCATGTCAGCTGCATCCAGGGCAGCCTGGAGGGAGGCCCTGGCTATAGTCTTTCCTTCCTCCACCAGATCAGAGAATTCCTGTCTGGACTCCTGGGGCAGTGAGTCCTTGAATTTAGACATGGAGTCCCAGATGTTATAATTTTACCTCCAAAGCAAGGCCTGCAGGTTGGAGATTCAGAGCTGTAATCCACCAGTAGAATAAATCTTTCTATCAAACAGGTCTAGCTTCTTTGAGTCCTTTGCCTTGGGGGTCACACCCTGCCGCCCTTGCTGGTCTCTTTTGTTGGCTGCTGCGACCACAAGCAACCCGGGAGTGGGAGGGGAATATATGTATTCCTACCCTTTGGCAGGAATAACGTACTTTTTCTCTGCTCTTTTTGACGTGGGGGGAAGAGAGGGTGGGGTCTGCCATAGGGATCTGACTGGACCCATAACAGCCTACTTGAGGAGTGGGGCCACCTTTAATGGGGCTGCCGCAGCCTACTTGTCTATCAGGCTGTGGGAGGAGTCTTTAAGCACCTCCACTTCTAGCCCTAGGTTAGAAGCTACCCTTTTCAATAGCTCCAGGTGAGCTCTAAAGTTGTTCTGAGTGCCAAGCCACTCAATCCTGACTCAATCTTGGTCTGGGGAGGAGGAAGCCTGTATCAGCAGGAGGCCTTCCTCCTCTTCTTCTGCCCCGACCACCTCACATAGCTCCAAATCTTGAGTATTGGACAGTGCAGCAAAAGGGCCCTTCTCTCGAATGCCATTGAGTATGAATGGCTTGAAGGCAGTCCCAGTACCAGGGGAAAAAACCCTGGATTCCAAAAAAGGCCATTGGACCTTCACAAGCCACTGCTCACTGGATCAAGCGCCTGGAGGGGCACCCATACCAGGATCCAACAGAATGCAGGCTGGGTACTGGTATCGGCCCCTTGGCTGGGTGCATGACTCCACCTCTGACTCCGATGACAAGTAAGCTTGCGGGGACCAGGGGAGGCAATACCTGTCACTTCCACCGGCCAATACCGAAGGTCCGGGGAATGGTGTCAGACCAGGGAAGCTTTTGCCAACCTCAGTAGGGTCAGTTTCCCTCTGGTTGGTATTGGAGGACCTGGAGCCAGATAGGAACTCAGGGCAACATGCTCTCTTCTGCTTGACATCCTCACCAGTGCCAGATCTTACCCCATCAGGGTCGATGGCCAGAGCATATGCCTCCAGGGTCGATGGCACTGCAATCCTTCTGGGGCCACAATGTCCCCCCAGTGTCAGCAGTAGGTCCTGCACTGGACTCAACGACACCTGTGAGCAGGGCGGAGTAGACGATGCTGTTTGTGGGGTGGGGCTAGAGGAGTGGCCCAATGCAGGTCACACCCTGCTGCACTTCCTTTGCTTGTCCTTCCTTGGATCCAGGGAACGTTCCCTCTCGGACCGTTGCTTTTTGTGCTTCTTCCTCAGCATCGGTGAAGTGGAATGGTGTGAGAGACACGTGACACTGGAGGAGCACTTTGCACTTATGTCAAGGTACTCGGTGCCGTGTCCAGCTGGCTTGGCTCTGACGCCAGTCTGAATGCAGCTTCCATCAGGATGGACCTTAGCCTAGCCTCCCTGTCCTCCTTCGTACGAGGCTTGAACTGGTGGCAGATCTGGCAATTCACTCAAATGTGAGCTTCTCCCAGACACGTCAGACAGCTGAAGTGCAGGTTGTTCACCAGCATGGGCTTGCCACAGGAGGCACAAGGTTTGAAGCCAGGAGACAAGGGCATGCCTGGCCCCAAGGGCAGAGGATGACTCGCTAAACAACGTGAGGGTCCAATTATTTACATTAGTACTAAAGGAAATAAACTGAAGAGAACAAAACTTATAAAGAAAGGAGGGAATAACAAGAACCACTGATGAACGCCTTGCCAAGGCAAGAGAAGCTGTTCCAGTAACCATCATGGGCCGTAAGAAGGAACTGAGAAGGTTTGGGGCCAGCTGGGACCCTTATACCAGCACATGAACGTGTGGCACAAGAGGGCACTAGAGCCAACCCGACGGATACCACTGAGGGAAAAATCTCCGGAGACTGTGCATGTGGTGTGTGCACCCCTAACATGGAATGGACATGAGCAAGCATTCAAAGAAGAATGCAAGCTAACCCTAATGGTCATTAGAAAACTAAATTATGGAAAAAGAGCTACTGTACAGGGTAAGAAGAGATACAGCTCATGGGATCCCATAACCTTGGGAGGGACCTACTATTTAACTACAGACACACAGCACTAAGTATTTTTTAAAATCTATTTTGAATTTGTTTGTTTACTAAAGCATGAAAGCAATATATTTAATGCTCAATATACAGTATCTTTCTAGACCAAAGGCAACAGACTATGTTAATACAGAGCTAGAGTCTTACCGTTAAACAAACAAACAAACAAACAAAAAACATCAGGAAATGTAAAACATAAGGGTCCTACACTGTTCATGTATATTTATACACATGTGCACACACATTTATTGTGCAACAGTTAACGCTGATAAACACGTCTGACAAAAACACAATAGTGAAAAGCTAGGCAACCTTATAATACATACCCTCTACTACACTACCCACAGACACACACCTCACCACTACCACAACCAACATGTTCTCCCCAAATTATCCCTTCTGTACACACTCCTTTACCAGACAATCTCCTTGTGATGACGTGAAGAATCTGTAGATACAACTTATTAATTCTGGTTGATGCTATGAAGTTATTATAAAACAACCGAATCAGGGAATGCCTCCACCCCCAGCTGACACAGGCTGCAGGCTCAGCACATACCTACCAGACCTGGGGCAATGAAGAGTCATTATACCTAACGACTCTGCCCTGGATCAAACAATGTACAGGCTAAGGAGGCTGCTTGGAGCTTTGCAGGGTTCACACTAGCGCTCTAAAAATAGCTGTGTTGACAGCGCTTTGAAGTTGTAGCTTGGAGTTTGCTGCAGTGTTGCTCTACCCTGCAATGGAGGTATAGTTTGAACTGCATTTCCAAGATGGTATGGGGATCTGAACAAACCACTAGTATTTGGGATCAGGAAGGGTTTTCCCCCAGGCAAAATTGGCAAGATGTCAAGAGTTTTATTTTGTTTTTTGCATTCCTCACAGCATCTTGGAAGTGTGCTTTTAGGTTAATAAGGAGAAAGGACAGGAAATTAAAAATTGTACGTTTGTAATTTCATCACGTGGCTTGTGTCCAGTGCAGATGAGAGACTCAAAAGGGCCAGCATCAGAGATTGGTTGAAGGAGGTCAACCCTGAATATTGGTTATTTGGTATGCAGGCCACTGGACCCAAGTAAGCACCTAGTGCTGGGAGGGAAGTGGGATTTAACACCTCCATCCCCTCCCATTTAAAAGCTTAACATTAATAAAGTTGCAGCTTTCTGCTCTAAAATCCATTTGCTGCGTGTCTTGATCAAAATCGGATTGCTCTTCTTAGATCTGTATCAAATAAGCATGTTTTTCCTCATGATAAAATTTTGTACTATTCACTGAATATATACTGTGGCATGTGGCAATTATTCATTTTGGCATGCTCATAGTAAACCTGGACAACAATACAAGATGTCAAAAGCATATGAAGTATTTCTTATTTTGCACAAAACAGTGATTTCACAGATGCAGAATAGGAAGTTACCACTTGTTTGTTAATGATACACATCAAGCCACAGTAAAAATATACAGTGTCTACTGGTACAATATGAGTAACGCATTATTTAGTTTTAGTTTCCCCTTTAGGACTTTTTGTTTGTTTTTGTTTTAATGAAGATGCTGTTTACTCTGTGTGTGTGTGCACGCACATATGTATGTTTTACATACATATAAATATATTACATGAAGAGGGAAAGTCAGTGACCAAAAAATATGAAAACCTTTAAAACTAGTTTTCTTTTCTTTTTTTTAAATGGAGATATCCTATCTCTTAGAACTGGAAGGGATCTTGAAAGGTCATAGAGTCCAGCCCCCTTGCCTTCACTAGCAGGACCAAGTACTGATTTTTGCCCCATAGCCCTAAGTGGCCCCCTCAAGGATTGAACTCATAATCCTAGGTTTAGCAGGCCAATGCTCAAACCACTGAGCTATCCCAGGTCATGAACTGTATTGGCTGTTGCTTGTAAACTGTAGTACAATGTATTTTAGCAGATAAGTCATCATTCAGATAGCTAATGAGTGATGAACCATTAAGTCCATGAATACTGTAAGAAAAAAAAATCAAATCAAGCTATGTCAGTGCATTGTAGAAAATCTGCATACAGAGAAACTTCGAGATTTAAAACTCAGGAGACAGCTTCATATTCAGGCTTGGAGTTTATACAGTGTTTCCCGATTTCATACCAAAAACTATATATGTACTGCTTTACACACACACAGTAAATCTGTTACGTATTCTGGGATAGACTATTCCCCACTCTGTACATTAACACATAAGTAGAGGGAAGGACTAAGGAGCCTTACTGCTCTTGGTTCATGTAAGACCTCGTCTACCCTTGTGGTGGGCATGTAGGGTATGAGTAGCTACATACCACAGTGAAAGGCAGGCTGTGTCCACACTCAGTGGAATGTGAAGCTGCACACAGCAGTGAAAGGCTCTGTCAGGGGGAGCCTTTCCCAGCTGCCTACCTCTGCCAGAGCCTTTCCCCTCTGCTGGAGTCTTTCACCGTGGCAGGGAAGTGACACCACAATGCTAAATAGAGCAGTGTAGATGTGTGAGGCACTGCTTGGGATTGTAGAGTGCTGTGCAGGGTACATACCCTTCGGTTCAGGTGTGTAGGACGCTCTACTCGCCTAAGCAGTACCTCAACATCTACGCTGCTACCTGTGCTAGCTGAGCATGCAGTGTCTGTACTCTACACGGCACCGCAAGCAGAGGCAACACGTGCTGGGGTCATGCAGTCACGTGCCACTGCCTCCCCCTGATTTCTGCAAGCGCTGAACTGCCCTTGCAGGGCTTTCTCTGCTCGGCCTGCCAGGGGAGTAGAAAGGGGCTCTGTTCTCCTCATGCTGCACCTCTGGCTTGGCATGTTTCCAGCTCACTCAGCCCCTCTCCCCAGCAGCCAGGCCCAAACAGGGAGTGGAGGGGGCGGGACGGACCCACTTCTTCTGCTGGGTGAGGGTGACCGCTCCAGGTCACTGCCTCTGTGCAGCGCAGCAGCTGCCTGCAAGAGCCTGGCTGGGGAGGCGGCGGCGGCAGCGGCAGCGGCGGCAGCAGCGGCAGCTCACGTAGCAGGTAACTCTGGCAGGGCAGGGAGAACATGGGGCAGGCACAGGGCAGGGGGGTCACTGGGGAAAGCATCATGAGCAGCTTTCCCTCTGCTCAGGTCAGGTAGGAGCATTGCCCGCACCCCTGAGGTGTCCGCAAGGGCGCGGGAGCTCCAGAGAGAAACTTTTTTTTTCTGTGAGTCGTCCGTCTCCCCCGCCAGCATTGGCCCTGGCTCAGAGTCATGTGCACCCTGCTTCTGTGGCCCCAGCCCCCAGGGGCCAGCAGGATTGGCTGCCCTGGGCCAGGGAGGTGGGGCTGGAAGGTTCCTGCACCCAGAGGCAACACATGGAGTGGGACAGTCACATGACCCCCCCCACACACACACCTTTAAATTGTCTCCCCCCCTCCACCTCCACTATCAGCAGATATGGGTCATCTCTGCCCTCAAACTGCAAGCCTTGGGAAGGCATGGAATTTGCCCCCTCTCCTCCGCCCCACACATGCCCTATTGTCCTGACTAGAACTGCCTCCCCCCTCGCAAATATAGAAGTCAAGCTATGCCTATGGCCGTAAAGGTAAACCTACAAGACTGGGCCAGAATTACAGCCTCTGAAGCTCAACAGCTACTAAAAAAATATGCCAACTAAACAACTCAAAAGAAAGGGGGCTGGGAGTATGCAGAATTATGGCTCTGACCCTTCCATCAACATGCCTTTCACTGCTCCCTGGAACAATGCAATCTCATGCTGCTCCTAACACAGGGCTGTACTGCCACTAGAACACAGTCTTTTGTGATTTGCTGCTTTATGAAGAAGCATTTTAGACAAATAATATATTTATTACCATTAATTTTTGCATGTTTAGCGGAGTGGACACCCGCTCCTGCCCTGAAGGGCTTGAAACCAGCTCTGAAAGAGGGCTGCAACTCTAAAAGCTGGGCTGATTGGGGAAGCGGCTGCAGCTGGGCCACACCCCAATCAGGCCCCAGCTGGCCTGTATAAAAAGGCTGTGAGCCAAAGGCCCAGAACAGTCTCTCTCTGCATTCAGAGAGAGAGAGAAGGGCCTGGCTGCAGGAAGCTAGAGACAGGGTACCTGAGTGGAGCAGGGCCGGGGAAAGGCAGAGGAGCTAGGGAGCTCCAGCCTGGAAAGCCCTAGGCTGCGGCCTAGCATTGGGCTAAAAGGTACTGGGGACTGCAGAGGGAAGCCCAGGGGTAGGCCAAGCCAACAGGTCCAAACCCAACCTTGCCAGTGATGAGCAGGCTGATACTGCAGTCTGCCCCAGGGTGTGGGGCTAGACGATGACTGGCAGTAGCCTTATACTGAGGCAAGGTGGGAATAGTGGGTGGGGGTTCCCCAGGGAAGGGAAACCTTAAAAGCTGTGAAGGGTTACTGCTAGGGGGCAGCACCCCAGGTACAAGGGCACCGGGGTCCAGGGAGGGACACAGGGGCCAGAGGACAAGCGGATCACCGGCCTGCAGAGGGTGCTCCAGGACGCTGGAAGAGCTAACACCTGGAGGCGCCGCAGGGGTGAGTCCGCTCCTCTACAGCAGGTGATAGTAAAATGATCTGGTCTAATACAATAAATAAACAAATTAAATAAATAAAAGTTAGCACCTGCAATTGTCAAGCACCTGTCCCAGATTTTCCCGTGTATCTGGTCCTGTACAGATGGTAAGTGCTTTTTCTAACACAGTTTTGAATAATTTAATTTTAAAAGCAAAACAAACATACACCACACATTTCTGATTTAAAAATTACCTCCCCAAAGGGCTTTACAAGAGAGAAGAGCACTTTTGCCACCATTATCAACATGCAGCAGAAAGATCTGAAGCTTAAAAAGGGCTCTTTATTATGGACTCAAAGTAATTGGTTTTTAATTCTTTTAGCAGGTGCCAGATGTTCTATCGTACAAAAACTACATAGGGAGGTCAAAAAACCTCACAACTCTACTACGTCAGACTGATATAACAGAACTATTACCTGCAGGAGTATGAATGGCTTTTGGGGCGATCGCATGATTCATCAGAAGAACAAGATCAAATTACAGAAATACTGGCTCCACTCATTAAACCGCATTTCCTCTCAATCCTTAAATTTGACTGTCTACACTACAAACCTTGGTCAACACAAGTTACATTGGCATTCACCTGTGTATCACTCAGGAGCATACACCCTTGGGCTGATTGCATTGGTATTGCACATCTCAGCAGGAGTACTTGTGTTGATGCAAAGGGTGATGTACCACATGCTGCCATCTGAAGCAATACCTTTGGGGAAATGTTTGCAGTGTGCTGTGGGATACAAATGCCTTGCTCGGGGATCTTTGGGTGCTAGAAGTTAAGTTCCCAGCATGTAACTTTCTCCTTCCCATAATGCTGTCCATATCCCATAGTTTTCGCACCTTTTAAAAAAGGTCCCACAAACCCAAGTGGCACATTTCAATGTGCACCATCTCTGATAGAAGCAGGGAGACCACACAGTTCTACTCTATTTGCATGAAGATTGCAAATACAGTACATGTAATTCTCCTGTAGCTGCAGGCCTGCAGGAAGTACTGCAACAATGGTGGACAGAAGGATTTCTTTGAGGACAGTTTGCTGGGTGACAAAGAAAAACAATTCAAGGTTGTCAGCGACATTCACAGAACAGCTGCAGATGGCGGAGGGCTGCTTCTGGGCCCAAAAGAGAAACAATTCCATCAGTCACTGCATCATTATGCAGGATGAGCAGTGGCTGCAGAACTTCCGGATATGTCAGACCACACTCTTGGATCTGTGTGCCAAGCTCTCCCCAGCTCACCTCCAGTGCATAGACAACAGAATAAGAGCTGTTTTGACAGTGGAGAAACAAGTATCACTCTGGAAGCTCGCAACACAGGATTGCTACAGCTCAGTGAGAAATCATTTCAGAGTTGGAAAATCCACAGCGGGGGCTGTTCTCATACAAGTGTGTAGGGCCATTAATCGTCTCCTGCTGTGCAGCACTATGACTCAGCTACGTGCAGGTCATAGTAGATGGATTTGCAGCAATAGGGTTCCTAAACTGCGGTGGGGCAATGGCACACAAATCTCCATTTTGGCACCAGCCCACCTTGCTGCAGAGTACATTAACAGAAAGGGCTACTTTTTCCATGGTTATGCAAATGTTAGTGGATCACAGGGAATAGTTCACCAATATCAAGGTGGGCTGGTCAGGGAAGGTACATAAATCTCACACCTTAAGAACACAGGACTGTCCGGAAAGCAGCAAGCAGGGACATTCTTTCCAGAAAGGTGGATTATCACTGGCAATGTTGAAATGCTAATAAAAAGCAACAGAGGGTCCTGTGGCACCTTTAAGACTAACAGAAGTATTGGGAGCATAAGCTTTCGTGGGTAAGAACCTCACTTCTTCAGATGCAAGACTTGCATCTGAAG
>NC_048298.1:26703938-26872730 GCF_013100865.1 Trachemys scripta elegans | reverse complement strand
CTTCAGATGCAAGTCTTGCATCTGAAGAAGTGAGGTTCTTACCCACGAAAGCTTATGCTCCCAATACTTCTGTTAGTCTTAAAGGTGCCACAGGACCCTCTGTTGCTTTTTACAGATTCAGACTAACACTGCTACCCCTCTGATACTTGACAGAAATGCTAATAGTGATGCTGGGAGACTCAGCCTAAGCCTCGTTCTCCTGGCTCATGAAGCTGTACACTGGCCACCTGGACAGCACCAAGGAAAAATTCAACTACCAACTCAGGAGGTGCAAAATGACTGTTGAATGTGTTTTTGGTATATTGAAGGGATGCTGGTGATAGTTACTCACAAGACTGGATCTCAGTGGAAAAAAAAGATCCCAGTGGTTACAGCTGCCTGTAGTGTCCTGCATAATATATGTAAGACAAAGGGGGGGGATAGCTGCCATCAAGGAGAAGGGTGGAGTGGCTGTCTGCTGACTTTGAACAGCCAGACAGAAGGGTTACTACAAGAGCCTAATGTAGAGCTATGTGATTGAGGGAGGCTTTGAAAGAGCACTTTTAACAATCAGCCACATTAGTGTTCTCTTGCCGAGTGTTGCTAAGAATTGTGTAATATTTTCTGTACATTTATAAATATGACTAGGTATTTTCCTGAAACTATGAACTCTGTAGCACTTGCTGTACATTTACAAGTACTGTTTGCTTTGACAACCACTATGCTTTCTGCAATATTTATTATGAACTAATAAAGATAATTTGATTCTCCAAAAATGGAAATTTTATGGGTGGGAAACAGTGCAGAAAATCAATATGCAGAAAAACCACAGGCAACACTATACACACTTTTAACAAATTGACAGGGTGAAACTTCAAAATTGGAAAGGGAGTCCAATGTGCACAAATGTAATCCTCTGTGTCTACACATACACCATCCATGGTTTTCACTACTCAGTGTACATGAAGCAGTAGTTTTCCTTGTCCACCAGCATGACCTGATAGGAGTAAGGAGGTATGTGATGCCACATAGTATGTTGAGTCTCTGAGTCTATGGTGGGGGCTGTAGGGAATAGCGATCATGGTCTTCACCAAGGACTGCAAAGGGTGGAGAGTCTGGGATTTTTGAACCTGTAGGTCAACCAGGGTCTGCAGCATTTGGGTTTGCTACCTGAGAAGACCCATTATATCCTGATGTATCTGTTGCTCCTTGTACTACTTGGACTTCTGGGCTTTTTCCATGCTGTCGGTCATACGGGCTCTCCAGGCCTTCATTCATGTTCGATGCAGCAGTGACTTCCAAGATCTTGCAGAACACGTCTTCCCTATTCCTCTTCTTTCTCCTCCTCCTCAGAGTCAGGTGTTCTGTGAGTGTGGAGGAGACACCCTTCAAGGCCGCCAGGGCAGAAGATGCTGGTAAAAACAGACAGATGTGCCATTGGATTTACAGTCACAATAGAAAGTGATAGATAAGTTTCCAAAACTCCCTCCACCTTATTCCCATAATAAGAAATGCTTATAGTCACTTCAGTTTTGGAATGCCTCAGCACAGCACTGCTCCTCCAGCCCCAGCGATGGAGATTATGGCCCACCTGGGTGAAGAAGGCTGTTTTGTTGCACAAAGCTATAATATGTCAGTCTCTATTTCCATAGGCACTGCTATAGGTAATGGAACTGTGTCTTGACACTGTTTTCCATAGGCAGTGGTGATTTTAGCTGATATCTCACTCCTGATGATCACAGAGTATGTCTACACTGCAATTAGAGGTTTGTGGCTAGCCCAAGCCAGCTGCCTTGGGCTCATGGGGCTCGGGCTGCGGGGCCATTTAATTGCAGTGTAGACACTCTGGTTTGGGCTGCAGGCTGAGCTCTGGGACCCTCCCAACTTGCAGAGTTCTAGAGGCCGGGCTCCAGCCTGAGTCCAGAAGTCTACATTGCATTTAAACAGCCCTGCAACCTGAACCGCATAAGCCTGTCAGCTGGCATAGGCCAGCTGCAGGTTTTTAGTTGAATGTAGACATACCTAAAGGCACAGAGAACACAGGGATCCTGAAACTGCCTGGTCCCGTATGCCACTAGCCTGTTTCGTGCAATGGTGCCAGCTGAAATCATTGCAGAGTGGCATGGGAAACTGTCTTGACACAGACAAAGAAATAGGGCAGCCATCCCTAGAAACCTACAGGAGAGGATTGCAGAGTATCTCCATGACAGTTTCATTGAGATTTCTCAGGAAGATAAAAGGGACATTCCTATTCACATAAACAAAGTGCTCCGCATGGCCATTCCCTACCTAACCCAACAGGGAATGAAAAGCAGATGCCAACTCTACCTCTTGCTGTTGCACCTTGACCTCTTCTCATATGAATGAAACAATGAAAAGTCGATACTTTGTCTCGTTAACATGGGGATGAGCCAGGAGCAATCTTTAATTTTAAATATTGTAGGGAAAATGCATGCACATACTTACCCAAGGTTCCTTCCCCTCCATCAGATCATCTGTGCTTGCCTGATGGGACAGGCAAGACTGCGCAGTGTCTTGAACAAGTCCTGACTCAGAGCATGGCTGGAGCTCCCCACCACATTTCCTGCCCCCTTCCTCCTCCACACTAGGCAGCAGCAGTCAAAAAGGCTAACAGAATGTTAGGAAGCATTAGGAAAGAGATATGTAAGACAGAAAATATCATAACACCATTCTATAAATTCATGGTACACCCACATCTTGAATAATGCTTGCAGTTCTGGTGGCCCCATCTCAAAAAAGATGCATTAGAATTGGAAAAAGTACAGAGAACTGATGATAGGTATGGAACAGCTTCCATTTGAGGAGCGATTAAAAAAACTGGGACTGTTCAACATAGAAAAGCAATGACTAAGGGGGGATATAATAGAGGTCTATAAAATCATGGTGTGGAGAAAGTGAATAAAGAAGTATTTACTCCTTCATGTAACACAAAAATCAGGGGTCACCTGATGAAATTAATAGGCAGCAGGTTTTAAAACAAACAAAAGGAAGTACTTCTTTACACAACACAACACACCTGTGTTGAGTTAACCCGTGGAACTCATTACCAGGGGAATGTTATGAAGGTCAATAGTATAGCTGGGTTCAAAAAAAGAATTAGATAAGTTAATGGAAGATAGGTTCTATCAATGTCTATTAGCCATGACAGTCAGAGACGCAATCCCATGCTCTGACTGCCAGAAGCTGGGACTGGACAGGGGATGGATCACTCAATAATTGCTCTGTTATTCCCTCTGTGACACGGTATATACGCCCCACATGGACAAGGAAGGGGCCAGAGAGGCCCTGCAGCAGGGCTAGCCCCACCTCCCCTCCAGCCCTGTCAATCATGCACGTTAGGGAGGGAGCCTTTAAAAAGGAGGAAGCTGAAGTCAGCAAGGGAAGAAGGAGCAGAATTGCCCTAAGCAGCAGACTGCACGAATGACTCCTGAAGCTGTGGAGGGAACTACTAGGCAGGAAACTTTCACCCCAGTCCTGAGGGTACAGCAGACTCCCAGGGTAAGACAGATAGGCTAAGCCTGTCTCAGTGACCCAGCCAGAGTGATGTCTCCAAACCCACTATGCTGGGGCTGGATCATTGACCATACCATAGATTCACCAATCCACCCCTACCTCCTTTGCTGGGATTGCAGGGAGGGAGTATCCTTGAATGCATGGGGGTTTGTAACTTTCATTTTGATCCCTCAGCTGGAGAGTCCTAAGGAGGCCCACAAGGGCAGAACCACTCCCCTGCAAATAGTAGGGAAGTGGGGTCCGGGTTGTGACAGCCACTGTAGCTAACTGGGCATGGTCAGATTCCCCCACTCCCTGAGAGAAGAACCACTAAGGACTCTGCCTGCATTCTCCATCACTTGTAACATTCGATCAGCCCTGCTGAGCAGTGAAGAGGAAAAAAAACAAGAGAAGGCCTAGAGTTGTAAAGTCCATCCTGAGAAATGGATCTAGAAATGGATTAGCAGCAGGCCACCCTACAGCAATAGCAACAGCAGTTGCAGCAACAACAGGAAATTAGGGGAATTAGCCATACACCAGCAGGAACAACAACAGAATTCAG
This sequence comes from Trachemys scripta elegans, assembly GCF_013100865.1. Lineage (NCBI taxonomy): Eukaryota > Metazoa > Chordata > Testudines > Emydidae > Trachemys > Trachemys scripta. Next base: position 26,868,676 of record NC_048298.1, on the reverse strand, counting down.
CGCAACAAATGCTGTCTGCACTCCAGCCTCAAAAGGTGACAAGAGGGGGCGCGGGGAAGGCACACACCATTCCTGGCCTCCCTAATGCGACACCTCCGGAACACTGGGCTGTGTTGTGGCACCACACCTGTCGGGACCAGCCCAAACCACATACTGAGAATTCGACTCAGCATCAACTCAGCATCGTCCCGGGACTATGCAAAGGTAAACAAGGCAGTCCTTGACTACCTGGGCATCACTAAGGAGACTCACTGGCGGCGGTTCTGGGAAGAGGCATACCATCCAGGGGCACACCCACAAACAGTAACCCAGAAGTTCAGAGATCCCTTCTGGAAGTGGTTGAAGTGAGACTCCTGGACAGGGGTACAGGTGGCAGAGCTCGTACTCATAGAGCAGATCTTACAGGCAGGAGGATGGGCCTGAGTGTTAAGACAATGACCTGAGACCATGAAGGATGCCGTAGGCATATGGAAAACTACAAAGCTGTCTACAATCCCCCTGAGACATCTGGAAGTTGGACTCAGAGAGATAGAGATTCGCTGAGAACCAGTGATACAGCATATGAGGCCTGACAGGGTCTCAAAAGGACCCCCAATTGCCAAGAAGAAGCTAAGTCCCCCAAGCCGGAACAAAAAGAAAGGAAGTTGGCAAAACCCTCTACCACACATAAAGGACCCCAAGTCTTCCACAATAATACCTCCTGCATGACCCCAGAGAAACCAGATAGACCGGGTAATGGCGGGCTACGCCACCACCTGACGTCTGCACCGTCAGTTGGGAAGTACTTCTCCTGTGGACAGGTGGGCTACTTCTGTAGAGACTGCCCCTGTATGGAATGTGACTATGGGTGAGTGTGGCCCACAGAATCTAAAGACTGTAAGAAGAACTGCAAGTAGTCCTGGTGTGGGTAAGAAAGTAGTAAGGTTGGTGGACTCAGGATGTAACCAGTCCCTGATCCGCCAGCAACTTGTAGACCCAGAGAAGGACACTGGAGGAATGGATCCTCCTCCAGTGTGTCCGTGGGGACATAAGGCACTACCCCTCACAACAAGTACAACTGATGGGGGGGGACATTCAGTGATTGTATGGGTGGGCACAACATCCACACTGGCCTGATCAGTTATACTGGACAGGGACTGGGAGTGCTTCAGTGAGGTTCTGGTGAAACAAGCAAACGCATAACTGCCAGACCAGAGTCATTCCCCATAGAACCTACGTGGGTGGAGGTGAGCGAACTCAACAATCCTGGACAGGGACCATAAACCCAACCCTCATTCCAACCACGTCTGCAGCCCAAAGCTAAGACCTATAATGACCATGCAGATACCCTAACCCAAGGCACCAGTTTTGTGCGGGAACAACAAGCAGATCGAACCCTCTCCCGTATGTATGACCAATTAGCCATGGTAAATGGGGAAAGTCATAGATCCCCCACACAGAGAAACAATGGCCATGTTTCAAATTATAGGGAGAACAGCTTTACTGCATGGAGCAAGCAAGACAGACTGGGGAAAGTAGGGCCCAACTGCTGGTCCTCAAAATGTACAGGCAAGAGATATTCCACTTCGCCCATGAGGTTCTCTGATCAGGGCATCTAGGGCAGGAGAAAACTGTTGAACACCTCATGGTTTGCTTTTACTAGCCTGGGGTGTTCCAGAAAGTTGCAGACTACTGTGCGTCTTGCCCAGAGTGCCAACTCTGAGGCTAAGGGGGTCAAATGGGCAACTCTTGTCCCACTGCCCTTAATAGAAACCCCCCTTTGAGAGGAGGATAGGGGTTGGTTCTAATTGGCCCCTTAGAAAACAGATCATCAGGCCATCGATACATATCATTAATAGTGGATTATGTGACATGTCACCCAGAAGACAATCCCTTGTACTCTATCAATGCAAGTGTGCTAGCAAGTGAGTTAATGAAACTCTTTGCCAGGGCAGGCCTGCCACAGGAAATCTTGACCAACAAGGGACCCAACTTTACATCCAACCTGATGCAGGACTCATGTAGTCTCCTTAAGATAGAAAGTTAAAAACCATTGGTCTACCATACGCAGACTGACAGCTTACTGGAACATTTTAATAAGACCCGTAAGGGGATGTTGAAGTTTTCCTCCACTAACCCCAAACACTGGGATCAATTGTTGCCGCCACTACCGCTTGCTAATCAAGAGGTTCCCCAAGCATCCACAGGTTTCTCCCCCTTCGAGCGGTTATATGGCCAACACTCCCGTGGCAGCCTTGACTTATTATAAGAGTCCTGGAAAAGCCAGGGACCATGAGCAGAAAACCTAGTCCCATATGGCCTTCAGTTGTACAAATGGCTTAAAAAATTGGGGGCCTTTGCCCATGAACCTATAGGAGGCCCAACAAAGTTAGGTAATGATGCACAACTGTGGAACCCGGTTACAAGAGTTCAAGCCAGGGGACTGAGTTCTTCTGCTGTTGCCAAGCACAGAGTCCAAGACATTAGCCAAACAGCAGGAGCCTTTTGAGGTGTTGCAATGCACAGGCCCAGTCAACTATGAGATACGAAATCCAAGAAAAGAAAAAAAGACACCCCAGTCTATCATGTCGACCTACTAAAGGCCTGGTGTGACAGGGAAGCCTTCCTTATCACTCCCGTCGCCACTGACCCTGAACTAGCACCCAAGATTCTAACAACAGAGGCTAATAACGCTGTCAAATTGGGGGAAGTTCTTGGTGCTGAACAAAAAGCCCAGATGGATCAGCTGATACAAGTATTCCCTCAGGTATTCTCTGCCCTTCCTGGGTTTACCCACATGACATATCAGTGCATTGAGACCGACCATGGAGAGACGGTGAGGGAGGACCATCAGCCCCCTCCCAAGATGATATGGGACATCATCAAGACTGAACTCCATGCAATGCTAGATCTGGGCATAGTAGAGGAATCCCACAGTGAATGGCAGAGCCCCATAGTTCTTGTCCTGAAGCCTAATGGCACAATGAGGTTTTCCATTGACTTCCAGAAGGTCACCATAATCTCCAAGTTTGGTCCATACCTCATGCCACAGGTGCACGAGCTACTGGAACAACTTGGGGTAGCCAGGTACCTGTGCACATATGACCTAACAGATCCAGCTGACTCCAGAGTCCAGGGAAAAGACAGCCTTTGCCATGCCCTTCGGATTCTACCACTTTCTGACCATGACATTCAGACTTCGTGGGGTGGCTGCAACCTTTCAGAGGCCAGTGAATCGAGTGCTACTTCCACACAGACTCTATGCCACAGCTTATCTAGACAATATACTATATAGCCCAGATTGGAACAGCCACATGAGGTATTAAAATCGATCATCAAAGCCAGCCTGACTGCCAACCCAACTGCCAACCCAGCTAAATGCAGATTCGGGAATAGCAAGACCACGTAACCAGGACAAAAGTACAAGCTTTGGCCAACTACCCAATACCCACAACCAAAAAACAAGTTATGCAATTCTGGGTGTTGGTCAGATACTACAGGTGATTCATAGTAGTGGGCCAGCCTGGGTCCCCCCACTTGCCACTGAGGAAGTGGCTGGACTGTTGGACTGCGGTACTGCTGTGGTTTTTGGAACGACATGGGTCCAGGAGCAGAAGTGATGGCAGCGAGACTTCACTAGAAGAAGGCGCATGGATTAGCAGAGCTAATCCTCGGGACAGCCAGCAGGAGGCGCTAGCATGGTGAGTTGGACCCTATCACAGAGACATCAGTTATTTAATTAAACCACTGTGCAATTTAAGAAATATGTAGCTCAAGGCTTCATGCTTCCCATAAGGCATATGGAACTGACAGCGTTTAGGAAGCAAACATCAAGCCACTGTATATTTCCTAAAATGCGAATGAACTAGCACATGGTTCAAAATGTATGCAGGAATGACATTAAATAATTTAATATCCCATCCCCTACCCAGAACTACTCAAAACATCAGTATTTGCCAAGTCCAGACTCTTAAACCAAATTTGAATTTAAATTTGAAGTTTAAGGGCCAATCCATTTGAGTTATACTGTTCAACAATAAAGAGAAAGTGCTCAAAAAGTGAAATGCCTCATTTATGGAATTTCCCCAAAGCATAAAAATCACACCAGGCGATGTTGCAGACAAAATGGATCCGCTTTGGCAAAATTATGTTACAAACAGGCTTAAAAGAGGTGGTTCATTTATTCTGTAACTATAATAGAGATAATAGTTTCTCCCTAATTAGTTATCAAGGGGCAAGTGTTAACTATATTTGTGAAAGAATAAATTAGTAGAAAAATTAAGATTAAGACCACAGTAGTTACAGATGCTGAAATAAATTAGAGAAAGCAAATCAGAAATATTTAACAAGAACTGATAATAGCCATCTGCTCCGAAATGTTTTTTAAAATACAGTCTACATATGAAAATGCTATACATACAAACTTTATTTAATCCATATTAACTGTTTTGTTTCATTAGCCTCAAATGGTAAAATACAAGCACTTGCATTAATGGATTTAAAGGTTATTTCCTAGAACTGTAGTTCCTTTGAGCACCTCTGTATTCTGCACTGCAATGCTATTATGTTCTCTGGTATATTGCCAGTTAATCGTAAAAGTGACATTCAAAAGGTGGATCTGGGGAGGAAAATAGTTATATGCTAATGTTTGCTAGGTGTACAAGCGTGTGACTCAAGCACTGTGAGTCATCTTGTTACCTCTTGCTTCTAGTAAGAGGGAGTCTTGCCTCTGGTAGGCAAGAACTGAAGGTTAGCTCCCTAACACCACCAGCCTCAGCCACCCAAACACTCTCCACTGGGCTATGCCAGACCAGTCTTTGCCTTGCAGGGTAAAAAGGTGCACCCCTGTCCAAGTCCCTTGAAGCTTTCTCCCCATGATATCCAGCCCTTGACACTCGCTACTCACAGAAATCCCAGATCCTCTGCTGCCAAAGGAGCAGTGTACCCCAGTTTACCAGTTTAATCTTAAATCACGTCTGAGCACTTACAATAAAACAAAAGAAGGTTTCTCTAAGAAAGAATAGAGTTTTCACTAGCAACAAGAGAGAGTGATGGAAAAAATGGTTACAATATAAAACACGAACTAATGCCTACACTTATTAATAGTTATCTTTCCTTACTAATGAAGTAGATTTTCCACCCCCACAAAGTTCACTCTGTTGCAGAGCTGGCTGGCTTCCTAGGAAGCAGGATCCAATCTTTCATGAAACAACCCCTCTCAACAAGAGCCTCCTCAGTGAATGGACCCAGAATGTCTTTCTTGACCGTGTGATATACTGAATCAGTCTTTTATCTTTATTCACAGACAGGGTGATCCCCTCAATGTCAGATCATTCCTTTCCCCTGCCAATTAATTTAGATGTTTACAGTTGGTCTTTCATGGTGACCCTAAGGGTATAATTTTCAATATAATTACATTATTCCTTAACTAGTACCCTTACACATCTCACAGAGCTTATGAGTATCATTAAGTTACAAGCTTTCAGTAGAGACCACACATGCTATGCTTCATGGATAAGTACCATGAAAATAATGTATTCGGTGTAGTGAGTTTGCCCAGGTTGAGACATAAATTGCTTGTTAAGAAAACTGAAACCTTTGCCTGTTGGCACCAATGAGTCTCCGTCACAAAGAGATGGCCTGGATGTTAAATGTAATGGAAGCAAACTGATTGGTTGCTAATATAGAAAATTGCACAGTTATACTGAGAGAACCGAGAATATATCAGAGAAAAATAATGTCATGTGTTCTATCCAATACAATTTAGCATTCATTAAAATCTTCTACAGAAGGGATCGGAAACCTCTGGCACACGGCACGCCAGGGTAAGCACCCTGACTGGCTGGGCCAGTTTGTCTACCAGCCGCATCCGCAGGTTCGGCCGATCACAGCTCCCACTTGCCGCAGTTCGGCGCTCCAGGCCAATGGGGGCGACAGCCAGCACATCCCTTGCCCCGTGCCGCTTCCTTCAGCCCCGATCGGCCGAACCTGCGGACGCGGCAGGTAAACAAACCGGCCTGGCCTGTCAGGGTGCTTACCCTGGCGGGCCGCATGCCAAAGGTGGCTGATCCCTGTTCTACAGTATCCACTAAGGAGATCTTAGTAAATTTGTTGGATGTTATACTAATACTCTCATATTTTCAAACTAATGCTTATGGATAAATACCAACCATATTTATTATTAATTTGAAAAATCTGTCTTAAAGTCTTGTCTCGAAAGCTGTTAGCTCTGATCTTGCTTAATGGAATTTAACAACTTAATTATGGAACTAGCCTTCGCTTCCTATTCTGTATTGATTTTGTTGAAGTTTGATTCAAATTTATATCAACCAATTGCCAAATTGGTTTATCAAAACTGTTCAAATCCCTTACTAAAGTGTGAAACTGTCAAAATTGATTAAAGAATTGATCTGACAGGTTCTGTTTCAGGTGTCAAGACTAGAAAGGTGGCTACCTAAAATGCTAAATTATGTTCTTCTCTTATTTCAGACAGAGTGGGCAGGATACTGATTCACCCAGAATTTTGAACAGTCGCTTCACAGACTGATGTCTAGCTATCTAGTACACTGAATGAGACAGAGTCCTGTGGAAAAAATAATTTTGATCATCTCAGTAAAGACTGTCCTCATGCATATGCACCAGGGACTAAAGCGAAGGTTACAAGGCAACTGCAAGTGCAGCTAACCGTAACAGTTAAGTGCTTGACTTTGCAACCTGGGGCCTGATTTACTAGGAAATTAGGTTGGTAGAACTACATCATTCAGGGGTGTGAAAAATCCACCCCCCTGAGCGACACAGTTAAACTGACCTAACCCCTGGTGTAGACAGCACTAAGAATTCTCCCATTAACCTAGCTACCGCTTCTCGGGGAGGTGGAGTGCCTACGCCGCTGGGAGAACCTCTCCTGTTGGTGTAGGTAGAGTCTTCGCTGAAGCACTACAGAGGTGCAGCTGCGTCACTGGAGTATTTTCAGTGTAGACAAGCATTAGTGTTTAATAGTTTTTTTGAATAAAATAATTGGGTGTGTTAATTGAATGGTTCATTCTCTCTCTCTTTCTCTCTCTCGTTCTTTAAAAATAAAATTGTGAAGAATTGGGCATTTAAGCCAGGTAGTGTCTAAAGGCATATGAGAGGCATGGATGAACCCAGACATCTTTGCGTTAGGACATGAATTCTTGTCTTAAAATACCAAGGTACAGAAAATTCAGACTTTTAAGAATCCGATGATTCCCCTGAAAGAAGTAGATTGGCATCACAGACCCATTAATAAGCTCCTCACTCTCCCATCCCCAGACATCAGAATTTGATCTGCTTAATATATAACAGTTCTTCCTTCTACCTGCGCTCTAGGCATGGCATGTACAGATACTTTAGTATGTCAATATTAATTCATCATTTATTCCAATACATTTTCATCTTCTGCCTTTAATGAAAATACCTGACCATTTTATTTAAAATTATCCTCTTTTCTTTCTCTATTTTGAAACTATCATAAGAAGTGAGTGCCCCGCCTGCATAAGTGGAGCACAACTAATTCCAACAGGCTGTCATCACAGAGAACATTTCAACTTTCTGTGAGTTCAAAGGTTTCTTCTCTTCCCCAATAACATATTCCATTGTTGGTTTCCAGTATCAGTTTTTGCCATTATTCACTTGTGTTTAACACTGCAACTACATTTAATACCACTTGTATTGTTCCAAACTTAAATCATCTGTCCAGTTCCATGAAGGAATGAATTATATTAAATTTTCCTCAATTAATATCATGTTTTTCCAAGTAGACTAAATTCAGTAAGAATTCTTCATTGCTTCTTAGGATATCTGGCACACTTATCATGGAAATCACTGAAGGAAAACTAGCAGCAGTACATGTAAACACTATCACATCATTAAAATGCTGAAAACTACCTTGACAATGTAACATTAATTCTATCTTAATAAAAATTGAACTACTTTAATGTGTTTAGTTTTTTTATTACTGATTTTCAATTCAGTAAAATGAGAAAATAATCACTATCAACTCATTTTTGCAAATTTTAAACTAAAATGGTTTCATTTCTTTTTACCTTACTAGCAAAAAAAAAAAAATCACTTTAAAAATGTATTTCACCATCGTATGTAAATGACTAAGCAGGATACAGCCAGTTAAGTAATTACCAGATGAATAAAACAGGCACTTTCCAAAAGAGCTGCTTCTTTTCAATAAAGCATTGTGAAAGCATGGTTTTCCTTTTCTAGTATTTCAATTTCAGTTAGTCACAGTCCAAGTGACACACTGAGGTGCCACATACATTTATATCATGTCCAGCTGTCCTATTTTCTTCTTTATAGAGCCTCAGAGACTGCCAGAGTGAGGTACCCTTACAGGTATATGTCATCTTAAAGAACAAGCTTTCTGCTAGCACTGCAAGTCACCTAACCTTGACAGCTCTATAGTTCAGATTCATTCTAAATAGAATGAGTATTTTCCAATTTTACAACTTCTGAATTAAAAAAATGTGTTACATAAGAGCAATAGATGACATATTTATCTAGCTTTCCAAGTTGCTGAAGCACAAGAGCCTGAGGCATCTGCTGAGGTATGCACAAGATCTTAAAAGGCCTGCTGAAGCCTTTCCAGTCCCAGGTTTCCTACCAAGATGAATCAAAACCTCCATAACAAGGAAAGCTATTGCTCCTCAATGAGGGCTATTTCCATGCTAAATTTCAAATTTCAAATCTCCTAAGAGAAGCCAATCCCAGGGTCCAAAAACATTGAAGCTTACAAGAGCAGACACAGAATTAACCTCAGCAGGCACAGAAGCATTGAGGGGATACAGGGCAAGAAAGGGACCAGACAGGACTATCCCTCTTACCAGCAGCCTAGACCACAACTGTGCAGGGATGACTCCCCTCAGAGTCATTGGACTCATACTGCTCGTCCCACCTCACAAGTCACTTGGGTTTGGCAAAGAAAAATTCTGAATAAGACCCAACTCCAGGCACCAATGACATTGAGGGCGGCAGGAGCAAACATGCAAGCAGCGTCAGAGCTTTTGCAGTAGGGACAGACAGACACTGATGATGCTATCAAATAGCTTTCTACAGTTTTTGCTCTGGATAGTCTCTCCCCTTGCTGATTGACTGACTACTCCCAACTTCCTCTAGCTCCCTTCCTTACGGCCTCATTTCACCTTCCTTGTCTGTTCCCCTTCTCCCTCTTCAATCCTGCCTTATCCTTCTACCCTTTTCAGCATTTCCCACTCCCTCATCTTTGTCTTCTAATTCCCTCCTAACAAAACCCCAGTCCATTATTTTTTTTTAAATTGTGGAAGCAGCATGATGTTTACTGCTATCAAACTGCGCACTCTACTTGTATGTTCTATCCTTTTCCCCAACTTTGTCTGTCTTGTCTATTTAGACTATTAGCTCTTCAAGCCCAGGACTGTCTGTTACTCTGTTTATCCAGTGCACAGCACAAGAGGGTCCATTCTTGGTCAGTAACTAGGCACTATTGTAATAAAAAATACCAACCAAATGTTCCAGTTGTAGGGCCATTTTGTAAAAAGTCAAGAATTTGAGGGAATGGGAAACATGTATTTTTCACTCTCCACCTGTTCAAAAAAGGCAGCTAAATCACTTTCCTCTTGAACCTTAAAATAATCCACTTTCTGGCAGAGACCAAGAATAGAAAATTCCAGGCCAAGAAGCGAAAATTTCAGAAAGTTATGAACAACCTAAAGCAGCTTTTAGAATGTAAATCATTCCACTATATCACATTTATACACACACTGTGTGCATGTGCACATGCACAGAGATACATTATTTATCTCACTGAGTTTTAAGTATTAAAATTCAGGAACAATTACATCTTCCTGTTTCTCCTATATATCTGCCCTCCATGAACAAATGGAACACTGATAGCATATTAGTATATTCACAGTATGCTAATGGAACAGCTATTAAATAATAAATGCCTTATATTGTTATCAGCAGGTGCTTCAACAATTAATCTCTGGCTGTTTAATTTCTAGCTCTGCTAAGCAGAGGCACTGAAACTTATTCAGTATACTAAAATAGCAAGGAATATCTCAATTATGATAGAAAGATAGCAAACAACTTATCCATTGTAGTGGTGAGTACTAGGCTTTGAAAAGAAGTAGTAGAAGCCTGATGTAGATTTCTTTCTGTGGCACTGACTTAAAAGTCACTAACCCTGCAGAGTTCAGAACCTTAAAATTAGTTAGTCCTGGTAAAGTATGTCTCAAGGTGATTGGAATCCATATTTTAAAAAATAATTATTTTTTCCCACTTGGGCAGGCTAGCATTTCCTAAAAGTATGAATCAACTTAAAATTATTGAATTCTATGAAGTTGCAGTAGGTAGAATATTAACATCTGGCTTTTCCATCTGCAAGAGCATCTTGAATATCACAATGCACCAAAAGCACCACAATGCCTCAACAACAAAAAATTGCATTTCAAGATTACTCCACTTATTTTAAAATGTCTTTGTAAAGTGTATGGATATCAGCAACAGCCCTCATACAATGTCTCCTTATATTTTACAAATACACTGTTTAAAAATATGCTATACCAGTTCCATCACCAGTGAGCATTTAAGAATAAAAATAATAAATATCACTCTTCATGACTTTTTTTGTTTTAAAAATAACTACTCCATGATTATTATAATAAGGCTGGTCCTGCAAATTGTAGGTATATACTGTATGTTACTGTAAAATAACCGCATAGGGGTGTAACAGAGATTGTTACTAGTGCTTTTTTTTTTTTTTTTTTAAATGGGCCTAATTTTCTTGAAGCCTTCCAGTTCTTTTCTCAACTCCTTACCTAGTCAAAACTCCCAGGATCATATTAGAGACAGTTAATGCACACATCATTAACACAATAGACCATTCTGGGCCCTGTGAAGTCATTACAGTCTAATCCGTTCATAGGCTTCTAAGCAAGTGCACTAAATGTCACATTTGTTTAAGGAGAAAAAGCTGTTTTTGTCAGTTATCACTTTTCTAAATGACATAACTCCATTTTCTCTCTTTATAATAGACAAACGCACACTATGCGTAGGACTCAATACTATGCATTAATGGCCCACAAGAGTTGGTTTGGTTTTTTACAGTGTTGTTTTTCAGATATAGGCGTGCAGAAAAAAAGTGTCCCGAACCATTGTTTTCCTCCCAATGTTGTAAAAGTAATTTTTGATTTTTTCCCTCTACAATATTAACTCACTTTTTTCTATTGAATTGAACCCATCTATTAAAATACAAAGCCGTCATTCCTTTGGTAGTCAGCTTTCATTCATTAAAAAGTCAACTATTGATAAAAAACCAACCATCACACACTATAGGTAGCACCAAAAATATCTTTCCTCACTTTTAGTGAACGCTCCTGTTTGCTAACAGTTCATTAGCTTGATAAAATATACAATATTGGAGTACATGAAATATTATCATGTAATAAAAACTACAAATGCAAACATAAAATAAACTAGGTATTGCGATGCATTATCCTTCTTTAATGTGTGTGTCACTTACCACAGGCACCAGTCCTGCAAACATACATGCATGTGACTTTGCATTTATTTTATGCTGTTCCCACATTTTCAGTTTTCAATATGGCAAAGACTTTTGTGCTGACCATAGCATAGCTGAAGTTCCCAGGAAAGAACCTAGAAGTTTTGGAAGCAGGACAGGGAGCATGGGTGTCAGTGTGCTTATCCCACACTCCCAAACTATCTGTTTCAGTTAAAATGATCAATAGTAAAATAGTTCATAGTGGAAAGTGTCAGTATTGTTTTCTTTAGGTTTCAAATTTAACTCACTGAGATAATGGAGCTAGTTCACCTCTCCAGTGTTGCCAGCTCACAATTTTATAGGTCTCAGGATAACTGGAGATTTTCTTAAAGCGTCAGCTTGTCAATCCACCTTTTTTTTTTTAATGAAAGCTAAGTTTTTCTCACCTTCATGGCTGTGGAAAAACATTTGAAAACAGGAAACCCAAAGGCTATGAACCCAAACAACAAATAAAAATAACCCAAAAGTTAATATTTTTTTTTAATGTCATCATTTTTGGGGGGCCAACTCATGATTTCTAAATGCTCGGGCTTGACAATATTGCATCTCAGAGCTTGCAGGCCAATTCAGAGCAACAACATTGGTTTACAATCCTTTGATATTTTCTTTGCACCCATCACCACCAGAAACATTCAGGTTTTTTTGTTGTTGTTTTTTGTTTTTGTTTTTTAAAGTAAGCTTAGAATCTTGACCAATTCTGTAACAATGGGAGAATTCTATGGCAAATTCTGTGACCCTGGAATTGCAGGATGCCTGAAATCGCAGGATGCCTGAAATCTTAACAACAGTCATTGTACATACAGTATTTTTTTTTCAGCAAACCAGATAACTAACTTAGAGAAACTTAAGTTAGTTATCTGTGAACACATATGATTAATGTTACAACATATTTAACATAATAGCCATAATTATTATGTTGTTTTAATAGTTATTCAGTTATACAGGCCAATGAAAACATGCAACTTTATCAAACCTACCTGATGCCCGTCTAGTGAACCGGTTTATCACTGGAGCTAAAAGAAAAATAGAAAGACATAATTAGATTTTATTAATGGTTTAAAGACAGAACTTTAAAAAATAACACTTTATAAAAATAGTATTATTTTGTTTAACAATTCTCTGTAGATTTTCAGAGAAACATGCTAGTTGTCCTCTAAATCTAAATATTTGAACACAAAGTCGCAAAAGGTGTTATGGTCAGTTATCACTGACATTTAAAGAAATTAAGATTTAAAAAATCATTTTCACTCTCTTTTTAAGCATTACTATATGCATGTACTTATTGCCATGTCTCATTGTGAAATACTTTATATTTGTATCGGTTACTTAAATAATTAGGACTGCAAGAAGCCAACGTCTACAAATGATGCAAACTTGGGTGCAAACATTTAATAGAGTGGATTTTATTTTTACAAAATGTATAGATGTAAAGATGCTCTTGCATAAAAAAGGACCAACCTGAAATGCCACTTGAGGAATCAAAAGTTAAACAGCTGAGTACCTGTTCACATAAGTCAAGAACAATGCCAAAAAAAGCTCCATGCGTAGCTCCAAGGCACCAGTGACTCACAAACTACCTATAAATGTGCCCTATACACACTGAGAAAACAGAGATTCCCAGCTTGTTTCTAACCCTGACAGACTGCAAGATATATATAATTTTGACTACTTTCTTGCAGGGGGAGGGGGTTGGCTCCACTTCAATTCCTGCATAGTGTTACCAGCACACTCAAATACTGCTAGCACTAGAAACCAATGTTTTATATATTATACCATCAAAATGCATACTAGAATCTGATTTCAAATGATAATAAATTATCTCTAACCCTAGCAGGTTAAGAGGTCAATTATTAAAATCTTAATAGAACTGAAAGAGAGACCGAGATGATAATCAGAATGATGTATTTTAAACTGTGGGAGTCACCTATTTTATATAAATATTCCTTCTTATATTATTAGGGCTAACTGTACAAAACCCTCTCAATCATTCTGTATGAACATTAAATGAAGAAAATTTATTGAAAATTTTTCTCCACTTAATTTCACTGGGGCTTATATAGCATTTCTGGAATGTAGACATATGCACATAGAAATAAGAACTGCTTAAGAAATAAGAAAGTCTGAATCCCATAAAACTGCTAACAGCCTCTCAAACTCTGTTAGGAGAGGGAACAAGAGCAGAGTTACACATTCTGGTGCAAATTCACAGATGGTAGTAGAAGATCCTAGTAGCCAGAAGCGTACCAGGAGACTAGACTGCAGTGATGCAAAGGGACCACAATTCCATTACAAGGAAAAGCAGCCTGTCAGGAACCAACCAGCACAGGTGGGGGTGTATACAATATTCATAGTCTCAGAGCCTTCTCTCAATCATTCCCACTGGCAAATATTAGATCTAGCCCCACCCCAGCAGAAACCTTTGTGGAGGGCAGAGAATGAAATAATGTCTACTTTTTGCAGAAGTGAATCTCATCTTGGGTGTAATGGATTTGGCAGGCATCACTGGGACAGGTTCAGACCTCCACCTGGCCAATGTAAATTAAATTTTGTGGCTCTCTTTTAAAAAATAATGCAAAAATAGACTTGAAGTTGCAAAATGGTTCCAAGTTATGTCATAGCTAACCTATGAAACCACATGCTTGTGTTTTTCTTACTCTTATCTTCCCTTCCTTCTTCCCTCCTTTTGTTAGTCACACTAACTTGTTATACCTTTTCTCGATTTAGACTGTCCGTTCCTCATGACAAATTATGACTACATGTTTGTACAGCAGGTGGCACAATGGGGTTCTTACCCTGATTGGGGCATCTAGGTGAAATAACAACAACTCCTCCTCCAGAAATGTTAAGTGACACACGCTTTCCAGAGCAGTACATTTTTCCAAAACAGGATCCTCCGAGTAGGAGGTGACCTCACACGAATGTATCTCTGAACTCAGTCTTCGTTAACCGAGGACAACAAATGTGAGCGGGGTGCAGTGGTGGAAGAGGGGAGGCAGGTATTAGCAATGAACCCTTTAAGAGCTGACTTCTTATACACTTTAACAAACAAGTGATGTCATTTCCAATTACTGACTTCAGATAAAAACAATATGAGACAATTCACCCTTATTTCCAGCCAGGAGATGGGAGCTAAAAACAGCACGTCCCTCTCCCAGTGGAATGGGCGGGAGAGGGTGAAAGCTGCACAGACCCCAGCTCTGCTCCTGCTCTGTTGGCTCCAGCAGCCTTGAGCTGGCAGCCTCAGTGTCTTCCTGTAAGTGGCTGCCCCATAAGTAGGGTTGCCAATCCTCCCGGTTTGGCCGGGAGTCTCCCATAATCAGGCTCAATCTCCTGGAGGCTACTGAAGCCAATTCAGGAGATTTTAGGCCGCTAAAAGTCCAGTGGCATAGCAGAGTTAAGGCAGGTCCCTACCTGCCCTGGCTCCACGCCGTTCCTGGAAGCAGCGACATGTCCAGCAGCGGCTCCTAGGCGGAAGCGCAGCCAAGGGGTCTCTGCGCACTGCCACTGCCCCGAGCGCTGACTCCGCAGCTCCCATTGGCCGAGAACAGGGAATCGCGGCCCAATGGGACGGTGCTTGCAGGCAGGGGCAGTGCACAGAGCCGCCTGGCCGCTCGTGAGCCTAGGAGCTGCTGCCGGACATGCCACTGCTTGCGGGAGCCACCTAAGGTAAGTGCCGGCTGGAGCCTGCACCCTGAACCCCCTCACGCATTCCAACCCCCTGCCCCAGCCCTGAGCCCCCTCCTGAACCCAAACTCCCTGCCACAGCCCTCACCCCTAGCCCCCTGCCCCAGGTTGGAACCCCCTCCCACACCCAAACTCCCTCCCAGAGCCCACACTCCAAGCCCCCACCCAAATACCAACCCTTTGCCCCAGCCCTGAGCTACCTCCTGCACCCCAACCACCCTCCCACACCCCAACCCCCTGTCCCAGCCTAGTGAAAGTGAGTGAGAGTGGGAGAGAGCAAGCGATGGAGGGAGAGGGGCTGGAGTGAGGCCTCTGAGAATGGGAGGGGCAGGGCCTTGGGGAAGAGGCGAGGCAAGGATGTTTGGGTTTGTGCGATTAGACAGTTGGCAACCCCACTCGCGAGTGGGGGTGGGGTGGGCACAGGCAGCCCAGATGAGCCTACCTTTAAGATGCAATACAGGCACAGTACAGTACTTGCTGCTTCCTTTTTTTAATCTCTGCTGCTGCCTGATTGGCTACTTCCAGTTTCACATGGTGGCCAGTTGACCAGTCAGTCTGTAACTCTGATATTTGTATCTTTGAGGTTCTACTGTATTTCATTAGTTATTCTTTGGACCAGATATCCTTCCTACTTTATTCCTTTTGGTCCTACAACTCATTATTTTCAAGGTCTTTCTTCTACTTGCTAGTCAGGGTCTTTCTTTACAACTCATATACGTTTCCTTAACCAATAAGCTAACTTTAATTCTTTAATTTTATACTTAACCTACAAGCACATTAAAGGAACTTTTGTTTCTTGGACTTTCTCACCGCAAGGTGAGAACCTGTGGCAAAAGACATTGTTCAATGTACTCAGGAGTTTGCAACGGTGTGCTGCTACCAGAGCAGGGACTTTCAAGAACACGCTGGGTGCAGATGATAGACCAGGGATCGGCAACCTTTGGCATACGGCCCAAGAGGAAAATCCGCTGGCGGGCCGGGACCGTTTGTTTACCTGCAGCATCTGCAGGTTCGGCCGATTGCAGATCCCACTGGCCGCGGTTTGCTGTTCCAGGCCAATGGGGACAGTGGGAAGCGGCATGGGCCGAGGGATGTGCTGGCTGCCACTTCCCGCAGCCCCCACTGGTCTGGAACAGTGAACCGCAGCCAGTGGGAGCTGTGATCGGCCGAACCTTCGGATGCTGCAGGTAAACAAACCGTCCCAGCCCACCCGCAGATTTCCCTGACGGGCCACATGCCAAAGGTTGCCGAACCCTGAGATAGACCAAATGGGAGCACTTTGCATTGAAAATGTTCTTGACCCAGATTGAATCTTAGAAATCACCTGTGCAATGGGTGGATTGTGATATGAAAGAAAACATCTTGTAAGTCAAGGGACGAAAACCAGTCTCCCTGGTTCAGAGATGGGATTATTGCTGCCCATCCTGAAACGTATCTTTCCGAATCTATTGAGTCACCTTGATCCAGAATGGATCTTCAACCACCATTCTTTTTCAGTATCAGAAAGTATTTGGAATAAAAGCCCTTCCCTCTGTGTTAAGTGGAAATTGATTCTATACCACCTAGGTTCAGAAAATAGTTTGTTTGTTTTCTGATGTAAAAGGTGCTCGCGAGAAGGATCCCTGAAGGAGGTCAGGGAGGAAACGGAAGTAGGAGGGAGGGAGGTAAAGTGGATCAAATATTCTGTGGAAATGATCTCCAGTACCCACTTCTCTGTGGTTATACACTCCCAGTTTTGACAAAAATTGTAAGGTGGTCGCTGAAGGGGTGGAGATGTTTGGGTCATTGCAGCAAATAATGCTGAGGATGGTAACTCGAGGGCTTGAGCAATACATCAAAATTGGTGTTTAGATGTAAATGGCTGAGATTTTGAAGATTGTGGGGCAGCTGGTCTTCGCTCCTGTAGTAATTGTCCTTTCCGTTGGGATTCATAATGGCTCTGGGGAGGAGGGAACAGAGCAGGCCGGGATCTCTGTGCCATCTGTGACTTAGTATATTTTCTTTTTTGAGTAGGTGTGTAAATTCCCAGGGAATGCAACATGGCTCTAGAATCTTTTAATGTGTGGAGAGATGTGTCCATTTTTAAAAAAACAACTTTGATCCTTCAAATGGAAAGTCTTCCACAGTGGATTGTACATTCTTTTGAAAGCCAGAAAGGAGAAGCCATGAGGTTCTTTGCATGACAACTGCCGTGGAGATGGAGATAGCAGCTGTTATCAGCAGCATCCAGAGAGGCCTGCAACAATGTTCTTGCGCGGAGCTGACCCTCAGGAATGATCAGCTAAAACTATTCTTTGATCAGTTAAGAGACGTTCAATGAAGGCGTTTAACTTAAGGTAGTTGATATGATTGTAGTTTGCCATAACAGCTTGATAATTAGCGATCCTAAATCGTAGTGTCACTGATGAATATGACTTTCCTCCAAATAAATTTAGTTGTTTCCAGTCCTTGTCTTAGGGTGTCGATTTAGTGTGGTGCTGTGTGCCATGTTCATTTGCAGTGTCAACATCAAAGAATTTGAATATTAGTGAGAAAATAAAAAATCCACATCTTTAAAGGGAACATATTTTTTGTCTGCTCTCTTACATGTGAGAGGTATTGTGGCTGGTGGCTATTATATGGGTTTTGCTGGGTCGAACCAGGCCTCGTTGACGGGGAGCGCAATATGAGCTGATGTTGAAGTATGTAGGATGTTCAGCCGCTTCTGTTGTGACTCCTTCGTTTCTTCAAAGGAAAATCATGTCTTACTAATCCATTAGAGTTCTTTGAAGGAGTCAACAAACATGTGGACAAGGGGGATCCAATGGACATAGTGTACTTACATTTCCAGAAAGCCTTTGACAAGGTCCCTCACCAAAGGCTTACGTAAATTAAGTTGTCATGGGATAAGAGGGAAGATCCTTTCATCGACTGAGAACTGGTTAAAAAACAGGGAACAAAGGGTAGGAATAAATGGTAAATTTTGAGAATGGAGAGGGGTAAGCAGTGGGGTTCCCCAAGGATCAGTCCTAGGACCAATCCTATTCAACTTATTCATAAATGATCTGGAGAAAGGGGTAAACAGTGAGTTGGCAAAGTTTGCAGATGATACTAAACTGTTCAAGATAGTTAAGACCAAAGCAGACTGTGACGAACTTCAAAAAGATCTCACAAAACTAAGTGATTGGGCAACAAAATGGCAAATGAAATTTAATGTGGATAAATGTAAAGTAATGCACATTGGAAAAAATAATCCCAACTATACATACAATGTGATGGGGGCTAATTTAGCTACAACTAATCAGGAACGAGATCTTGGAGTCATCGTGGATACTTCTCTGAAGACATCCACACAGTGTGCAGCTGCAGTCAAAAACGCAAACAGGATGTTAGGAATCATTCAAAAAGGGATAGAGAATAAGATGGAGACTATCTTATTGCCCTTATATAAATCCATGGTACGCCCACATCTTGAATACTGAGTACAGATGTGATCTCCTCATCTCAAAAAAGATATATTGTCATTAGAAAAGGTTCAGAGAAGGGCAACTAAAATGATTAGGGATTTGGAATGGGTCCCATATGAGGAGAGATTAAAGAGGCTAGGACTTTTCAGCTTGGAAAAGAGGAGACTAAGGGGGGATATGATAGAGGTATATAAAGTCATGAGTGGTGTGGAGAAAGTGAATAAGGAAAAGTTATTTACTTGTTCCCATAATATAAGAAATAGGGGCCACCAAATGAAATTAATGGGTAGCAGGTTTAAAACAAATAAAAGGAAGTTCTTCAGACAGCGCACAGTCAACCTGTGCTTGATTCAACTCCTTGCCTGAGGAGGTTGTGAAGCCTAGGACTATAACAGGGTTTAAAAGAGAACTAGATAAATTCATGGAGGTTAAGTCCATTAATGGCTATTAGCCAGGATGGATAAGGAATGGTGTCCCTAGCCTCTGTTTGTCAGAGGGTGGAGATGGATGGCAGGAGAGAGATCACTTGATTATTACCTGTTAGGTTCACTCCCTCTGGGGCACCTGGCATTGGCCACTGTCAGAGGACAGGATACTGAGCTGGATGGACCTTTGGTCTGACCCAGTATGGCATTCTTATGTTCTTATGTACCCAAATGCTAATGCAATTATAGGTGATATACTTCAGATCATTACTGATTAAAAATACAGTATCTATAAACAGTATCTGTAAATGGAATCTGGTTCCTTTTGCCTCTAGAGTTAGCAATTCAAATCCATTTCAGTCACCAAAGTAACCATCATCTAATGACTGTTTGGGTAGCTGCAGTATGTGAAATCAATTTCATATCACAAAAACACTTGAAACCTAACTGACATCCTTCTGCTAAGATGACATAAAATAGTGTCCCCTGACATTACTAAAAGAGTTTCAACAGGTCAGGGAGAGGAACTTTGCGGAGACAGTTGTATTACCAATATAATAACTGATCTGAAACCAAACTCAGTGAAGACACACCCTTGGTTCTATCAAATAGTTGTAATGATATTGCCCTAAGATATGCTCAAATTGACTGTACACCAAAAACTGGCTGGAAAAGGCTGCATATTTATTGATTTGCAGTAGCAAAATAGTATATTGAGTTCAGCATAATTATAAAAATGGGTCAAACATGGGTTTGTAAAATCTGGTTAATGAGTCTTCCCCGAAAGGAGCAACCTGAGTGGCAAATACATCCAGTTTGCTTTTAGTGCCATTTGATGTTTCCTGTTGATTAACAGATTTAATTCCTTACCACAGCTGCACATTGTATTTCAATTAGAGGAGGATCTCATTTAAGTGCATGATGTCATTTAAATATTAACGTGACTTTTCGAATTCTGCTTTACTCCAACGAAAATATGTTGTATGTTTTCACAAAGGAACACCATCTGCAAAGAACAGGAAAGAGGCAGATTTTGCTATCCGTACCATGTTTTTATTGAAGTCTCTGACTTTAAATTATGAAATAAATAAATTCCTGTGCAGTATGGTTCCCGCTGGTTAGGAAAGATAGAAAATGTGGCAAAAGACCACCTTGGCTTAACCACGAGATCTTGCATGATCTAAAAAATAAAAAGGAGTCATATAAAAAATGGAAACTAGGACAGATTACAAAGGAGGAATATAGGCAAACAACACAGGAATGCAGGGGCAAGATTAGAAAGGCAAAGGCACAAAATGAGCTCAAACTAGCTACGGGAATAAAAGGAAACAAGAAGACTTTTTATCAATACATTAGAAGCAAGAGGAAGACCAAAGACAGGGTAGGCCCACTGCTTAGTGAAGAGGGAGAAACAGTAACAGGAAACTTGGAAATGGCAGAGATGCTTAATGACTTCTTTGTTTCGGTCTTCACCGAAAAGTCTGAAGGAATGCCTAACATAGTGAATGCTAATGGGAAGGGGGTAGGTTTAGCAGATAAAATAAAAAAAGAACAAGTTAAAAATCACTTAGAAAAGTTAGATGCCTGCAAGTCACCCGGGCCTGATGAAATGCATCCTAGAATACTCAAGGAGCTAATAGAGGAGGTATCTGAGCCTCTAGCTATTATCTTTGGAAAGTCCTGGGAGACGGGAGAGATTCCAGAAGACTGGAAAAGGGCAAATATAGTGCCCATCTATAAAAAAGGGAAATAAAAACAACCCAGGAAACTACAGACCAGTTAGTTTAACTTCTGTGCCAGGGAAGATAATGGAGCAAGTAATTAAGGAAATCATCTGCAAACAGTTGGAAGGTGGTAAGGTGATAGGGAACAGCCAGCATGGATTTGTGAAGAACAAATCATGTCAAACCAATCTGATAGCTTTCTTTGATAGGATAACGAGCCTTGTGGATAAGGGTGAAGCTGTGGATGTGGTATACCTAGACTTTAGTAAGGCATTTGATATGGTCTCGCGTGATATTCTTATTGATAAACTAGGCAAATATAATTTAGATGGGGCTACTATAAGGTGGGTGCATAACTGGCTGGATAACCGTACTCAGAGAGTTGTTATTAATGGTTCCCAATGCTGCTGGAAAAGCATAACGAGTGGGGTACCGCAGGGGTCTGTTTTGGGACTGGCGCTGTTCAATATCTTCATCAACGACTTAGATATTGGCATAGAAAGTACGCTTATTAAGTTTGCGGATGATTCCAAACTGGGAGGGATTGCAACTGCTTTGGAGGACAGGGTCATAATTCAAAATGATCTGGACAAATTGGAGAAATGGTCTGAGTTAAACAGAATGAAGTTTAACAAAGACAAATGCAAAGTGCTCCACTTAGGAAGGAAAAATCAGTGTCACACATACAGAATGGGAAGAGACTGTCTAGGAAGGAGTACGGCAGAAAGGGATCTAGGGGTTATAGTGGACCACAAGCTAAATATGAGTCAACAGTGTGATGCTGTTGCAAAAAAAGCAAACATGATTCTGGGATGTATTAACAGGTATGTTGTGAGCAAGACACGAGAAGTCATTCTTCCGCTCTACTCTGCTCTGGTTAGGCCTCAGCTGGAGTATTGTGTCCAGTTCTGGGCACCGCATTTTAAAAAAGATGTGGAGAAATTGGAAAGGGTCCAGAGAAGAGCAACAAGAATGATTAAGCAACAGAGGGTCCTGTGGCACCTTTGAGACTAACAGAAGTACTGGGAGCATAAGCTTTTGTGGGTAAGAACCTCACTTCTTCAGATGCAAGTAATGGAAATCTCCAGAGGCAGGTATATATCAGTGTGGAGATAACGAGGTTAGTTCAATCAGGGAGGGTGAGGTGCTCTGCTAGCAATTGAGGTGTGAACACCAGCTGCTAGCAGAGCACCTCACCCTCCCTGATTGAACTGATATATACCTGCTTCTGGAGATTTCCATTACTTGCATCTGAAGAAGTGAGGTTCTTACCCACGAAAGCTTATGCTCCCAGTACTTCTGATAGTCTCAAAGGTGCCACAGGACCCTCTGTTGCTTTTTACAGATTCAGACTAACACGGCTACCCCTCTGAAGAATGATTAAAGGTCTTGAGAACATGACCTATGAAGGAAGGCTGAAAGAATTGGGTTTGTTTCGTTTGGAAAAGAGAAGACTGAGAGGGGACATGATAGCAGTTTTCAGGTATTTAAAAGGGTGTCATAAGGAAGATGGAGAAAACTTGTTCACCTTAGCCTCTAAGGATAGAACCAGAAGCAATGGGTTTAAACTGCAGCAAGGGAGGTCTAGGTTGGACATTAGGAAAAAGTTCCTAACTGTCAGGGTGGTTAAACACTGGAATAAATTGCCTAGGGAGGTTGTGGAATCTCCATCTCTGGAGATATTTAAGAGTAGGTTAGATAAATGTCTATCAGGGATGGTCTAGACAGTATTTGGTCCTGCCATGCAGGCAGGGGACTGGACTCGATGACCTCTCGAGGTCCCTTCCAGTCCTAGAATCTATGAATCTATGAATCTATGTGTGACAGTCTAGCTTACAGTGCACTGTGCTTTAAAAGACACCATTTTCTTTTTAAACTACATAATGGTTGTATGTTTCAAACCATGGAAATATATCTGCCTGTGTACAAAGTTCACACTTGGAAAAACCCAATTCAGACAACTGTGCACAGCTACAGAATTTTTTAAAATGTATTTTGGTGTTAAAAATGAAAATAAGTACACAGATACATTTGGTACCAGGGGAATGATGAAAATGAGGCTAAACTTAAATATGTATCTATCCATCCATAACTGTGGGATCATGTACTGTAAAAACAACTGCAAATTATATAAAATTAGTAAAAACATTTCCATCACCCAATGAACCAACCGGGATTATCAATACCATACCCTTCCTTATATTTTAACACTTACATACCCCTTTATGAACATCGACTGGTTATCACAACACTCTGTGAGATAATCATTGTATAGAAGGGGAAACCAAGGGGGAAAAATTAATCTTTTTCACAGAAAGTCAGTGTCAGAGATCATAAGAGGATGAAGAAATCCCTTGCTCCCAGTCCTATATATAGTTCACTAGTTCTTATACTATTGAGCTGCCCCCTGTTGTGGTCCCCTCAATTTAATTGCTCAAAAGGGCCAAGTTTGCGGCAGACAACTGGCTGAGAGTGATGCTACTGCCATTAGTGGCAGCTGAGGTAGCCAATTAAAAGTTAATGAACTGGTGGCCATTGATCTAATGAACTCAAAATGCCTTCTCTTGGTGACTGCTCTGGGTGAGAACAGTGAATAACCCAAGATGTTTTGGAACCATCAAGAGGCAAAACTTTCAATCTCAGCTACTCAGTTTCAAGAATATCTTCAAAAAACAAAGCGCTAGAAACACTTTAAATAGAAAACTTCTTAGGGGTGGTTTTTTGTTTTAAATGAAAACTAAAAGATTAGCATTTACATTTCTAGATCCCTCAAATCTGTCTCTGTTTGTAAAATGGGAATACTGCTTACCTTCCTTTCATGGGTGTTGAGGGGCTTAATATTTATAAATTGGCGTGAGATCTGTGGATGGAAGGCACTATTTATGTATACAACATCAGCTCAAAATCACATATTTTAGTGTAATACTCAAGCAGTGTAGTAGTGGCAAAATTCCCATCAATTTCAATGGGGCCAGTGTATTTAATAGGGCCAGAATTTTATCCAGAGTTTAGGAACCTGCTTCTGATCTCATTACATGATTTTACACTGGTTTAAATCCACTGACTTAAAAGTAGTTACTCAAGTTTTTTCACTACATCATGATAATTCACTTCATATTAACAAGAATGAAGCCAGACTTATAGATGGGGCTTAGTTGTGCTTAGGGCTCCATCTTTTATGTTTCCAAGCCCGGCTCACTTCTCAGAGCTCCACAAACCTTAGAAAAGCGGTTGAGTTATATCTATCACAATTCTTACATTCCTGTGGCACCTTATAGACTAACAGATGTATTGGAATATGAGCTTTCATGGGTGAATACCCACTTCTTCGGATGCATGTGAAGAAGTGGATATTCACCCATGAAAGTTCATGCTCCAATATGTCTGTTAGTCTATAAGGTGCCACAGGACTCTTTGCTGCTTTTACAGATCCAGACTAACACGGCTACCCCTTTAATTCTTACATTATACGATTTAACACCAGCTTGTCTTCTAATTCTCATAAAAACAGATTAACAATTAGGATGAACTAAACTAATCAGAACAAATCAAAATCAGGATTGGATGCTTCTCTGGAAAATACATGTTAGGTAAACAGAAGTTCTTTGGCTCAATAGGGAGGTAACTGAGTGAAATATGGCCTGTGTTATACAGGAGGTGAGATTAGATTATCCCTCCTGGCCTTAGAATCTACTAAACCATCTCAAGAAACCTGCACATCTAGGACGATTATAGAATCTAGCTGCTGTGGTAAAAATGCTGTTTAACACAAAAAAGCTACACGACTGTCCAATACAGATCTTCATATGAAATAAAATTTGAAGAAGTCACTTCACTGTAAAGGGCTTTTCTTCCCTTTAGTTGTCAGATTCTGGCTGTTATAGTCAATGACAGTCTGTATAAAAAGAACAACTCTGTGACAAACGTGGGAATAGTTAGGTCTAGAGGGAGCTGCTTTCTGTCTTCCCAGTGAGGAACTATGATGGCTCTGACAACAAACAGCAGAACACGGAGACAGGAAGGGGAATCAAGTGAATATGTAAGCAAATAAAAAAAACAACCTTTAAAACAAAACCAAATGTCATCCTTTTTAGTTATGGCACGGCTTTCTAAATGTATACACTTCATAAGTCCAGGAAACAAACTATAGCAGTGAGGAGTCCGGTGGCACCTTAAAGACTAAGGCTTGGTCCACACTGGGGCGGGGGATCGATCAGCCATACCATCAGGGGCTCGTTCACCTGCACATCTACCAATGTGATATATGCCATCGTGTCCAGCAATGCCCCTCTGCCATGTACATTGGCCAAACCGGACAGTCTCTACGCAAAAGAATTAATGGACACAAATCTGACAGGAATCATAATGCTCAAAAACCAGTGGGAGAACACTTTAACCTGTCTGGTCCATTCAGTGACAGACCTTCGGGTGGCTATATTACAACAGAAAAACTTCAAAAACAGACTCCAACGAGAGACTGCTGAGCTGGAATTGATATGCAAACTAGACACAATCAACAAAGGATTGAATAAGGACTGGGAATGGCTGAGCCATTACAAACATTGAATCTATCTCCCCTTGTAAGTATTCTCACACTTCTTATCAACCTGTCTGTACTGGGCTAGCTTGATTATCACTTCAAAAGTTTTTTTTTTCCTCTTACTTAATTGGCCTCTCAGAGTTGGTAAGACAACTCCCACCTGTTCATGCTCTCTGTATGTGTGTATATATATCTCCTCAATATATGTTCCATTCTATATGCATCCGAAGAAGTGGGCTGTAGTCCACGAAAGCTTATGCTCTAATAAATTTGTTAGTCTCTAAGGTGCCACAAATACTCCTGTTCTTTTTGCGGATACAGACTAACACGGCTGCTACTCTGAAACCTACAAGAATAGCGTAGCTGAAGTCAACGTTTCCTAGATCGAACTAAGTTTACTTACTGCAGGTCCACGCGGTGCAGGCAAGCTCCCCCGTCGACAGCGCTTGCTCCTCTCGGCGAACAGGAGTTCCGCAGTCGACGGGGGAGCGCTTCTGGGATCGATTTATCGCGTCCAGATGAGACGCGATAAAATCAATCCCAGAAGATCAATCTCTACCCGCCGAATCAGGCAGGTAGTGTGGACCTAGCCTAACAGATTTATTTGGGCATAAACTTTCGTGGGTAAAAAAACCCCACTTCTTCACATGCATGGAGTTAAAATTTCAGATACAGGCATAAATATACTGGCACATGAAGAGAAGGGAGTTACCTTACAAGTGGAGAACCAGTATTGACAAGGCCAATTCAGTCAGGGTGGATGTGGTCCACTCCCAATAATTGATGAGGTGTCAATGCCAAGAGAGGGAAAACTGCTTTTGTAGTGAGCCAGCCACTCCCAGTCCCTATTCAAGCCTAAATTAATGGTGTGAAGTTTGCAAATGAATTGTAGCTCTGCAGTTTCTCTTTGAAGTCTGTTTTTGAAGGTTTTTTTGTTGAAGGATGGCTACTTTTAAATCTGCTATTGAGTGTCCAGGGAGATTGAAGTGAGGTTATAGGTTAAGTGATGGGGCAAGTGATACACAAAAACAACAAGGAGTCCGGTGGCACCTTAAAGGCTAACAGATTTATTTGTGCATAAGCTTTCGTGGGTAAAAAAAACCCCACTTGCAGCATCACTTGCCCCATAACCTCAGCCGTACAGAACGCAACGCCATCCACAGCCTCAGAAACAACTGTGACATTATAATTAAACAGTCTGACAAAGGAGGTGCTGTAGTCATCATGAACAGGTTAGATTATGAAAAGGAGGCTGCCAGGCAACTCTCCAACACCACATTCTACAGGCCACTATCCTCCAATCCCACTGACGAGTACCAAAAGAAACTACATCATCTGCTCAAGAAACTCCCTGCTATAGCATGGGAACAAATCTACACAGACACACCCCTAAAGCCCCGACCAGGGGTATTCTATCTGCTAACCAAGATCCATAAACCTGGAAATCCTGGAAGCTCCATCATCTCAGGCATTGGCACTCTTACAGCAGGATTATCTGGCTATTTGGACTCTCTCCTCAGACCCTACGCTACCAGCACTCCTAGCTATCTTCGAGACACCACCGACTTCCCGAGGAAACTACAATTCATTGGTGATCTTCCTGAAAACACCATCCTGGCCACCATGGATGTAAAAGCTCTTTACACCAATATTCCACATGAGGACGGACTACAAGCTGTCGGAACAGTATTCCTGATGAGGCCACGGCACACCTGGTGGCTGAGCTTCGTGACTCTGTCCTCACCCACAACCATTTCAGATTTGGGGACAACATATACCTTCAAGTCATCAGCACTGCTATGGGTACCTGCATGGCCCCACAGTATGCCAACATTTTTATGGCTGACTTAGAACAACGCTTCCTCAGCTCTCGTTCCCTAGCGCCCCTCATCTACATGTGCTACATTGATGACATCATCAGATGGACCCATGGAAGGAGGTCCTTGAAGAATTCCACCTGGATTTCAACAAATTTCCACCCCACCATCAACCTCAGCCTGGACCAGTCCACACAAGAGATCCACTTCCTGGACACTACAGTGCAAATAAGTGATGGTCACATAACCACCACCCTATACCAGAAACCTACTGACCACTATACTTACCTACATGCCTCCAGCTTCCATCCAGGACACATCACACAATCCATTGTCTACAGCCAAGCTCTAAGATACAACCACATTTGCTCCAATCCCTCAGACAGAGACGAACACCTACAAGATCTTTATCAAGCATTCTTAAAACTACAATATCCACCTGATGAAGTGAGGAAACAGATTGACAGAGCGAGATGGGTACCCAGACGTCACCTGCTACAGGAGAGGCCCAACAAGAAAAATAACAGAACACCACTGGCTATCACATACAGCCCCCAGCTAAAATCTCTCCAGCACATCATCAACCATCTACAACCTATCCTGGAAAACGATCCCTCACTCTCACACACCTTGGGAGGCAGGCCAGTCCTCGCTTACAGACAGCCCTCCAACCTGAAGCAAATACTCACCAGCAACTACACCCCACACCACAGAAACACTAACCCAGGAACTAATCCCTTTAACAAATCCCGTTGCCTATTCTGTCCCTATATCTACTCTAGTGACACCATCATAGGACCCAAGCACGTCAGCCACACCATCAGGGGCTCATTCACCTGCACATCACTAATGTGATATATGCCATCATGTGCCAGCAATGCCCCTCTGCCATGTACATTGGCCAAACCGGACAGTCTCTACGTAAAAGAATAAATGGACACAAATCAGACATCAGGAATGGTAACATACAAAAGCCAGTAGGAGAACACTTCAATCTCCCTGGACATTCAATAACAGATTTAAAAGTAGCCATCCTTCAACAACAAAAATTTCAAAAACAGACTTCAAAGAGAAACTGCAGAGCTACAATTCATTTGCAAACTTCACACCATTAATTTGAGCTTGAATAGGGACTGAGAGTGGCTGGCTCACTACAAAAGCAATTTTCCCTCTCTGGGTATTGACACCTCCTCATCAATTATTGGGAGTGGACCACATCCACCCTGGCTAAATTGGCCTTGTCAATACTGGTTCTCCACTTGTAAGGTAACTCCCTTCTCTTCATGTGCCAGGATATTTATGCCTGTATCTGTAATTTTCACTCTATGCCTCTGAAGAAGTGAGGTTTTTTACCCACAAATAAAAAAATCTGTTATGCCCATATAAATCTGTTAGTCTTTAAGGTGCCACCGGACTCTTCGTTGTTTTTGCGGATACAGACTAACACGGCTACCCCTCTGATACTTGGAACCTATAGCAGTAATATTACAAATATAAAATGTATCCCTTAAATTTCATAAGTACACCTCACCAAATTTACCTATCATTCTGTTCCTGTTCTTTAAGGTTACATTTTTGATTAAAATCATCAAACAGCCTCTAACTCTGAATTACAACCAACTGGCAGGACACTGAACAGGGAGCAACTCTCAAATATCAGGGCAGTTTCAAAGACAGTGCTGGAGGATGCTCAAAAGATGTGAATATTCAGATATCAGAAGCTGCAGTCATGTTTCAGGCCCTTCAGCAGCCTCTGCGTGGACACTATGATGTCAAGCTTGCCACAAAGCTGCTGACCTTCAGAACCACAATTATATTAATTTTATTGTACAATAGTAAATCATGGGCACCGAGGACGGTGAAGAACACTGGATTGATATTATCAGTTCTTGTCATCTTTGTCAGCTATTCCACATTAGATGGCAGGACAAGATCAGAAATGAAGATATTCTAAGTTGAACCCACTAAATATCTCCATTAGTACTGGTTCAGTTCTGGCGGCTTTCTTGGTATGGGCATATTATTAAAATGGCATACACCAAGGAATGCTGTTACACAGCCAGTGATCATGTGGGTGGCAAAAGATTTGGTGGCATGATAAGATTGTCAGTGATGGACAGAAACTAAATATTCAGCCAGATCATCTTAAGGACTTACCCAGAGATTGATCCAGGTGGCACTTGATCTGCCAAGAGGATACATCCCTTTGGGATGTGATTTACCATGACGATGATTCTATTCTTGTTCTTTAAGCTTACATTTTTGATTAAAAACAACAAAAACAAAAAAACAAACAAAACCATTGCTTGGGCCCTGAGCAATCTTTACCCCAAATGGCAAAACACAGTCCTGCTGATGTGCACATATATGTAATACTCTGCTACTGAAGACCAAAGTTTGGATAACAGTCCTCCTGTCGGGTTTCATGATAAGGAAACAATCCTTGAACTTCTCCACTAAAGTGGAAAGGGGCTGCATCTCCCCCAAATGATAAGATCTACCCATGAGAAAGTGCCACCAGATGGCTCCCTACAAAGAAAGACACTACTACAACAGGAAGCACTGCTGGGGCAGGCTCCCCACGAAGCCTTCATTGCTAAAGAGGTATCGAGCAGCAGCAGAGTTAATTCTGCTGGGGACAAAGAAGAGTATGTGCCTGTGCATTCACATGCATGGATTTGGTACTTTATAAGATGCTGTAAAAAAACATTTCAGATAGTCCAGCAGGAAGAGGTTGGGGAGCCACCCCCTGAGGTAAGGACTATGCTGGAGCCCTGGTTTTGTGAGCCATGGTGTGAGGGAGAAAAACGAAATAAAGATGGAATTGATTTGGATGTTGCAAGAGAAACAGTTGCTGGTTGGGGAAAACTCTACTATGTGGAATGTGCTGGGGTAATAACAAATTTTAAAAAACAGCGTCAGCCTACAACTTTAAAACACTTACCACCACCACATGTTTATTAACGTTCACATTGCTAAAGACATCGTACCAACACATCAGCTGCTCCTTCAAGAAGCAGAGTAAGAAAAGGTGCACAGACACCTGCTACCTTGTTCAACAGAAGGATAACTTGATAGGACCACCACTGTGGTGAACAGAAGGAAGGAAGGGGGAGTACATGTTGGGGAAATGCAATGGTGGCCCCTTCTTCTCCACAGACTCTCTGCCTCTCATTAGCCGGACAGAGGAAAACAGGAGCTGATCGGCACCTCACTCCCTCCCCTCATTAATTTAAACATTTTTCTGAGTATTTTGGACTCTTTCACCCCATTTCAGCTTTCCCACCCGCCCTCCCTGTGGTTGTAGTATAGAAGCTGTGTTTTTAGGATGCTGTAGGTATGGGTCAGGAAGAATTTTTTTCCCATTTGAGACTTGGTGGGTTCTTTCACTTTCCTCACACCGGCACGGAGGCACAGTTAGGTTAAATAGGAGTAGGACTATGAAATATTATTGATTCTTGCCTGCATATTTATACCTGCCTCTGGAAATTTCTACCACATGCGTCTGACGAAGTGGGTATTCACCCACGAAAGCTTATGGTCCAGTACGTCTGTTAAGTCTACAAAGGTGCCACAGGACTCTTTGTCGCTTTTTACAGATCCAGATTAACACAGCTACCCTGCTGATACATTAAATATTAGTAATTTGAATAAAGGTTTAGTTCATTGCAATTTGCAGTCCAGTGCAGAGAAAAGGCCAAAAAAGCCAGCTCCCAGAAGTAAGAAACCTGCAATTTCACTGGTGGATCTTTGTGACTGTGGGAGAAGGAGAGACAGGAAGTCTTCACAGTCTCTTTGGTACCTTCTTTGGTATCCTTGCAGGGGGCAGGGTGAGAGGATCAAAACGATTGAGCTGAAACGTAGGAGTAGGCTGAGGATAGTCTACCCTGAGTTATGGATTATAGGACTCCTACCATAAAACCCCCATACTGGACACATTTAAAGGCCTGGTACGTGAGAGTCGGGGGAGACATGGCAGATAGTGTACCTCCTCAGTATTATGTTAATAAAGTTGCAGCAGGCTGTTGCTTAAATCTATCTGTTTCTGTCCTCATTCATCTGCATGTCCTAATCAACAAACTCCCTACATTTTCACAAATATAAGCAACAAAATAAGGCAAACATGCAAAACCAAGAGTTGCTAATTTTTGTACTCCTATAGCTCAATACGTTTAAGATGAATTTATAAGCCATTAATTTGTAGTATAGACTACATTTCTTTTTGGCATTTAAAATCGTAACAATGAAATCCATTAGACTGCAGAATAGTCTTCCAAGAGAAGCCTCATAACCACAATTACTTAAAAGCTCAAGCTCTAATTTCTCTGATTACATGAAACGACTGCTACAGCAGTCAACCATTTTTCTAACACCAGCATCTCCCATTTACTGAGTGATAGCAGAATTCTGCAACCTTGCAGGGTAGCTTTCCAGTCAAAGAGAAAATGAATGATGTCAAATCTGGGTATTCTGTGTGTAACTTGTTTTATTTACATATATATACACCAGACCTGAAACAGAGGCAGTCAGAAACTGCATGCAAGAAATCCCCTCTTACAGAAATCTCAGTCCACACACCAACACCCATTTCCCAGGAAGCTACTTTATTCCAAGAATGGCCTCTTAATATAGAGAACAAAGAAGATAGCAATCTCTCTGCTATCTGCCACAGCTTCTCTTAAAGAACTACCACATAACACTGCATAAAAAAACTAGTCGGAAATTATTTCTTCAAAAACTAAAAGCTTACTTTCAGACTATGATAAAGAATTTTGAAGACTGCAACAATGCCACCCAGTGACTTTTGTCAAAAGTATACTCCTAGGGGAATTCTGCACCACTGCACAATGCAGAATTTTGCAGAGTTCCGTGTTTCCCCTGCAGAATTGCTGGCCACCACTAGGAGCTGCTGGACTCTGCAGAGCCCAGTTTGCAGTGAGCAGAGCGCCCAGCCTGACGGAGCTGGAGGCTGCATGCTCTTTGATCCTCATTCTCCTGGGAGGGGAGTGGGCCCGGGAGACCCAGCCAGCTCTGGCAAAGGGTGAGGAAGGGCAGGGCCGCACCGCACCATGTCCCCCTTCAGGACAGTAAAGAAGTTGGGAGGAGTAAAGGCTCTGGGTGTGTTGGTGTCTGGGCCGGGCGATGCCTGCGGATGGGCTCTGGAGGGAGGAGGGTGCTGATGTCTGGGCCAGGGGATGCCCCGTGGCTGCAATATGGGAGGGATGGGAGTGCAGGCGTCTGGGCTCTGGGCCTCCCCCACCCTCCAGCCCAACTGAAACTGGGTTGTTGTAAGGGTTTCTTTAACTCTCTACTCCTGAGGGAATCTTTTTTGCTGTTGTCTGTATTGTTGACATACTTGTTGACAGGTATTTTGAAATAAATTACCAAAAAAATTGAAACTGGAGTGAGTATATTGTGTTATTTTGACAAAATATGCAGAATTTTAAAATACTGTGCATGAAATTTTTTGGAGCAGAATTCCTCCAGGAGTAAAAGTATTCAAATTTTCTCAATACGAATTTTTTGAAAATTAATTTCAGTATGTAATATCACCACACAACAGCAAGAACAGAGCTGTTGATAAATAGTCTATTTCTGATAGAGCAAAAATATTGCAATTTCTTGTTTTTTTTAAGTCCCATATCCTATTGTGTCTATCTATTTAACCCCATTATTTGGTATCGGGGGACAGAAATGCTAGCATGACGTCCCAGCAAACATTAAGCCAGGGGTAGGCAAACTACGGCCCAGGGCCAGATCCGACCCCTCAGAGCTTCGGATCCTACCCGCGGGATTGCCCCGTGGCGCCGTGGGCCCCGCACCGCTCTCGGAAGCGGCATGCACCACTTCCCTACAGCCCCCGGGTGGGGGGTCAGAGGGCTCCGTGTGTTGCCCTTGCCTCCAGGCACTGCCCCCCGCAGCTCACGTTGGCTGGGAACGGGGATCCGTGGCCAATGGGAGCTTCGGGGGAGGTACCTGGAGGCACAGCAAGGGCAGCACACGCGGAGCCCTCCGCCCTCCCTCCCCCAGGGGCCGCAGCGCTTCCTGGAGCGGAGCAGGGCCAGGGCAGTCATGCAGGGAGCCTGCCCTGGCCCCGGTGTGTGCCGCTGCCACCCCGGAGCTGCTTTAGGTAAGTGGCGCCGTGCCAGAGTCCGAACCCCTCCTGCACCCCACCCCCCCACCCCCTGCCCTGAGCCCCCTCCCACAGTCTGCACCCCTCCCCTGAGCCCTCTCCTGCACTCTGCACCCCTCCTGCACCTCAACCCCCTTCCCTGAGCCCCCTCATACAGCCAGCACCCCTCCTCTATCCCAAACCCTTGCCCTGAACCCTTTCCTGCACACCGCAACCCCTCCCACACGCCGCACTCCCTCCTGCACCCCAACCTCCTACCTGCATACAATTTCCCCACCCAGATGTGGCCCTTGGCCGAAAAAGTTTGCCCACCCCTGCATTAAGCCATACAAAGATTCCAACTTATTATTCCAGCTTTAAAATTTGTATATTAAAGTCAATTCTATATTGAATTTAAAATTCTTGTATTTTTAAAATACTATTACAAATCAGCTCCATTGTAGTCTTCTTTTGACATATATTTGCAGCTAATCATTATGCTGCAAATTGGCTAGTTATTTAACCTTGACTATAATGAAAAAATGGCACATACACCTTGCATCCCTTATCTGTGAAAAACAGGTTCTGCTATTATTCAAAACTGTTGGTGTGCATAATACTTTACATGCAAATAAAGGAACAAGAGCCCTGCCTGAAGGAGCTTTCAATTTGTATTGGACTGATAACCCAACATGCTGAAAGTGGCTGTAGGAGCAAACAGAACAATAGGAAAGGAATGCTGCTCTTGGGGAACATATTTGTTTCCACATAAGCAGATCTTATAATTTTTTCCTTTTTTAAAAACAAGAAACTTACATTTTGTTTGATGGATTAATTTTCTGTGTCAGAATATAAAAGTAGGTTAAATAAAATGCTTGCTGTTATATTTAATTGATCTTGTTATCTGAATCACACATTATGATGCACAGCACTGTCAGACATTTTTGCTTTATAAGTTCATCCTGGTGTTACTGCTTATACCAATGTACTCAGTCCTTGTCTCATAAGAACCACTCAAAGTCATTTAGCTGATGGGAAAAAAGTTATTCAAATCTCTGCTTCCAATTTTAAACTATATCAGAGGTTGCAACAGGTTAACCTGTGCAATGATTGTTCACAGACTGGCTGCGAAACCTGAATTGTAAGGAAACCCTAGTCTGGTGAACTGAATTGTAAGGAAACCCCTACACCCATCAGCCATTCCTGAGGTTGCCATGTGTGAGCTGTCAAGCATGCTCAATAAGTATATGAGAATTCACCATGTATTCAAGTATTATCTCTAAGGCTATGATTTTGTCAGGGATATTTTTAGTAAAAGTCAGGGACAGGTCATGGTTTCCATGACTTTTTGTTTATTGTCCATGACCTGTCCCTGTCTTTTACTAAAAACATCCCTAACAAAATGGGGAGGGAGAAGGATCCAGCACCCTGCCCCATCTCCCCCGCAGTGGTTGGGAGCTGCAGGGACCCCATTGCCTAGGGCTGGAGTTGGGGGGGGGGGTCCCTGCCTTACAGCTATTTTTTGTCTATCTGCAGACTCCAGAAAACAACATTGCTTAAACCCACACTTGGAAGGTTTCCTTCACAAACCTAACAGCTAGATATTTAGGCCAAGATTTTTAGAAAATGGGTGCCTAAAAAATGACCTAACTTGCAGACCTGTTGACCACCTAGCAGCTCCCGTTCATTTCAGTGGAAGCTACTGGGAGCTCAGCATTTAAGAGTATACTGTCTAATTTTAGGCTCCTATTTTTAAAAAATACTTTAGGCCACAATTGATAATCTCTGTACAGTAGCCACAAGTTTAATTCATTAAAGAGAATACAAATGAGACCTAGTTGGGACACGGAAATGGACGAGATTGTCCAAATGTGAGCCTCCTTATTTATTACATCAGCACCTGCTGTTACACACATCCGGTGCCTGGGGATTTTATTAGCGTCTCATCTCTTCTTTAAGGCTTGTGTCGGTATAACTACCGGTGTCAACAGCACTTTGTCAACAGAGGGCTCCTCCCATCAACATAGCTACCGCCTCTCAGGGAGGTGGAGTACCTATACTAACAGGGGAAGATCTCACTTGGGCGTAGGTAGAGTCTTCACTAAGCACTACAGCAACGCACCTACACCAGTGCAGCTATGCCACTGCAGCACTGTAAGGGCTTGGCTACACTTGCAAGTTACAGCACAATAAAGGAGCCCCAGGCGCACTAGCTCACTCCCCGTCCACACTGGCAAGGCACGTAGAGCGCTCTGACTCCGCAGCTACAGCGCTGCTGGTACTCCACCTCGGTGAGAGGAATAATGTTTGCTGCGCCTTGGCTACAACGCCCGGGCATCAGTGTGAACGAGGTGTTGCGTTACTGCGCTCTGATCGGCCTCTGGAAATGTCCCATAAGTCAAGTAGCCACTCTTGTCATTGTTTTGAACTCCTGTAGGAATGCGGAAATGCCCTTTCAAAGCTCCGTTTCTGACAGCCGGCATGCAAGCCATTAGTGTGGAATGCTGTGTGAGAGAGAGAGAGGCGGGGAGGGGGCGGGAGG
The DNA here is from genome assembly GCF_013100865.1 of Trachemys scripta elegans. Lineage (NCBI taxonomy): Eukaryota > Metazoa > Chordata > Testudines > Emydidae > Trachemys > Trachemys scripta. The sequence continues at coordinate 26,832,835 of NC_048298.1, read as the reverse complement.
GGAGGTCTGCTGCTGTTGAACTTAGAAGACAGCATGCTGACATGCTCTCAGCCCCCCAAAAACCCACTCTCTCTCCCCCCACATACACACATCACACTCCCTATAACACTCCACCCCACCCCTCCCATTTTAAAAGCACGTTGCAGTCACTTGCATGCTGGGATAGCTGCCCATAATGCACCACTCCCAATGCCACTGCAAGTGCCGCAAATGTGGCCACGCTAGTGCGCTTGAAGCTGTCTTTGTGGACAGATTGCAGCGCTTTCCCTACTGCGCTCTACGAAGGCTGGTTTAACTCAAAGCGCACTACATCTGCAAGTGTAACCATGCCCTAAGTGTAGACTAGCCCTAAGACAGGAGTAGTGACCAGAACTGCTTCCCCCTCACCTGCAATCTATGTTTAGTCAGAAGGCTGCAACCTTTTCTTTCAAATGCAGGCTTCCCTATTGTTATTCATGTCTTTGTCACCTTGTCATCAGAATGCTACAATGCATTCTGCATGGCTATTACCTTAAAATCTTTCAAAAACTAAGCTAAATATAGAAATCTGCTCTTCAGTTGTTAGGAGTATCTTGGCAAAAATATATTACATATAAATACCTAAATTAGATCAGAAAGAGTACATATATGCACAGGCGATTTTTAATTTGAATTAGCTACCTATTAGTTTTTGGGTGTAATTTAAGATTTTGGTCTTGACCTATGGTTTAAAGTGCTAAATGGCCTGGGATCTGCATAGCAAAGGGTACCTCTTGTACACCTAATATTTACTCTCAATAGATCTGAAATAGTCAAATTTGCAAACGTTCAGCACATGGACAAGGCCCAACAATTTTCTCAGGTGTCTGAGGAAGCCTGAGAATTCTGGGGTGGCTGGGATCATTAGAGAGGATGGAGTCTTCTTAAAAAAAAAAAAAAATAACAACAACAAAAAACAGACCAACATAATTGTTTGAAGGTTGTTTTGTTTATCTTCCAGCATTTGTCTATCTAGGCTCTTGTATGGGCCCTAAACCTACAGTACAAGCACCTTGCCCACAAAATGAATTTATCCTCCCAACATTCTGTGAGGCAGGGAAGTATTTTCTCCATTTTATGGATTGGAAACTGAGACACAGAGAGACTGACTTCCCCAGGGTGACTTAGGGTATGTCGAGGGGGTCTCAGAGCCTGAGCTCCAGTCCAAGCCCAAGCATCTACAATGCAATTTTATAGCTCCGCAGCTCAAGCCCCGTGAGCCTGAGTTAGCTGAGATTCTATGACACAGGCTTTTTATCATAGCATAGACATACCCTTAGAGAGTTTGTGTGAAAACCAGGAACTGAGCCAGGTTCTTTTGAGTCCCACTCCAGCTCCTTAACCAGAAGTCCATACTTCTATTTAAGAATTTGTATGAGCTGAATTTATTAATGCTATATGAAGCCCCTAGATCCTTAGGACAGGTGTTCTGATATTCACTGAAAACAAATAATCAATGCTAGGAAACTGGCCCCTTTCCCAGTAGATATAATCTGGGGACTGTCTAATTTCCATGGTTTTGCTGAAGTGATTGGACATATGAAGCTAAGTATGGGTCATGAAACATAGAACATTAAAGCCAGCCAGTGGAAAATACTGGACTAGAATGCATAGTCTCCCAAAAGACAGCTAAGTGGTCCATCCCCTAGGCTATAGGTCATTTTGATTGGGAACGTATTAACAGCAATAGCAGGGAAACGGGGAGGGAGGATCCCTTTTGCTAGCTGCTTGGTAGTCATCACTCTTCTCAGCTTATAAAAATGTAACACACTACCTGTGAAGTTTCCCAAGCAGTGAACACATACAGAGCGAACAGAATTCTCACAGACTTAAGATTTACAAAATCTAGTATCCATCTAGCTTCCCCGCTCCTGCCCCTCCCTCCCAGAAAGTCCTAAGCACGAAGTGCTGGGAGGGAAGGGGAGGAGCAGGGAAGCCCCACGTCTCCACTCCTCCCCCTTCCTCCCAGAAAATTCTAAGTGCTGCTAAACAGCTGTTTGGCGGCGCTTAGGACTTTCTGAGAGGGGGGGGGAGGATCAGAGACGCAGCGCTTCCCCGCTCCTGCCCCTCCCTCCCAGGAAGTCCTAAGCGCTGCCAAACAGCTGTTTGGCAGCTTGGGACCTTCGGGAGGAAGGGATGTGGCGTGCTCTGGAGAGGAGGTGGGCCTGGAGTGGAGTGGGGACAGGAAGAGGCAGGCCTGGAGCATTCCCGGCAAAATCCGAGCCTGTTTTCTGGGGAAGCTGCCACTGCTGCTGCTGAAAGGTGCTTCCTAGCGTCCTTGCCTGCAGCGGGTTGTGCCTGTGTGGGGTAAGCCAGGGGCACTTCCCAACCACAGTACAGTACTGTACAGTATGCAGTATAATGCCTTTTGGCTTCCCCGCCCCTGCCCCTCCCTTCCAGAAAGTCCTAAGAGCCGCTAAACAGCTGTTTGGCTTAGGATTTTCTGGGAGGGAGGGGGAGGAGCAGAGACACGGCGCTTCCCTGCTTCTCCCCCTCCCTCCCAGAAAGTCCTAAGTGGGGGAAATGCTGGGAGGGAGGGGGAGGAGGCGGAGAAGCGGAACTTGTGCAATGCTCCCTTGTAAAGTCGCTGCTCTTCCACAGAAGCTTACAAGCAGGCAGCCAAACAACGTTATAAGGGACCATTGCACAACTTTAAACGAGCATGTTCCCTAACTGAGCAGGGACGTAACACTGAAACAACGTTAAGTGGGACAACGTTAAATGAGGAGTTACTGTACATGCTTAGCTATAGGCATTGTTATTGCTCCTATCATAAGTTAGCATCTCATTTCATTGCTTTATTCTGCAAAAGCCACCTACGACAGCCTATACCCAGCATGAAGGCACAGCTAAATTGGCTTAGAACTTCCCTTAAACTTAGACCGAACCTAAGAAAGACTATGTTGCTAGGTCAAAAGAAAAAAGGTACAGTACTTGGGGGCTGATAATAGGATTAAAAAACATAAATTAAAGAAAAAGCATATAAAAGTATAAGTTAATAAAGATACTGAATCATAAGTACAGAATAAATAAGTACACAATGAAAAATATTACAAAATACACTTTTCTAAGGTGTAGAAAAATGACTATCATTACGTGATTCTATCATATTGTTCTTCACTCAGTTAAAAGGTCACTCACAACTAGATGAGACCACAATAAATATGGGCTTATAGTGAGAGTAAAATCCCTGAATCTGAGTAAAGTATGTTACTAGTCACAGTAGGATGACCCTAAACAAGGCATGGAAGAAGAGAAAAGTATATTTTGGAGGCAGAGAAATTTTGTGGAATACTGGAAACTTATGTTCTTTCCCCAAAATTATATCAGTAGGTAAACTAAGGATACATTAATATTAGATCAATAATGATTCATTACTGTCAGGGTATAAAGGTTAAGATATAATGGTTGACACTGTGTGTATATGTGTGTTTGCTACACAGAAAAATTCCTGCAGAGTAAAACAGCAACACCTTACTCAGCCATGATGTAACTGGTTCTCCCTATTCTTTCTTTGGCTTGAAATGATCTCAGCCAATTACAGTAAATAGTTTTCCTGTTACAGAATTCTATCCGGATTTAGAATGCTTACATATGGAATGGACACCTTGTGCTCAGCTGCATAATTAACTTCATTAACATGCCATCTGATGCCTTTTATAACAGCCGCTACATTCTGATTTGACTAAGTCTAAATAAAAGCTCAGAATGAACATGGAATTGAATAGTATGTGCAAAACGAAACAACCTGAAACAGATTACCAATGACAGTTACAAATATTTAAACTAGGGTGACCAGACAGCAAGTGTGAAAAATCGGGACGGGGTGGGGAGTAATAGGAGCCTATATAAGAAAAAGACCCAAAAATCGGGACTGTCCCTATAAAATCGGGACATCTGGTCACCCTAATTTAAATTTAAATTTACTTAATCTACAATGCATTTCTGTTCTACAAATGTCAATATCTCTTACTTCTGTCTCCCCCCTCCTCCTTCTTTTTCCCTCTTATAGTCCCTCCCATCCACATATTCCCTAGATAGGCACAAAATAATATAAATTCTAAGTTAGCATCTTTATGCTTATTCTGTACAATCTTCCACAATACTCCCAGATGTATATAACCTGGAATGAAGAAGAGAGGGTTTTTAAACTTATTAAAAATATATTTATGATTATTCATGGAGGTAGGAGTGAATAGTCAGTCCTTTCATTTCCCTACTAGTTGACCTGGAAATAAAAAGGTCTGAGCTATCACTAAGGAAACTGATGGTTTACATTGGATTTACATTATCTAATTCAGAAGAGTTGAATGTACTGTAGTAGAAAGGATGCCAGCTGCACTCTTCAGTTTGCTGCCAATTTTTATCTCTGAATGATCCTGCAGCCAACACAAATACAGAACCAGCTCCTCAGCTAGTATAAATAAGTCTATTTAAGACTGAGAATTTGAAGTCAACAGAGCCTCACCCATTTACACCAGCTGAGGATCTAATGACAAGTTTATATTTAAAAAGAATAAAATGGTGCCAGAGAAACAATATATTACCATGACAGAGCTGCATATTGGAGAGGCATATCAACTCATGGGGTTATGTCTAACCCAGGGGTAATCAATTATTTTTTGTAAAGGACCAAATTTCTTGGTCAAGGTATAGTCAAGGTCTGGATTCCAGAGGAACAATTTTCACATGGCAACTGCTCCTATTCAATGAACACATACAAGGCTATATAATATACCCAGGGCCTATTGCTTACATTTTTAGTGCATTAAATGAAAAATCAAATCACTGTATAATCTAAAAATAAACTTGAGAAAGTACATAGATAAAATGTCAGATGCAAATATTAGCATTAAAAGACTTTCAGACAACTGTTTTAAGTTTTGAATGTGTTTTGTCAAATAACATTATTGTAGGCAATGTGTATATAGATAGATAAATATTCAAAACTTTAAAGCCTTTTGTGGTTTATTTAATATAAGTATCAGAATTTGAAAGAAAATAACACTTAGTACACATGAATGCTTTATCTTTTATGATTCAAGTCTTTCCAATAACAAATATACACCCACCTACACATGTATTAAGCAAAAGATTCATGAATATTTACTATGAAATACCTGTTAAAACTGTATTATCACTACTGAAAATGTAATTTTATATGGCAATACAGATTTAAAATAAAATATGCATGAATAATGTATAATTATACTACTTGCCATCAGTGGGAAAAGTAATAGGTCCTCTGTTGGAAAGAGGCCTTAAAGTTTGAAGTGAGTTCAGTCAAGGCAAAATGCAGGCAATTGCAGAGATGATTATCAGTCAGAATGGAGCAATTATGCAGCTCAATGTTGTTCATTTTTGAGAATGCTGTCTCACAGACATATGTCTAGCCAAACATAGTCAAAAGCCACCTTCCTCAAGTGTGCATATGTGGAGTGCAAAACCAGAGTTGTCCAGAAAGTTTCATATGTAGTGTCAGTATGCCGCACCTTAAGCACTTCATCCGCTTGTAAATCAGTAACCTCCAACTGTAGTTTTGCTTTTTCAACATCTGGAAAGGATGCTTTTACTTGATCACACTAAGTGCCAAAAATGGGTTCATTACAAACAGGAAGATGTCTTTAACACTTTCTAATTCTTGGAATCTCTACTGGAAGTTTTGAAGAAGCCTGTCCAGAGTTGATGCCATCTGATTTACATCTGCAGTATCCCAGCAGCTTAGCAATGTTGGGAAATGTAGCATCTCCCCAATTTCCAAATCACTTTTGAAGAGACTCCATTTGTTTTGAAATGAAGTGACACTGCTGTGCGATTTCACACCTGTAGCTTTACGTTGAAATCATGTAAGTGGCCTGTCAAATCAACAAAGAAGTTCAGGATGCTCATGCTTGTGTAACACCAACAGACCCCGGTCATCGGCGGGCGGGATTGAACCTGAGATCTCTGGAGCTTAGTGCCTGAGCCTCTACCACATGAGCTAAAAGCCAACTGGCTGTTAGCTAAGGCTGTAGAGCTGTAGAGCAATCCAAGCGTAACACTTGAATTGCGGCATCCCTCAAAAATGTGTGTAGCTCTTCTGCCTTTTTCCCCAAGCATGTTATGTAGATATTCTTCCACATAAATTAAAATTTCCCACAGCCTTCTTAGCCTTGCCTTCTGGATGTCATTATGAACCAACAAGTCATTATAATCTGCAGATACTACTGAAAGAAAGGTTTTGAACTGTCTGTGTTGCAATGATAACTTGGACCGAAAGAAGTTGACAAGTTTAATCACCATTAACATTACATTAGCATACTCATTGTTCAGTTTTGCACAAAGTGTGGTTTGGTAGATTATTAGGAAATGAAATTGGGGTTCAGATCTTGCAGACATTTCAAAAGCCCTTGGTGCTTATGGATCATGGCAACAGTGCCATCGGTTGTAATTGACTGTCACGGAGTATTGGGGGACTCAGGGCCCTGCACCCCCGGCTTCCTGCGATTCACCATGACTCTCAGCCAGCCAGTAAAGCAGAAGGTTTATTTGGATGACAGGAATACCGTCCAAGACAGGTCTTGCAGGCACAGACAACAGGGACCCTCTCAGTTAGGTCCATCTTGGGGTCCCCGGCCATCCCAGCCCAGTCCCCCTTGGGGGGTCAGAGCCATCTCTGCCTCCCAGCCATCTCTCCAGCCTGCTTCCAGCACTCTGCCTTCAGCGACCCCTCCCACAGCCTTTTCAGTTTCCCGGGCTAAGGAGTCGCCTCGCCTTCAACCCCTTCCTGGGTTCTCATGTTACACACTCAGGTATGCGCCCTCGGGCAGATCCCATCCTGCAATGCAGACTATCCCAGCACACTCCCCTGTCAGCATTCACAGACCACAGTGAGAACAGGCCCAGTTCGTCACGTTGACACAATCTGAGTCATATCAAAACTTTCATTAGACAAAACAGTTTGAACAGAATTAAACAAATCCTCACCTGTTGTGTGATTGTTATGCGGTATAAGCGACAACAAACCCTACACACATTTCTCTCCATTAAAAAAAAAAACAGACATACAGCGCTAGCTGCCCTATGTCTCTGATATCACAGGATTCCTCTACTGTGATATATATTCACGTGCTGCAGACGTTCCTACACCTACAGACATTGCTCAGCTTGTACTAAATTTCCCAGCTTTGCACTCATACAACAGTGGTCACTAGACTAGTACTTGCATGTTTAAAACACACAGTCTCCATCCCTGTTTGGAATCTATCTTGGATCACACATGTCTGGGTTGGGGAGTAAGGGGAGGGAAATGGCATTGCTTCCACCCTCAACTACAGCAAAGGCCAACCCACAACACTTAATATCCTCCATAACAATAATTACATTGGTTCAAAACTGGCAAAGTCCTGTCACTTATGATTGACACATGATTTAGATAATGACATAGAGAGTACACTTATAAAATTTGTGGATGATACCAAGCTAGGAGGGGTTGCAAGTGCTCTGGAGCATAGGATTAAAATTCAAAACGATCTGACAAACTGGAGAAATGGTCTGAAGTAAACAAGATGAAATTCAATAAGGACAAATGCGAAGTACTTGCACACATACAAAATGGGAAATGACTGCCTAGGAAGGAGTACTGCGGAAAGGGATCTGGGGGTCATAGTGGATCACAAGATAAATATGAGTCAACAGTGTAACACTGTTGCAAAAAAAAGCAAACATCATTCTGTGATGCATTAGCAGGAGTGGTGTAAGCAAGATATTCCGCTCTACTCCACACTGATAAGGCCTCAGCTGTAGTATTGTATCTAGTTCTGGGCACCCCGTTTCAGGAAAGCTGTGGACATATTGGAGAAAGTCCAGAGAAGAGCAACAAAAATTATTAAAGGTTTAGAAAACATGACCTATGACAAAAAGATTGAAAAAACTGTGTTTGCTTAGTCTGGAGAAGAGAAGACTGAGAGGAAAGATGGTAACAGCTTTCAAATACATAAAAGCTTGTTACAAGAAGGAGGGTGAAAAATTGTTCTCCTTAACCTCTGAGGACAGGACAAGAAGCAATGGGCTTAAATTGTAGCAAAGGAGGTTTAGGTTGGACATTAGGAAAAACTTTCTAACTGTCAGAGTAGTTAAGCACTGGAACAACATGCCTAGTCCTTCAGCTCACATACAGACTGTGCTGATCACAACACATCTTCCATTCTTCTCTTATCCTGGCCTTCCTTCTCTATGTGTAGCTATGCCTGTTCATGATAAAATTTTCCCATCTCTTTGGATGTTGGCTGAATGGTTGTTTAAGTTCCCCTGGGAACCACCCAGCGACAGCTGTAGTCCATCAATTGCCAGTGAGCCTAGCTATATGCCCGGCCCATCGCATTTTACTGTACCTGCTTTCAACAAGGACATCCTGCACTCCATTCTGCTGTCTGATCACTTCATTGGGGACTTAGTCGTGGATTGAAATCCCAAGAATTCTTCTTTCCATCACCTTCTCCATGACGGACAGTTGTTGCTCCTCTATCTTCATCAGCACCCATCTTCGTTGCTGCCATACAACACTGCTGGCAGTACTGTTGAGTTGAAGAGACTGGTGCATGTTGCCTCGTTGATTTTTCCTTGGAGGATATCCTTGATAGAACTGAATGCATGCCAACCAGATTTTTTTTCTTTGCGAAAGTTCACCATCCTGATCGCGGCGCATGTTAATTTCTTGGCCCAAATTGTTCAACTTCTTCTATTTGTTCTCCCTTGACTATTATTTGGGCTTTTGGCAAGACATCAAACCAAATAAATTTAGTTTTAGAGAAATTCATTTTCAGTCCGACTTGGCTGTTTTTTGTGTCAAGTTCTTGCAGCATTTTCTGTAATTTAATAGTGTTCAGCAATCAACATGATATCATCCACGAACGTGAGGCGGATTAACTGCTCTTGGTTGACACTGATTCCACCCTTCCAGTTCATCCACCTCATTACCATTTTGAAGCAGGCTGTGAAGAGTTTTGGTGAAACCGTGTCTCCTTGTTTCACACCTTTTTTGACTTGGATGCGAAGGGGAGTGTCAAAGAGTTATATCCATAGTGCAGTCAGAGTTTACTTCCTTTAATAGTATGACAAGAGAGCATCCTTTAGAAGTTTGATGTAGTTTCTGTTGATGCCCTGCTCTGCAAGGGCTTTCAACACTGCATTGATCTCTACGCTGTCAAACGCTTTTTCATAGTCGACGAAGGCAATGCATAAAGGGAATTTGTATTCCCCTTGAGTGCTCCAATAGCTGGTTTATAGTGCTCACCCAGACTCTGAGAGTTGGTTGTTATTATTTTGGTGAATAGCTTGTAGACATGTGAGAGCAGGCATATTGGACGATAGTTCTTTAGATCTTCATAATGGCCCTTCTTGTACAGCAAAATGGTGGTGGGTTCCTTCCAGCTGAATGGTATCTTCTGCATTTCCAAGTAATGGATAAATCTCTGAGCAAGGGTTTTCCAGAGGTCTTGGCCTCCCACTCTCATCATTTTGGTTGTCAGTCAGTCTCTTCCTGGAGCTTTTCCTTCCTTCATTTGGTAAGCGGTGTGACCCGGGGTGCCTGGGGCAGCCCTCAATTGAAATGCCAAGGTCAGGGCAGGCTGCAAAAGGGAGAGCAGATACTCCCAAGACTGGGGATAACACTGAAGTTATTCTCCTCAATCAGTCACAAACTGCGCTTCTGATTCCCCACACTGGTTATCAAGAAGCAAATAAAGAAACCCCCTTTATTGCATTCCAGTTCTCTGGCTCCCAGTCAGCACCTACGTCCAGTAGAGTGAGAAGTTTTTTAAAAAACTCTGCTCACATATACAAAATGTTCTTCTGATCCCAAAGGGTCATCAGCCATGTTACCAGGCCACAGGTTGCCCACCACTGGTCTAGATTATGACTATACTGTTGATAAACTGCAGGTGGCTGCCTCTTGTGTTTGCAGAATATACAGTATTAAGAATCAGCTAAAGCTATTGCAGCACTGTTTTGTCAAACACTGTAGCTCAACTATGAAGAAATAGGTTTTATTTGACTGCAATTCAACCATTCCTAACAGAAAAAAAACATGAACAGAAGAGGAGCAGGTAGCCTTTTCTAGGTTCATCCTCTCATTTAAGTATTACTGTATTATGGGACCATAATTAATTGACAAACAACACATGAACATATGTTCCTGAACATAGCCTAAACATACACAAACACATACACACAGCCTCTTTATAAGCAAAAATTGTTAATGGAATTCCCCATTTTGGAAACCACAGCAGGCTGCCAGGGATGCAGAATAGGAACATATGATTGCAAGGGACCTCCTGGGTCATCAAGTCCAGTCCCCTGCAGTTGCAGGCAACCCCATCGTATAATCCCATTCATAAATTTATCAAACACCATCTTACAACTATTTCTAAATTGTTTGCCCCACTACTGGATTTCACAGGATGACTGCCCCCTTTAAGAGATCGGGGTCCTGCCCCATCTGTGACCCACTCAGTTATCTTTCCTGGGTAGGAAATATTATTGCAGCCACAAGACAAGTCAGAAAGTCATGTGGCTTAATCAGTCCAGGCCTTGTAATAAAGGAGAAGCCTCCAGAGAAGGCAGAAAGCTCAGAGAAGAGAATGCCTGCCTGCCTGCACAGACCATCTCCAGATGAAGGACTGTGGGCCCCTGAACTAAGGAGAAGGGGCACTCTGTAAAGAAGGTCTGGGGAAAGCTGGCCCTAATCACAGCACCGGCCCCAATGAGAGAGGCTGTGGGACTCCTGAACCAAAGAGAAGAAGGGTTTGGGACTGAAGGGCCAAGGAATCTGTATTCTGCAAAGATTTAATAAATAAGACCCCTCAAGGGGGAATCTTACTTTAAATATTCTAGCATGTGAGTAAATTATTGCAAGAATCCTGAGGCAATTGAAGGCAGGATGCCTGCAGATCTACATTGTGCCACTAGGGGATGTGATCTGGGACTGTCCCCATCACAATATTGGAAAACTGTTCCAGAGCCTCGTTCCTTTGATGGTTAGAAACCTTCTCCTAATTTCCAGCCTGAACTTACTCACAGTTTATACCCATTTGTTCTTGTGCTAGCACTGTCCTTTAGTTTAAATAGCTCTTCTACCTCCTTGGTGTTTACCTCTCTTGGTGTATTTATAGAGAGCAGTCCTATCCCTCCTCAGCCTACGTTTTACTAGGCTAAACAAACCAAACTCTTGTAGTCTCTTCTTGTAAGATAGGCTCTCCATTCCCCTGATCATCTAGTAGAAAAACATTGATCATATTCTGCCAAGCAGCCTACTGAGAGCACCAAAAGTAAAGATTTCTTGTTAAGAATTCTCTTCAGCCTTCTTCCTTTTACACTTCATTTATAAAATCCAAAACCTGGCCCACCACACAACAGGAGTATTTAGAAAGAGAACTTCCTGTTGAAACCATGGATTAGCCAGTGTCCTAACCAGACAGTCAAGTTCATTTTGCTCTGTCTAGTGCCAGATGTCTTTTCTAGCTAATTTTCATTTTAAATAATAAGTTATACTTAAGAAAAAGAAAAGAAAAAAAAACCCATGTGGCTCACCAGTAGTGGGATTTCTATCAAGCAGATTTAAAGAACCACGATTGAGCTGACTCCCTGAGCATGCTTAATTAGGGGAATCCATTTGAAAACATCTTTCATGGATAGTTTCTGTACATAAATAGCAGATTGGAGGGTGGTAAAAACAAACATTTTATTCCATACTTGAGCTAGACAGGGATTTTTATCTCCTGAATAGAATTTAACATTAATGGAAAGCCTATTTGTTGCTGTAAGCAATAAAAAAATTCCTCCATGCAAGCAAGATCAGCCTTTATATTAAGGGTACATTTATAAAGGTTTACATAAATAGATATTACAAGCACATTACAGACATGACTTGTATGTGTTATGGGTGTTATTGATCTGTTGGACTCTAACTGATTAACCATTTAATACATATCTATTATTTGTATTGTAGCAGCATATAGTGTGAGCTCAATCATGGATCAGGACCCCATTGTGCTAGGCACTCTAGACACACAGAACAGTAATTTATTAACCCTTTTCTATGTATAAATTATTTTCAAGTGTGGCCTTAGTATAAAGTGTGACCAATAGAACATACTGTTCAGTAAAGGCTCCTAACTATTGTGGCAACATGGACAGAAATCAGTTTTTATTAATAACCATGTATTGTCTTTTCTATTCAAAGAGAAGTAATACAACCAGAAAATAAAATGGCAAATATAGCATGCAGAATCTCCAGTGTGAAGATAAGACAATTCTATATCTGTTCAATCAGAAACTAATGATGTGGTTGCCAACTATCTTGCTAGGGCTCTCCAAGGATCAAGAACTGGATAAGGGTGAGCTGGTTCAGATTTAATCCAAGTAAGGCTGATGGCCAAGATTTTGCCCAATTTGAGATCCCGGAAAGGAACATGATTTTCAGAAGTTGGGTGCTTGGCACTTTCTGAAAACCGGGCCACTTTAAAATGTCTTAAGTTAGACCCTCTAAAACCACTAGAGAGTAATTTTTTAAAACGTTGACCGAAGTAAATTTGGAGAAAAGAAAACTGAAAAAAATGAAGCTAACATCAGCTCTACCAACTGAGGAAGTTTGCTCACTTTTTGCTATGCAGGTTCACAAATTTTTCACAAGTTTCATAATTCTCACAGAATATTCAGACTTCTGGATGTCTAGATAGAAGTAGGTTTCAGAGTAACAGCCGTGTTAGTCTGTATCCGCAAAAAGAAGAACAGGAGTACTTGTGGCACCTTAGAGACTAACAAATTTATTAGAGCATATAATAAATTTGTTAGTCTCTAAGGTGCCACAAGTACTCCTGTTCTTCTTTTTGTAGATAGAAGTAGTGTTCAATAGCATATCTTCCATTTACACTTGGCCAGGAGGATGGGTACAATAGGTAGAAATTTCTCAGAAAAGTCTAGCATCAACAGGAGCTTGACTACATTAGTTATTACAGAGATCTCATGGCAAGTATGATATTACAAATACACTGCAGCATCTATCTAGATAAGATACTTATATGGCCTGATTACTGTAGTATCTGAGCACTCGCAATCTTTAATGTAAAGAGACAAAGTGGGTGAGGTAATATCTTTTATTGGACCACTTTTGTTGATAAGGGAGAGAAAGCTTTCGAGCTTCACAGAGCTCTTCTTCAGTCCCAGATCTGAAAAAGAGCTTTGTGCAGTCGAAGTTGGTCCAATAAAAGATATTACCTCACCCATCTTGTCTCTCTAATATCCTAAGACCAACATGGCTACACCTATACTGCATCCAATCTTTAATGTATTTATCTTCACAAACCCCTTTGAGATCGGGAATAACTGTACTTCCCTTTTTACAGAGGATGCTCTGAAGTACAGATAGCTAGATTTACAAAGAGGATTTAGGCGTTGCAATGCTGAGCGTTGCAACACTCAACTCCTAAGCACCCTGCAGTCCAGTGAAATTCACAGCCCCAAGGTGCACAACTCACAATGATCTGGGCCCTAGGCATCTGACTGATGGGCCAGAGGGAAATGCCCATCTCCACTTGGGATTATCAGCCACAAACCCTCTCCTGGAGTTCAGCACCTAAATCAGATCAGCCCTTCCTTCTGAAAAAAACAGAGCGAGACACTCACTTTGGATGGGGGAGATCTGTTTTCAAATCCCTGCTCTGTCTGATTTAGAGCAGGGACTTGAACCCAGGTCTCCCACATCCCAGGTAAGTGCCTTCACCACCAGGGTTCTGGGACACATATACACGCCTGACCTAGTTGCCCCAGCAGTCTTTTGTGCAGGCGATGCATGCATGGAGCATGCCTACTGGATCAGGCCCTACAGGCAGAATAGGAGGGGGGAATTCCTACTTTGAGAATCCTGCCATGGTTTAGGCATGATCAGGGGCTCTGAGCAGCTCATTCGCTGTGGAGCAGTGTCAGGATTTAGCCAGCTTTGACCACACCCACCAGCAAAAATTCTGGTGCCTAAATCCCCATGGGAACCTGTGGGGTTAGCTAGCAGCGGTTTTGTGAATGTCAGTTGTGCCTAAGTGTTGGACTCAGGCACCTAAAGAGACAGTGAGTTGCCTAAGCACCTTTGTGAATCTAGCCCAGAGAGATTAAGTGACTTGCCCATGCTGTCACAGGAAGTCTGTGGCAGAGCAGGGCATTGAAAACAAGTCTCCTCAGTCCCAGACTAGCACCCTAACTGCTGAAGCATCCTTCTCTCTAAGGGTGCCATCAAGGAGAAAACAGATTTATAGATTCCAAGGCCAGAAAGGACCACGATGATCATCTAGTCTGACCTTCTGCATATCACAGGACACAGAACTTCCTCAAAAATAATTCCTAGAGGATATCTTTTAGAAAAACATCCAATCTTGATTTAAAAATTGTCAGTGATAGAGAATCTACCACGACCCTTGGTAAATTGTTCCAATGGTTAATTACTCTCATCATTAAGAATTTACATCTTATTTCCAGTCTCATTTGTCTAGCTTCAACTTCCAGACATTGAATCATGTTATACCTTTCTTGGCTAGACTCAAGAGCCCATTATTTAATATTTTATCAGTGTAATATTATATAGTATAATCTAGGGTTACCATTTTTCCACAATCAAAAAAGAGGATGGGGGAGGAGCCCCGCTCTAGCCCTGCCCCTGCCCCGCCCCACCCCCATCCACTCCCTCCCACTTCCCACCCCCTGACTGCCCCCCTCAGAACCACCAACCCCCCCGCTCCTTGTCCCCTGACTGCCCCCTCCTGGGACCCCTGCCACTAACTGCCCCCCTAGGACCCTACCTGTCCCCTGACTGCCCCGACCCTTATCCACACCCCCACCCCATATTCACATCCCCGCCCCCAGACAGACCCCTGGGACTCCCATGCCCTATCCAATTGCTCCCTGCCCCCTGACAGGACCTTCAGAACTCCCGACCCATCCAACCCCACCCCGTCCCTGTCCTCTGACCAGGCCCGGTTTTAACAAATGCCCAGGAATCGGGCTGCGCTCCGGCTGGAGCTCCAGCCGGGGTCACAGCGCGCTCGGCCGGAACCGGGGCCGCCGCCCTGGGGCCCGAGCCGGGGCCGGAGCTGCTGGTGCTGGGCCGGGGGTGCTCAGCCGGCGCCGCTCGCCCGGGGCCGGGCCGGCGCGCTCGACCAGTGCCCCGGGGCCCGAGCCGAGCCGGGCTGGAGCCGCTGGGGCCGGCCGGGGCCAGAGGGAGCCGCGCCACGCCTCCCCGGAGCCCTCCTCCTCACATTCTTCCCCACTCCACCCCAGCTTACCTGCTGCTGCCCGCCTGCCCCTGCTTCTTTTCAGGCTTCCCACGAACATCTGATTCGCGGGAAGCAGGGGAGGGGGAGGAGCAGCAGGGCGGAGCGCTCAGGGGACGGGAGGAGGGGGAAGACAGCTGCGGGGCCGGACAGCGTGGTAAGCCTGCAGGGGATGGGGGGAGCCGGGAAGGGGCTTTGGCTGCCAAGCGGTGCTTGGCCGCCGCTTTTCGATCTATAAATAGCCAACCGGGGGAAATCCCGGACATTTTTAGATTTTTAGAAATCCCCCCCAGACGGCTATTATAGACCGAAAAGCTGGACATGTCCGGGGAAATCCGGATGTATGGTAGCCCTAGTATAATCAAGTCCTCCCTTAGTCTTCTCTTTATTAAGCTAAATAGATTGGGCTGTTTGAGTCTGTCACCATAAGGCATATTTTCCAATCTTTTAATCATTCTTGTGGCTCTTCTCTGAACCCTCTCCAATTTATCCATATCCTTCTTGAATTGTAAGCACCAGAACTGCACACAGTATTTCAGCAGTGGTCACACCAGTGCCAAATATAGATGTAAAATAACCTCTACTCCTACTTGAGATTCCCTCTTTATGCATCCCAGGATTGCATTAGCTCTTTTGGCCAAGCATCACACTGGGGGCTCATGTTCAGCTACTATCTACCATGACCCACAAATCTTATTGAGAGTCACTGCTTCCTAGGAAAGAATCTCCCATACATAGGTGCTGGAACTAGAGGTGCTGGGGGTGCTATCCCATGACTTGAAATAGTAAAAACAACCCAAATACTATTTCACATTTGGGGACAATATATACCTTCAAGTCACCGGCACTGCTATGGTACCCGCATGGCCCCACAGTATGCCAACATTTTTATGGCTGACTTAGAAGAACGCTTCCTTAGCTCTCGTCCCCTAACGCCCCTACTCTACTTGCGCTACATTGATGACATCTTCATCATCTGGACCCATGGAAAAGAAGCCCTTGAGGAATTTCACCATGATTTAAATAATTTCCATCCCACCATCAACCTCAGCCTAGATCAATCCATACAAGAGGTCCATTTCCTGGACACTACTGTGCTAATAAGCAATGGTCACATAAATACCACCCTATACCAGAAACCTACTGACCGCTACACTTACCTACATGCCTCCAGCTTCCATCCAGGACACACCACACGATCCATTGTCTACAGCCAAGCTCTAAGATATAACTGCATTTGCTCCAATCCCTCAGATAGAGACAAGCACCTACAAGATCTCTATCAAGCATTCTTAAAACTACAATACCCACCTGCTGAAGTGAAAAAACAGATTGACAGAGCCAGACAAGTATCCAGAAGTCACCTCCTACAAGACAGGCCCACCAAAGAAAATAACAGAACACCACTAGCTGTCACCTTCAGCCCCCAACTAAAACCTCTCCAGCGCATCATCAGAGATCTACAACCTATCCTGAAAGATGATCCTTTACTCTCACAGATCTTGGGAGACAGCCCTGTCCTCGCTTACAGACAACCCCCCAACCCTGAAGCAAATACTCACCAGCAACCACACATCACTGAACAAAAACACTGACCCAGGAACCTACCCTTATAACAAAGCCCGATGCCAACTCTGTCCACATATCTATTCAAGTGACATCATCATAGGACCTAATCACATCAGCCATACCATCAGGGGCTCGTTCACCTGCACATCTACCAATGTGATATATGCCATCATGTGCCAGCAATGCCCCTCTGCCATGTACATTGGCCAAACCGGACAGTCTCTACGCAAAAGAATTAATGGACACAAATCTGACATCAGGAATCATAATACTCAAAAACCAGTGGTAGAACACTTTAACTTGTCTGGCCATTCAATGACAGACCTGCAGGTGGCTATCTTACAACAGAAAAACTTCAAAAACAGACTCCAACGAGAGACTGCTGAGCTGGAATTGATATGAAAACTAGATACAATCAACTCAGGATTGAATAAGGACTGGGAATGGCTGAGCCATTACAAACATTGAATCTATCTCCCCTTGTAAGTATTCTCACACTTCTTATCAAACTGTCTGTACTGGGCTATCTTGATTATCACTTCAAAAGTTTTTTTCTCTTACTTAATTGGCCTCTCAGAGTTGGTAAAACAACTCCCACCTGTTCATGCTCTCTGTATGTGTGTGTGTATATATATATATATATATCCTCAATATATGTTCCACTCTATATGCATCCGAAGAAGTGGGCTGTAGTCCACGAAAGCTTATGCTCTAATAAATTTGTTAGTCTCTAAAGTGCCACAAGTCCTCCTGTTCTTTTTGCAGATACAGACTAACACGGCTGCTACTCTGAAACCCAAATACATGATTTCCGCCTTCAGCACCCCCCACTATAAAAATTGTTCCAGCACCACCGCCCTCATATGGCCTGCATTCCATTATAGCCCAAACCTGCATCTTAACTATGTGCTTCATTGCTTTTGTGGATTTAATTCAAACCCACATATCACAATTTTGTTGCATATTTTGAAATCTCTTATGACCACATGAATGTGGAAAAAGTTGCCCTAAGTCATTATGCTGCATCATGAAAACACATTTTTAAATGTATGCATCATTGATTTGACAGTCCACGACAGCTTCATTAGTCTGGCATGTAAAAATATATTCATATTTTTAAATGCATATAATTTTCAGAGAACTTGTCGATGGTCATATGAGATTAACTTAAAATTTAATTTTAAAAAGTATTTTAGATGTACTATAGCTAATTTTGCAGATGTGTGGGTGATTTGGAATTAATGTGTCTGCCTTTTCAATTTTCTTTTTAAAATACCACAAGACATCCAAGCCAAACCCCGTTTATTTTATTTAAATAATTAGTCCATTGGGAGACAGTGGAATTACACATGCAAGGCAAGCAGGATTTGACCACTCAAGTGCAGAGGAGAGACTTCAAAATTGATGCAAAATGATATTAATAAAATGATCCTAACATAAGTCATTATAACTTGTTTGCACTTTTGCTGAATATTAAGATATAGTTACAAGAACATTATAGCTAGGATGTTTGGAAATAAAAGCACATATGTTCAGCTAGTTATGTTTAAAAATATTAAAATTAATCAAAGAAATTTCAGAAGTTTTCTGCTTCTATCTTGCAAGGACAAGTGAACCTCAAGAAGACAAACCCTGTAAATATTCACATTTTAAGTCCAGGCCTAATTGTAAAAAGGAATGTAGAGTGTGTTATCAAAGCAATAAATCAAGGTAAAGTGGGCTCTACCAACCCCCATCTTCTTGGAAGAAAACCTGCTTGTGATTTAAAACTTTAAAGAAACAGAAGTAGCTAGAGATTGTGATGGGTTCCCCTTGGGAACAAAAGCACCTGGAACTGGGGTATCACAAAGCCCTCTGACTCACCAGCCTGGGCTCCCTCTCCCACTGTGCTGCTGTGACAAACTGTAGACAGCCCCCGGGCCTACACTCCAACCAGCATTCACACAGGCAGGGACACACCCAGCTGCAGTTACATGCAGGCTTTGACTAGCCACTGCATGAACCAACAATAGAGAGGCTACAGTCAAGATAAACCCCAGCTCCCCAACCTAAGACCCCAGAGCTATACCATCCTACTCTGGTCAAAACCCTGACCAATATGAATTTATTACTCAGTTCACCCCTCCCTCAACGTGGTGAGGAATGTGCAACAAGCCTCTGTTAACCAAGCTGAGATTTTTCCCCAGACACTTCACTCAAAGGCGCAGTGGTGTAGATAAAGCAAAAAACAAGTTTATTAACTACAAAAGATAGATTTTAAGTGATTACAAGTGAGAGTAAACTGATCAAAGCAGATTAACTAGCAAATAAATAAAACCACAAACTAAACCTAAAATACTAGCTAGATTAGATATGAATTAGCAATTTCTCACTCTGGCTGATGATACAAACAGTCCACCAGGTTTCCATACACAGGCTAGAAACCCTTTTAGTCCAGGACCAGCACTTCCCCCAGTTCAGTCTTTGTTCCTCAGATGTTTCCAGGAGAGTCTTAGTGTGGGGAGTGAGACCCCTAGATGATGTCACACCCCACCTTATACTTTAACATATGTCAGGAACCCTTTGTTCCAAACTCAGTTCCCAGACACGTTTGTGGAAAAATCAAGGTATCAAAATGGAGTTCAGTGTCATATGATCTGGTCACATGCCTTTGCTGGGTCATAGCAGCCATTACTTACAGGCTCTCTGGAGCCTCTCAGAAAGGCTCACCAGGTGGGGGATAAGCTTCTCCTCCTCCTATTGTTTTCCTGGGAACCCTTAATGACCCATTATCCTGAATAGGCCCTTCACAACCAGTTATCTAGACTGGAAGCCTTTTGCCTGGTGAGTGTTACCTAGGTGTAACCACATTTGAAATAGATACATAATCAATATCCATAACTTCAGATACAAAAATGATACATGCCCACAAATAGGATAACCATATTAAGCAAATCATAACTTTTCCGTAGATGCCTGACAAGACATATCTTGTACAAAATGCATCACAATTATATCATAATCGTCCAACTATGAAGGTATGGGGTGCAACGTCACAGAGATGTTTTAAACTTTTGTTTATTTCTTAAATATTGAAATAGCAAACCCCTTTGTGAAAATGCATATTTGCAAATATGTTAGTTAAATGCAATGCTCCCAATATGGGTCCTAATATCATTGTTATGAGAATGATAAAATGCTTTATGGATCAACAAGGAATCTAATGACTTTGCTAAACTAGTGTGAGAAGCCATTTAAGTACAGAATATGCATACTAATGGAGAATTAATTAATTACTGGCAGTGCACAAGCAAACCCTCAACCAACTCCAGAAGACAAGAATCATTCCTCCAAAGTCAATAATTTTTAATTATTTAAGCTAAAGACTTTGTAAGAGTTCTTTAATTAAAAAGACTACTCTGAGAACTAAAAACTTTTATATAAAGAACAGAAGCATGGAGACTTTTTGAAAATAAAATTTCATTTCCTGTTAAGACTCTAATTAATTAAAAATAGAGAGAACATTGCAGAAACTGGACTAAATAAAAAGAAACTTAAACTTAACTTTATCAGTTATCTGGATCTTTTCTGCCACAAGAAGAACAAAGCAGTTAAAGAAATGTTGCATATTATCAAACAGACTGCAATTCAGGAGCTTAATGTGTCATCTAAGCCAACCCCAAAAGGCATGAAGCCAGTGAAAGAGTGACAGCAACTAACCTGGAATCTAAACAAGCCTGAAAGAGGTGTGTTTTCCTATAATTTCATTAAAATAGGAAAGAGAAGGGTACAAAAACTCTGAAGTGAGCACCCCTCACACACAACTTCTGCTACCCTGCTCAAAAACAGCACTTCACAAGCAAGCTGCCACAAGCAGATAAAAAAAACAAGACAACTCAAGAAGAAATCAATCCAAGAAGAACCTCCCTAAGACTTCAATATGGATTAGTGAGAGGAAGTTAACTGAGATACTACCAAAGGATTAGATTTAATACTCTTGTAATGATTTTGTTGGAATATTGAAATGTTCTTATAATTTAAGACTAACAGTTTCTCCTGTTGATCACCATGTAGACCATGAATTCCTAGAGAGGAGACGAGGGCTAAACACTGGTAAGCGGAGAAATAGTAGGATGTAACTAAATTTAAGATTCCTAATATTCATAATTGGCCTGTATTAAGACAGCTCCCTAAATGGCTTCTTCTAAGTAACTTACTTAAATACCTTCTTTGATTTCATAGAATGTAATTAAGATTGGTTACTTAGCCCAACTATAAACTGTTTAGGTTATTATTAACAACTACGCAGTCTTCATTTGCCTTTAAACAAATTATTTTTCCCATATATAAACAATTTTAAGTATCTAATAAGATATTAAAACTGAATTGACAATAATTTTGGAAAATAGCATACTTTAGTCTTTCCTTGTCAAGACGAAAGCACCCCCAGAGGTATTCACTCTCAGGGATGCAATCTCTGTTAAAAGCTCCCCAGGAGACATACAGAGGAGACTGTAACAGAAGCAACCAGTTTATTGTTTGTATTCAGACATTTGTATTGTTTTATCTATTGTTCTCTTTTCCTTTCTTTAACAATAAAATAGCCATGTTTGATAACTGTGATTATTTTACTTGGTCTTGATCATGATGCCCCCTCAGGTATGCAAAAGAACCCATCACCAAATAGAGCTACACCCTTGAGCAGGCACTAAGAAAAACACTGGCTATGGCTACACTACTGCTTAAGCCAATGTAAGTTATGTTGCTCAGGGGTGTGAATTAGCCACCCTCCTGCGTGACATAACTTATGCCGACATAAGTGCTGGTGTGAACAGTGCTATGTCGGTGGGAGAGCTTCTCCTGCTGACATAACTACCGCCACTCATGGGGGCTGGAGTAATTAAGCTGACGGGAGAGCTCTCTCCCGTCAACTTAGACCAACTACACTACAGAGTTTACAGCGGCACAGCTGCATCAGTGCAGCTGTACTACTGTAAGCTCTCTAGTGTAGCCATAGCCTCAGTAACAGCTGGCCTTCCATTTCTTGTTTCTCTAAACATCTTTAGTAATTTTTAAAATAAAATTACTTCACGTCCCACAATTTAAAAACTACCCTTTCCCTTCCTACAAGAACATATTATGGCATAACAACATACTAAATTTTATTTACACATTAAGGGTGCATCTATACTGAATGCTTCTTTTGGCAGTGTGTGGTATACATAACCCTATAGCTCCCCTAGCTTGGGTATACATAGCAGTGTAGACCGTGAGGCATGACTTAGGTGAGTAAAGACACACCTGAAAAGCGTGGGTATGTACTCAAGTACAAACCCACACGGCTCCCTACTCGCCCAAGCAGTGCCTCCCTGTCTACACTGCTATTTTTAGCAGTTTCACGTCCCGCTGCCTCCCTACTGTTGGAGCCTTTTCTTGCCACAGGAACAGACTCCAGCAGCAGAGAAACCTCTCGCAGGGGGGAGGCAGTGGGAAAAGGCTCCATCAGCTCTGCACTGTTGGAGCCCTTCCCCACCACAGTGAAGACTTCAGCAGTGGAGAAAGGCTCTCCCAGCTTGCTGCTGGAGCCCTCCCCATCAGCAGGGAAAGGCTGAGCCCTTCACTGCGCCCTCCCCCACCAGAGCCTTTCCTTGCTGCAGTCAAAGGCTCCAGCAGTGTGGAGCTGCTGAAGTCTTTCCCTGCCGCCTTCCCTCTGATGGAGCCTTTCACTGACTACTGCAGAGTGGATGTGGTATGCTTCTCACTGTGGCGTGTAGCTCCACGTGCACTGCATGCTGCCACCAGTGGTGTGTAATGTACTGCAGACAGACTACACAACTTAAACAGCCTTTCAACTCCAACATATAGTCATCTACATTACACTCATCCAATTCCTCACACACACAATCTTAACTCTAACCTAAGCTACATTAAGAGACACTGCCTAAAGACAAATTTGTAGTGGTAAAGTCAATAATGTGTTAATTGTACATGAAAGAGCATGAGATTGAAGTTAAAGTGAACTGAAAAACTTCAGGTCACCTTTTACTATGCACTACTGAGAAGTCCAATACTTTTAAAACAAGCTTCCTTCTCCCCCACCACAAAAAAAAAGTACACTCAATAGGTCTATAAACTATTTTGTCTTGGAACATCTAACACAAGTAAAACTATGTTAGTTCCTAGCCAAAAGTAAATATAAGAGTGCAGTTTCCGGAACAAGTGCGTATATGTCCTTGGCTTTGCTTTTAAATTTTTGAAATGAAACATGTGTTTCTATTGTGACCTATTGTATCTTTCTAAAATCAAAAAGAAATATTTTTATACAGCAGCAACCACACTGATTTTAGTCTTCAAGTGTATTAGTTACACATGGTAATGCCTAAAGTTTTGTAAATGTTATAGCAATTATGTTTATACTCCTGACTTTTAGAAGAGCCATGTTTTCATGTAAACTTTGACCTGACTATTTTAATTTAAACTCTTACAACAAAATAGTTACACAACGGAAACAGTGTGAGTTCATTTCACATTACTTGAGATATACAAACTCCTAAACAGAGCAATTCCCAGTAGCTACAGTGTGCTTTATAGTTATCTAACACAATGTCAGTATGAACTACCAGGTTTCAAGAAAACTGTTTATCTGCCTTATCTATTTTGTTTCAGCTACAGTCTTCTTAGGTGTTACTGTAATAATGAATGAAACAGTTTCAGACAGAAGTGTGATTTTAAATTGACAGTCTCCCTTTAAGGATTCACTTCAAATTCTGGAACAGAAAGGCCCTTCTACAATTAGCTATCAAATGGGAATTATAGAATGCCATACATCTTGCACCCGTATACCAGGAACAGAGGATCCAAAATTCTGATACAGTAGAACCTCAAATTTACAAACACCAGAGTTATGAACTGACCAGTCAACCACACATCTCATTTGGAACCAGAAGTACACAATCAGGCAGCAGCAGAGACAAAAGAAAGAAAAAAAAAAAGCAAATACAGTTCAATACTGTGTTAAATGTAAACTATTAAAAAAATAAAGGGAAAGCAGCATTCTTCTTCTGCATAATAAAGTTTCAAAGCTGTATTAAGTGAATGTTCAGTTGTAAATTTTTGAAAGAATAACCATAACGTTTTGTTCTGAATTATGATCCACCTCCATTCCCAGGGTGTTCGTAACTCTGAGGTTCTACTGTACTCATAAGCTCTTCTACCTCCTTTTTCCTATATTTGCACATCACAAATTAATGCTGCTTGAAGCAGTCATGTGCTTTTTTGGATATTACTGCTATTTGCAGTGGTAGCATTTGCCGTTTAGAGCACTGCATCTATTGACTTATGCCACAGAACACCATTTGTATTGATGTTATCACAGCATTCCACTGAGCCAGTGTGATTTTTAAGTTGTGATGTTTTTAAAAGGAATATCAATATGTGTCAATTTGTATGTGCTATGCAGAGCTGTGTATTCTTAAGTTTTAGTCATGTTAGTTGTACATACACATTTTCGTAATGTCCAGAGATCATAAAATATGAAGATATTTCAGCCTAAATCCAAAAGGCATTTTGGGTGAATGATTAATAGCAAGGCACTAGATTGAGATAACTAATTTCTTCCCTAACCAGGGATGATAATGTTTTTTTAACCAAGGAAGCATGTTTTAAGGAATAAAATCAATACTTAGATATTGAAGTGATAGGCACTATATACAAAACTTAAGATAAACAGAAAAATAGTATTAAAAAAAGAACAATCTGTCATTGTCATAGAGGTCAATTTCTCTCCTCTAAGAAACAGGATCAGTATAGGTGCCTATAGGGTGGATTTGATTTAAATCAAACTGATTTAAATTACAAGTCAGGAAGACTCGATTTAAACACGGATTTCTACATAAAAGTACATTCTTGTTGGTTGTTATAACCTTAATACATATTCTTCACAACTCAGAGATAGATGTAGGTTTCATTTTCAGAAGGTACACACTATACATTTTTAAAGTGATTTATTTTGAAAACTTTTCAGATTAGTTTTACAACTATATCAGAAAATAAATGATTGATTGGTTAATTTTCATTTACCAAAGATAATTGAAGAAGATATTTATGAAGTCATTGGGAGGTGAACTATCTCCAATTCAACAGGTTAATCATTAATATTTGGAGGATTTTCTTGCCATGGTGTTTCAGAGGAGAACATCACCAGACAGACATTTAAATTGTTTAACAATTAAACAATGACGTTATGTATTCTGGATTTTTTTCTTCAACAGCAAATATATAATATTTTAACAAAACAAGCATATGAATTTTTGAATTTAGTTAAACATTCAAGTTTTTTAAAATCAGGTTTGTTTTTGTTAAAATTGACTGTTTCAGGCTTGATTGCATCCATTGCCTGTTTAATATAAGTGATGCAATCAGCAATGTTGAAGGACTTCCAACACTCCATCACATTAACATTGGGATCAGCATCCATAGCGGTAAGGATCCATGAGAATGTAAGCCTTGTGTACGTGTGCTTGAAACAGCTAATGACGCCTTGGTTGAGAGGTTGGAGGATGGAGGTGGTATTGGGGGGGAGAAAGATGACTTCAACATCGTTATGCGCAAACCAGAGTGCTGCAGGGTGGCCAGGAGCATTGTCTACGATCAGCAACACTTTAAAGTCAAGTCCTTTCTCTTCAAGGTACTGCTTGACCTCCAGAATGAAACATTTGTGGAACCAAGCCAGAAATAATGCTGCTGTCACCCAAGCCTTTTTATTTGATTGCCAGAACACAGGCAGCAGATTTTTGTTTTTGCCTTTTAGGGCACGGGGATTTGCAGCCCTGTAGAGCAAGCCCGGCTTTATTAAATGCCCAGCCGCATTGCCACAACACAGTCACACGGTCTTTAGCTGCTTTGAAGCCAGGGGCTTGTCTTTCTGATTTCGAAATGTAAGTGCGGGTGGGCATTTTTTTCCAGAAGAGCCCAGTCTCGTCAGTATTAAAAACTTGTTCTGGAAGATAGCCCCTTTCCTCTATGATTTTCTTTAATTGTTCAGGGTAGGCTTTTGCTGCCTCCTCATTGGCAGACGCAGCTTCACCAGTAGTCTGCACGTTTTTGAGGTTGAAGCAGTTCCTAAAACTGTTAAGCTAGAGGTTTGAACAGCGCATAGATGCTAAGAGCCTTTTCTCACAACATGTTGCCATTCGTAGGCACACGTTTACGGTTCATGTCTTCCAACTATACGTTTAATGCATTTTCAGTCTTCACTAAAGTCTTATCACGCACTTGGCTCGTCACCTTAGCAGTTACTGGAGCACTTGATGCCACGGCTTGACGAATTTCTCTCTCTCAAATCTTGATGGCATGGATGCTAGATTCGTCGCGGCCGTATTTACGCGCCACGTTGGCAATGGACATACCATCTTTCAATAAGTCCAACACAGCCAGTTTTTCCTCCAGCATTGGAACAAATCGCTGTTTCTTCGGTTGAGCACCAAATGAAGTAGGTGGCTTGCATTTAGGGGCCATGTTATACAAAAAATATGTACTGTATCTTTAAACAGTACAGGCACAGTAGAATCTCACTCAGTGCAGTGAGATGCGCACAGTATGAGAGGCACAGGGGGACTGAGGACTGTAGTGGGAACAGCAGTACTGTAGTGGAAACAGCAGATTCGCTCCGGGGCATACGCACTATTTAAACTGTTTTTTTGGGGGGGCGGGATTGCCAACCTTCCAGGGTTATTATAGGGGAGAACCTTATCACAGGCCTAAAGACATGATGTTGCTGTCAAGTCCCCGCAAAAAAATATTTTAGTGGGAACAGCAGATTCACATCTCACCCTCGTGGAATCTCCGGCTTTCCCCCCCCGCCCCCCCCAACCGCATAAAGGTGAAATTGCGCATGTTAAATGCGCGTAAGATGCAACAGACCTGTACTGCTGTTAAAAGTGAGATTATCACTTCAACAATCTTTGAATCAAAAGGTATGTCTACACTACGAAATTAGGTTGATTTAATAGAAGTCGATTTTTTAGAAATCGATTTGATACAGTCAATTGTGTGTGTCCCCACTAAGCGCATTAAGTCAGCGGTGTGCGTCCACAGTACCGAGGTTAGCGTAGACTTTTGGAGCATTGCACTGTGGTAGCTATCCCACAGTTCCCGCAGTGTCCGCCGCCCGTTGGAATTCTGGGTTGAACTTCCAATGCCTGATGGGGCAAAAACACTGTCACGGGTGGTTCTGGATACATGTTGTCAGGCCTCCCTCCCTCCGTGAAAGCAACGGCAAAAAATTGTTTCTTGCCTTTTTTCCTGGGTTAACCATGCAGACGACATACCACGGCAAGCATGGAGCCCGCTTAGCTCACTGTCACCGTATGTCTTCTGGGTGCTGCTGGCAGATGTGGTACTGCAGTGCTGCACAGCAGCATCCCCTTGCCTTGCCTTGCGGATGGCAGACGATACAATACGACTGCTAGCCGTCATTGTCGTCCGGTGGGTGCTCCGGGCCGGCCTCAGGGAAGTCAGTCGGGGGTGCCTGGACAAAAATGGGAATGATTCCAGGTCATTCTCTTCTTTAAGTTTCGTCTAATGGAGATTCAGTCCTGCCTGGAATATCATGCCAGCTGGAGGCTTCTGCCTCAGGCTGCTCTCCCAGTCGGTAGCACTGCACAGTCACACCTACCTCAGCCTACCCCTTGCTTCCATGGCTCATGAAGCCTGGACAGTAGTAGGGAGCAGTTCAACTATAGGCTGAGCAAGTGCATAATGGTGGTAGAATGTGCCTTTGGACGTTTAAAAGCTCTCTGGCGCATTTTACTGACTCAGTTAGGCCTCAGAGAAACCAATATTCCCATCGTTATTACTACTTGCTGTGTGCTCCACAATATCTGTGAGAGTAAGGGGGAGACGTTTATGGCGGGATGGGAGGTTGAGGCAAATCACCTGGCCGATGATTACACACAGCCAGACACCAGGGCAGTTAAAGAGCACAGCAGGGCGCGCTATGCATCAGAGAAGCTTTGAAACCCAGTTTCATGACTGGCCAGGCTACAGTGTGAAAGTTCTGTTTGTTTCTCCATGATGAAAACCCGCCCCCTTGGTTCACTCTACTTCCCTGTAAGCCAACCACTCTCCCCTCCCCGCTTTGATCTCCGCTTGCAGAGGCAATAAAGTCACTGTTGTTTCAAATTCATGCATTCTTTATTAATTCGTCACACAAATGGGGGGATAACTGCCAAGGTAGCTCAGGAGGGGGTGGGGAGGAGGGAAGCACAGAGGTGGGGTAGTTGTAGGGGCACTCCCTAGAATGGCATGCAGCTCATCATAGAAGCGGCATGTCCGGGGCTCTGACCCGGAGTGGCCGTTTGCCTCTCTGGTTCTTTGGTAGGCTTCACGCGGCACTGCTGCGGGTCCCTGTTATAACCTCTGTCCTTCAAGCTCTTGGATATTTTTTCAAATATTCCGGCATTTAATCTTTTGGAACGGAGTTTGGTTAGCACAGATTTGTCTCCCCATACAGCGATCAGATGCAGTACCTCCCGTTCGGTCCATGCTGGAGCTCTCTTGCGATTTTGGAACTCCATGGTCACCTGTGCTGATCAGCTCGCTACACTGGCCAAACAGGAAATGAAATTCAAAAGTTTGCGGGGCTTTTCCTGTCTACCTGGCCAGTGCATCTGAGTTGAGAGTGCTCTCCAGAGCAGTCACAATGGAGCACTCTGGGATAGCTCCTGGAGGCCAATACCGTTGAATTGCGTCCACACTACCCCAAATTCGACCCAGCAGGGTCGATTTCAGCGCTAATCCCCTCGTCGGGGAGGAGTACAGAAATCGATTTTTAGAGCCCTTTAAGTCGACAAAAATGGCTTCATCGTGTGGACGGGTGCAGGGTTAAATCGATCTAACGCTGCTAAATTCGACCTAAACTCGTAGTGTAGACCAGGGCAAAGTGCTTAAGTGACTTCCACCACTTCACTGGTGTGACTTTCTTTAGAACATCATCAGCAAACATATATTTCTTGAATGGTTCTTATTCCCAAACTGGGTCTCTTTTACGGCCTGCTGCCATTATAGGTTTTCCCTTCTAGTGAGAGAATGGTATGGTAGATCTCAAATCAATGAAGGCTACACTCAGAAAGACCTCAAGACTTCTGGTATGCTGCTCAAACAGTTTCACTTTTGTTTCTACTGCCTGTCCCTCCCTTCTCACATTTCTCCCCAGACTTCTCCTCCTTGTCCAAATCTATTCCACCCCCAACAATTTTCTATTCATTGAACTTTTTGAAACTTTGCACTTTTAGAGAGAGGTAAGGGATTGACTCTGTGTACACAAATTTGCAGAGGGACAATAGGGTTGAGGTCTGTTATTTCTCACCTCTATATATTATTTATTTAAAAACATTTTTGCTGTTAACAAGCATGTTATCTCTGGAGACACAAATCCACAGTTTGAGAACTGCAGAACTAAGCATCTCTGATGGTATCTTCTAGACTGAGCACTGAGTCCCATTGGGTAGAAAGAAAGATTAACCTAAATAATCTATACAGAAGCCCCTGGAACCCCATTACATTGGGTCCCTAATCCATGAACTATTGGAACTCATTACCAAACTTTTCTTAAACATTACATGAATATATTATTTCATACTATAGAATTAGAATTTATAATTCCTATTCCATGATGAGATATCTTTGAGCTATAATGTATCTTAATTAAAACTATCTTTAGATAGGTTTTTTCCTCAAAAAGCATTTTATCACAAAAATCCGATTTAAATAAAAAGATCGGATTTTAAATTTAAAAAATCCTTTTTTTTTTTAAATCATTGATTTTTATCCACCCTGGGTGCCTACTTATGGATTCTGCCCTCTCTGCTGACTGAAAGAAGCAGCTAGCACTTTCCATTTGGATAACTCCGATTCCTCCCAGAATCAGCAATATTTGGACTCAATCTTGCTCATAAGAAATCGTGAGACATTATTGATACAAATTCTGTTTTAGAAAAACCCACCTGCCCACTGGTACAGACAGAGAAAACTGGTGATTAGCCAACCAAAGCTAAACAAATTAAGTTACTCAATTTCTTAACTTCCTACTTATATGTTTTCAGTTGCATCTCTTGTTTACAACAAAAACTACTTGACTTCAACATCAACTAAATACCCCACTCCAGGTACAGAAAAACTAGGCTAGAATACAGCAGACTAAAGCCACATTTGTCCATGCAAAAGTTCAACAGGAGCTAAAGTCTTCCTGCATTAATTTTAGACATGGTGGTGTATAATTTGAAAAAAGCATTGGCTCTGGTGCCTTTGAATTCTAGTTTACAAGGAATCAAAAATATTTTTAATGATCATTAATCCAAGACTGGTGCTTAAAAAAAGCTTACTAGTCCTGAAAGCATTTGTACTCACTCAAGTTTCTCTAGCCTTGGTAAAACTTTAAAAAGTATGACTGTCACCTAATGTAACAATTCCTTTACCAATGTTTCTGCCACGTTACTGAATATCAACTATGTCAAACTTAACCAGTTTCACAAAACTTAAAAGTTAGTGGGCAGTTTCACCAAAGCCTTATGCCAGCATAAATATGATAGAAGTCCCTGTGGACCAGGGGGTGCTAATGAAAAGCCATGCCACCAGCAGTGGGTAGAACTCCATGCATCCATGCAGTGGCAAAGGTGGGTCAAGACAGTCAGGGTAAAATATCATGGGCAAGATCACTGCAATCAGAATGTGTACTATTCCAGTGGCTTCCTGAGAAAGCTCACACTACTGCACTTACACAGATAGCATTAATCCAGGGTAATTCAAAATACAAATATCAGATCTGAATGTTTCACCTTAAAAAAAAATATATATATATATATATCAAAAGCCCAAGTCAGACAGAACCATACAAGCACCTATCCTTCTCTCAGGCTGACAATACTCAAGCTCACAATTTTGGATGACTATATTGGGTTCCAGCCTGTATCCACCCTGACCGTGAGTATTCTGTACACCTTTTATTTATAGTCTATACTGAGACTTGGTCAGGAATGTTTGGTTTCTTGAGCAGGGAACGTGATATGTTTTCTTTCTGTCTGGTGCATATTAGAAGTCACACTACAGAGAGTCTATAAATATTAATAAAAAGGTATTTATCTACATCTCGAGTTGTAGGGACGTAGCACGGTTTGATGCTGTTAGTAATGCTGTACCTCAAAAGGAAGGGATAAGTCATCAGCAAAAAATTTTGGACAATTGTAAGCAGAAAAATAAACCATTAAGGAGCATGCTATTTTCTGAAAACCAAAAGAAAAAAAAATCTATTTTATGCAATAATTTTCTAGTCCATTCAATTAATGAAGTCTTTATGATTACAGTAACTTACATGCTATTGCCCTTTTAAGACAGCATTGCTAGCCAAATTAAGTGTAAGAACTCTAGACTCATCACTAACATTTACCTCAAAAAGCTCTCCATCTCAAACTCTAGTCTATTTACTGTAAATATTAATATCATTAAGCACAGCAATCTAAGATGCAAACACACAAGTGAAAAGTACTTAATGTTATTAATGCATGTTTATGAACACTTCACTCTAATAATCAATAGGCTTTTTGCCCTATTGTTTTCCAAAATACAGTAAAACAAGTAAAGAGATTCAGAATTTCTCTGCTTTTCCATTCTTGATAATTTTCTCCTTCTATTTGGAATCTCTAGATTCCTCTGTGGTGCAGTGATAATGGGGTGACTTACATTTATTTCCCCCAGATTAGATGCAAGTCTGCTGTCACATACACACAGCCCAGGCAGAGCTCCTCCTGGCTGGGCACTCACCAGGCTGTTGCATTTGGAGCCTACTTCACTGGGTCATGTGTGCTTTTTAAGCTTTCTGAGTCTGAACAGAGTCACAGCACTAGCCCCTGGGACACTCTCGGAGTTCAGATCCTCCTTCTACCAGCCTCCCCCTACCTCCCTCCTGAAAGCGGAGACCCTGTGGTCCCACTACCTAGGCCCTGTGACTTGTGCTGGCTTCCTCAGATTCCACAGTAGCTTATGCACAACTTTTCCCAGTGTTCCACCTTGTGGGTACTCTAGGTTTACTCTTCAGACACAAGTTTAACTCTTCAGACACAAGATGGCAAAAGCAAACACACCAATAAACTGCACAGGATTCTAAAGCAAGTTACTTTTTACTCGGCAGCACATGAAATACACAGGTAAAGACAAAATAATAAACACACCTATATGCAAGTCCCTGCCTCAGTTTCCTCACTACTATAGAGCATTATTTGGGCTTATGGAAGAGTCCTCTAAAAAGTCCAGGTTTCCCCTCCTGTAAATGACTTCTCTTCAGAATCATGCCATCTCTCTCCCCCTCTGCTCCAACTTAGCTTGCTTCCTTTCACCTTGGCCAGTCCTGCAGTTAAACAGGGCTCCCTGCTATGAAAGCATGCCCCTCTCTCATGCCCAAAGCAATCTCTCTCTTGCCCTGAGAGTCCCTCAAGTTTGCATGTTCCACTTCCAACAGAAGGTTTCTTTGTTCTGCTGCTAGGAATTTTTTTATCTCCACTCCCCATAGGGAAGTTGAAGGGCCTAGCTTCTCCCAGCTTAAGCCAACCCACTGTCCCAAAATGTTTCCACCTCAACAGGTAGCCACTTGAGGTCTAAAGACCAACCACTGTACCTGGTCTGATAGATACATAATATAACCCCTGACAGCAAATGGTGGATTCCCACATACTCTGCCGTTGAAAAAATACAGCAATATCATAACATCAACCAGAATTCATAAGTTGTACATAGACAGATTCCTCAAATCATCATGGCTGCTGTACAATTCACTTTGCAGAAGAAGGTGTTATGCAGTGAGCTCTGTATTTTATCCCTGCAGATTCCAGACATCTTTGTAATTTCAGTCTACATCCTATTTCATCTTAGATTTCATGCTTTCCTGCACAATGTAGCATCATTTGAATTATTGAATGAATAGACGTTTTGGATGTCTGACTAATGAGACATTATTGATAGAGCCACAGAGCAATACAATGCTGCTACAATACAATGCTCATTTGGGATCATGGGGAAATGAGAAGCAGCATAGACACAAGCCCCTATCTGAGTTAATAGGTATGTGCAGTATAGCTGTATGCTTTTAGGCTCACTACTTGCAGCAGTGCCTAAAGTCTCAGACTTCACAAGGATTTGACTGTGTGCAGGGAGCTGGCTTAAGGAGGATGCTCACTGAGAGGCTTCATAGAGTAGAGCGTGGCAATGTTTTTATATGACAGACCTGAGGTTTGCCTCTGGGGCTGAGCACTGCTGGCTGACAGCTTCTTCAGGCATCCAGTCTATTGGGGTTTACAAAAACTAGGACACACTGCTTTCTGCAAAACCAACAGGGACAGGTCCTGAAAACAGGGACTTCCTAGTTTTCAAGGACAAATTGTTATCCTGTTTAGTTATAAAAACTGATATTGTGTTGTTCATTCATATAAATGCACAGTGGAGTGTAAACACAGCGAGTGCGGAGTTTCTTTAGAAGGGTGGTACAAGAGTCAGTAATTTAAAACAAAAAAAAGACTTGCTAAAACTTTCCTAACGATGACATATATTTTCTCTGTAATATATTTGGTATGTACAAGATACTTTGTGGTGTGGTGTAACATAAATGTTAGTACTGGCACTTGTTTGTTCATTGCCACTCATGAATAGCGCAGTCATCCCATGCTTATGCCACCAATATCTTTCTACTACATGACTATGTATTCCATAAGTGTAAGTATATACATACACACACATAGATTCATAGATTCTAGGACTGGAAGGGACCTCGAGAGGTCATCGAGTCCAGTCCCCTGCCCTCATGGCAGGACCAAATACTGTCTAGACCATCCCTGATAGACATTTATCTAACCTACTCTTAAATATCTCCAGAGATGGAGATTCCACAACCTCCCTAGGCAATTTATTCCAGTGTTTAACCACCCTGACAGTTAGAAACTTCTTCCTAATGTCCAACCTAAACCTCCCTTGCTGCAGTTTAAGCCCACTGCTTCTTGTTCTGTCCTTAGAGGCTAAGGTGAACAAGTTTTCTCCCTCCTCCTTATGACACCCTTTTAGATACCTGAAAACTGCTATCATGTCCCCTCTCAGTCTTCTCTTTTCCAAACTAAACAAACCCAATTCTTTCAGCCTTCCTTCATAGGTCATGTTCTCAAGACCTTTAATCATTCTTGTTGCTCTTCTCTGGACCCTCTCCAATTTCTCCACATCTTTCTTGAAATGCGGTGCCCAGAACTGGACACAATACTCCAGCTGAGGCCTAACCAACGCAGAGTAGAGCAGAAGAATGACTTCTCGTGTCTTGCTCACACACCTGTTAATACATCCCAGAATCATGTTTGCTTTTTTTGCAACAGCATCACACTGTTGACTCATATTTAGCTTGTGGTCCACTATAACCCCTAGATCCCTTTCTGCTGTACTCCTTCCTAGACAGTCTCGTCCCATTCTCTATGTGTGAAACTGATTTTTCCTTCCTCAGAGGAGCACTTTGCATTTGTCTTTGTTAAACTTCATCCTGTTTACTTCAGGCCATTTCTTCAATTTGTCCAGATCATTTTGAATTATGACCCTGTCCTCCAAAGCAGTTGCAATCCCTCCCAGTTTGGTATCACCTGCAAACTTAATAAGCGTACTTTCTATGCCAATATCTAAGTCGTTAATGAAGATATTGAACAGAGCCGTTCCCAAAACAGACCCCTGCGGAACCCCACTTGTTATGCCTTTCCAACAGAATTGGGAACCATTAATAACAACTCTCTGAGTATGGTTATCCAGCCAGTTATGCACCCACCTTACAGTAGCCCCATCTAAATTGTATTTGCCTAGTTTATTGATAAGAATATATGCAAGACCATATCAAATGCCTTACTAAAGTCTAGATATACCACATTCACAGCTTCTCCCTTATCCACAAGACTCGTTATCCTATCAAAGAAAGCTATCAGATTGGTTTGACATGATTTGTTCTTTACAAATCCATGCTGGCTATTCCCTATCACCTTACCACCTTCCAAGTGTTTGCAGAGGATTTCCTTAATTACTTGCTCCATTATCTTCCCTGGCACAGAAGTTAAACTAACTGGTCTGTAGTTTCCTGGGTTGTTTTTATTTCCCTTTTTATAGATGGGCACTATATTTGCCCTTTTCCAGTCTTCTGGAATCTCTCCCGTCTCCCATGATTTTCCAAAGATAATAGCTAGAGGCTCAGATACCTCCTCTATTAGCTCCTTGAGTATTCTAGGATGCATTTCATCAGGCCCTGGTGACTTGCAGGCATCTAACTTTTCTAAGTGATTTTTAACTTGTTCTTTTTTTTTTTTTTATCTGCTAAACCTACCCCCTCTTCCCATTAGCATTCACTATGTTAGGCATTCCTTCAGACTTCTTGGTGAAGACCGAAACAAAGAAGTCATTAAGCATCTCTGCCATTTCCAAGTTTCCTGTTACTGTTTCTCCCTCTTCACTGAGCAGTGGGCCTACCCTGTCTTTGGTCTTTCTCTTGGTTCTAATGTATTGATAAAAAGTCTCCTTGTTTCCCTTTATTCCCAAAGCTAGTTTGAGCTCATTTTGTGCCTTTGCCTTTCTAATCTTGCCCCTGGCATTCCTGTGTTTTTTGCCTATATTCATCCTTTGTAATCTGTCCTAGTTTCCATTTTTATATGACTCCTTTTTATTTTTTAGATCATGCAAGATCTCGTGGTTAAGCCAAGGTGGTCTTTTGCCACATTTTCTATCTTTCCTAACCATCGGAATAGCTTGCTTTTGGGCCCTTAATAGTGTCCCTTTGAAAAACTGCCAACTCTCCTCAGTTGTTTTTCCCCTCAGTCTTGATTTCCATGGGACCTTACCTATCAGCTCTCTCTTACCAAAATCCGCCTTCCTGAAATCCATTGGCTCTATTTTGCTGTACTCCCTTCTACCCTTCCTTAGAATTGCGAACTCTATGATTTCATGATCACTTTCACCCAAGCTGCCTTCTACTTTCAAATTCTCAATGAGTTCCTCCCTATTTGTTAAAATCAAGTCTAGAACAGCTTCCCCCCCAGTAGCTTTTTTAACCTTCTGAAATAAAAAGTTGTCTGCAATGCAGTCCAACATATACATACATAGACACACAAACATTATATATATATATATACACACACACACACACACACATACACATACACACACACACACACACCAGATTGCCCTGATAGCACTGCCTATTAGTAAGGTTACCTGATACTTCCCATTGTAAGACCCTGTTTTCAGTTACTTATAACTTTGCTAACCTTTAACCTTTGGGGCTAAAATTTTCCACGCTAGGTATCTGCCTCAGGCTGAATTTCTTCTGGAAAATTTCAGCGAAGACAATTCAGTTTTTCGTAAGAACCAGGCTACAGAAGAATATGTTTTGACCACGTTAAAAAAATCTTATAACCATTTATTTGAAAAGCTCTACCACCCTCATGCTTTGCAACAGGGACTTGAAATTTGGCAAAGTGATAGCCGTTGTGTCAGGGGTGTGCCTTTTGCTATCCCTGTGAAAATCTACCCAAATTTGACCAAGTTATAAGCCTTTGGGGGGAGAGGGAATCACAATTCACACCTGCTCAGAGACTTGCTAGAGAGTTTAGTTCCCCAAAGATTCCGCCAATGTTGAGCATGATCCAGCCTAGGAATGAGCAAGATGTCCTGTGCAACTCCAAGCCACGGCATGTCCAGGCACCAGAATTGAGAGTAGGGATCTTTTCTTTCCTGTTCTCTCAGTATCCCCCAGGACCATTGACACCAACTCCATGGGTGCTTGGAGGCTCAAGCATCCATGGAAAAAAAAATAGGGGGTGCTCAGCACCCACCAGCCAGAGCTGTTTGGCAGGGCTACCAATCAGCTGTTCATCGGCTAGCAGGAGGCACTAGGGAGAGGGCGGAGAGCAGCAAGGGGCAGGCGGACAAGGGCCTTGGGGGAGGGGGCGGAGCAGGGACAGGAAGAGACAGAGCAAGGGCGGAGCCTCGGAAGATGGGCCAGAGTGGGGGTGGGAAATGGCTGAGCAACAGCGGAGCCTCGGGAGAAGGGGCGGAGTGGGGGCACGGCCACAGGGTGGAGCAGGAGTTGAGCACCGACCTGGAAAAATAAAAGTCAGTACCTGTTCCCATGACAACATCCAGGCAGGTGCCTTAAGGTTTGTAGAGGCAGGGCTTAGCCCAGTGGAGTCCTACCCTGGCCTGAATGGAGCATGTAGATATTACCATACTTATTTAAGTTAAAAATATAAGTTTACACCAGTATTCTGTAACTACTTTGGGAACTGAAACTGTTTATTTAAAAAGAATCCATTTCAACAGACTAGGTGGCTCAGTAAATTGGTAGTAGGCTACTGAGCTTTTCACCTCTAGGTCCCCAGTTCAAATTTAGTTAGTTGAAAATGACTGAAAGACATTACTTTCTGATGTTTGTTCAATGGCCTTCAGGAAATGAGCTTTAACAAGCACTAAATTCAATTAAACTATATATAGAAATACATATTTCACCATTTGTATGTATTAGCATTTTCCTAGTTTTACGGATTACTCTAACAAAATTCAGAAGTCTTTCTACGTGGTCCTCAATTTGATAATTAAATATCATTATGCTTATCTATATAAAGATTGTTGTTTTGTTTACACTACCCACTTGATTATACTGACTCATGCCTACTAATATAACAACTAGGTTATATCTGCATATCAGACCTGAAGTAATTTTTGCAACCAAATTGCTCTGTTTTGAAGTTTTAATAAACATGAAAATACCTCCTTAACCACTTCTAGAAGCTAAACAAAAAGGTGACATAATTAAGTGCGTTATGATGTCAGTTTTACAAACAGTAGTATCGTGAAGGAAACAAAATAACACATTTGATTTTCAGGCATCCCATTTTCAACACTGACCTGAAAACTAATAAAATGCATTTGTTATTATAGTTCTCAGACTTTTCACGTGTGTAAATGTTCAGAAATAGTTAAAACAGAAAACCTGAAACAGATTTTAATTTTACTGATTTAGAACTAATTTATCACACTGTGTCGTACAAGATGACTTGGCAATATTAATATTTGGACATGGTCAAGATTTATACCAAGTTTTGTCTGAAACTCAGAATTCCACAGATAACACAGTGCTATCGCATCTCTATGAACACAATGCATTTTTAAAAATAATTTAGAATGGATAAAGTGACCAGAACAGAAAGGAGTGTCTTTCATATGACATTGTAAGATACAGTAGAAATGTTTTAACTTGCACAGTGTTTTATTTTGTTATTGTTTGGACGTAGAGGGTGGACATAGCTAAAATGTATAAATGTATTTTATTGTTCACATTTTCAGGAACAGTGTTCATAGCAACATATGCAAATAAGAGATATGCAGATGCAAAGTCAGCCTTGAAAGAAAAATATCCAAACCGAAGCATTTTTCCTGTTAAAATACCTCAGTAAATTATCCCAAAGGGCTACATAATATTGAGTGGTATATATAATTCATGTTAATTGTGTTACTAAGAAAGCAACAACAGTGGCTCTAGAAATATCTGTAGAAAATCACATTAAGGTTGGGTTGAATATGAACGTTTGCTATAGCTGTAAGTAAATATTTAACAACAGCTGCTATAAATGATGCAAGTCATTTTCCACCAAAATAAGGTTCATAATGGCATTGGCACTTCAGAACAATTCAAAGAGAATAAAAATGGTAACAATTTGTAAAAGCCAACAACATTTACTGAAGAATTTTAACTTTTCAACAGGCACATCATAACACATGATTAATTATGAATTTCAGTCTCTAAATAATCTGTGCAACGTATTAAAATAAAGGCTCAATTCTCCCTTAAATGTGGACATTCTTTCTAATGTTACTGGGACTTACTCAAATGCATTGATGGGAATTATATTGATATAGATACTTACTATAAAATCTAAAAATAATTTGCAAAGCAGCCAGTGTGCTCAGCAAGCAATTCTTCAAGTATACTAAAGTTACGAGAATGCAGTTTAATGTTTTTATTATTTATTTTTTTAAAGAAATCACATATACCTCAGATATCCATTCAAAATAAAGGTACCTATGGCACAAGCTGATCCACAGCTTGTAAGGTAAGGACCTTACATTTCATTTAATTTCTGTAACTAAGAAGGCTGATCTAATGGACAGGGTAATGGACTTAGACTCAAGAGACCTGGATTCAGTTCCTGGATCAGCCAGAGACTTGTGTCTGACAGTGGGCAAATCTATTCTATTGCTCAATTCACCATTTATAACATGAGATAGTGCTTTCCGACCTCACAAGAGGTGCTGCAAGGGAAAAATTAATTGACTATGAGGTGTTCAAATACTACAGTGAATGAGAGTCACATAAGTACCTAGATAGTTAGAAACATTTATTCAAAACAAGAATTGGGGGACAATGGCAATTACATGTTCTCAACAATGAAACAATGTTCAGTTTGAATTCCCAAATGAAAAAAAGGAACATTGTCAACTTAACATTTACTTGATTTTTTTTTTAAAGCAGAACTTTCAGGTATTACACCTACTCTTGAGCCCCATGCAATTTTTGTCATTTTGCCATCAAATGTTCTCAGTTGTTTAAATATGTTTCTCCCCTCCTTCCTGTATAAAAGCCCCGCACAAATAGGGTAAACAGACTAACTATACAAATAGTGATGCAAAAGGCAAAGGAAACAAACAAACAACAGACCATTTCCTAATCATTTCCAGTGTTAATAATCAAAGGTGCTACTTACAGAAGTGTAAAGTATTAAAAAATAATTGATTTTAAGTTTAAGTTTAAAACCATAAAACAGTTATTAAACTACAAATCCCTCTATGCATCCAGTTATCAATATGAGAATGTGTAGATATATGTGTGCTATTTTGAAGGTACAGACATCTATGCTAAAAGTAAAACTTTTACAAAAAAAGTTACACATAAGCAGCCACTAACCATTTATTAGAACTGATTCATTAATCCTTGCCTAGTGGTTCCCAAAATATTTTCATCCTATGATCCTGAACCATTCATTGCTCCAGGCTTGGAATACTGATACAGATTATAAACCTTAGTACAAAGTAGGCTTTAAAAACACTCCAAAATATCATATATGCTTTGTTTTACAAAATTATTTTTACGCATAATTAGTTAGTTAAATAATTCCTGGTTAGTCTCTTTTTTAAGCAAAACTATTTACAATGACATTCTTCCTCTAAGACCACAAAACACTGAACATAAATAAAATGTTTTTATTGTTGATTATGGATATTCACTACAATTCTTAGAAAGCTTCTTAAAATATCCTATAAACATTTACATGTATAACACATAATAAATTCAAGCTACAATGCTGTATTTACTACCATAAATATAACATACAAGCAGTCCACTTACCATGGATTAAACTAACAGACTTTTTAACATAGTAAGAGCCAGGTTTGACAGTTATGTTCAATATGAAGAAATGAAGATATTTTAATTTTTCTCCATCATCAGTCTGTCTCAGCAACGGTTTTAGGATTTTTGCTCACCTCATAGATGACGTAATGGTTTCAGCAGAATTCAAAACTATTACATAAATTTACAGTACCCAATTAATCGCTACAAATTCTTATAAATTACAAATCCTATTTATGTAGGGGCAAAGATTACAAGGATGTTGAATATCTTAATGTGCAGTATAACTTTCCAATTTAGATGTAAATATTATTTAAGCTAATTTATTTTTTCCACCTCCTCAAATATCTGACTTTCAATGATAAAATGCATATAAAAACATTTCATTTATTTACAAAGCTAGCACAGCTCAGCTGGCAAACAGCAAGCTTTTGGATATGGTTATGCAAATACAACTTGAACTTGACCTGGAAGAACCAATATTTCAATGAGCTAATGAAGTTTTTCATTTTCAAACTGTTCTCACAAAACTGTCAATGATATCAAAGATATGTTTATGTTGTTTCCCTGTCCCTCCACGCCTCCTCAAATCAACACTATCAATCTACCCTTTAGTTAACTAATTCACAGTATGTAGTCTGAGTGCTCTGCACCTTTTCAGAGACAGCTGCAGTTTGCCCCTTGATAAATGCTCTGTCTCCTAATAAACCCTGTCAGCTACACAAAGGGAATTTTTAACTGTGGGCGGATCGGTATTAGCCTGTAGTGAAATGAAGTACTGCAACCATTCTTTGCTGTCCTCACAGCTATGCTTACTCTGTGGGCCTTCCTACTGTGCAGGTAATTTGAACATAACTATTAAAAGGAAATAAGATTTTAACCTCCGGTTGTCTACCTTATGGAACACCCAGGAGCACATC
This sequence comes from Trachemys scripta elegans, assembly GCF_013100865.1. NCBI lineage: Eukaryota > Metazoa > Chordata > Testudines > Emydidae > Trachemys > Trachemys scripta. The sequence goes on along the minus strand of NC_048298.1, from coordinate 26,791,592 downwards.
TAAGTAAAATGCTTAATTAACTTAAGTGCATTTATACAGCAACATGTCCTTGAGCATTAAAGCACTGAAAGCACCAAAAGACTGACTATATCTTGCTTCCTATTCATAAAACAGAAATAGCAATATACTATTTGATTGATTAACAATAAAATACAGATTTTTGCCTTCCAATACCCCTACTACAAAGAAGGGATCATTAGTCCCTCTTTAAATTACATGTCATCTCTTAGGCCTATACCCAATAAACAACATAAATATAAAATCTGGTGCAGTGCTACATTTACATACACCATGCAGCATATCTGGTGGCTGGGAGACACCCATGTTATTAAAGTTCAGTTTGACAAACAGAAAGGAAGCTAACCTTTAGTTGTCTGTCATTTTGTTTAAATACAGAAGGGGTGGAACTTGCCAATAGCAGTAACTTGACAGGATGCTTCTTCCCATTCATTCTCCAGCTTTCTGGCCAGCATACTCCCTACAACTTGCCTGCTCAGTTTCCTTTTTGAGCCAATCTTTTAAGAAAATGGATTTTTTGCAGTCTTTAACATGGTACTACTCAACAGCAATAAATAATACAATTGTGACCATGTTCAGTATTTGCAGCCCCAGAAAGTGCCAGGGATACAATAAGGCTGAAGCAGCAAGGGACAGATAGGGCATCTGCCACAACAACTATATGTGCTTTGACAAACAAAAGAAAAAACGTATAGTACATCATGTCAAGGTTCATAAACTATCATTTCAAATGCAGCCCTGCTGCACCTGTGAGCTGGGATTCACTTACTGCACCTTCTCGCTCGCTCTCCACTCACACATACACATCATTACCCGTAGCACACAAGGCTCAAAACACAGTAACAGTTGTGTCCTGAGCCCTTCCCCTTGCTCTGCCCATCACTCATCCTCACAACAAGCGAGGGAGAAGCGCGCAAGGATGCTGGGCTTCATGCCCCCGCCCCAGCACCTCTTCAGGAGAAGGGGACATGAGTCTAGAAGTCAAGCAAGCTAAACAATACATTGTCCTGTGAAACCAGAACTACTGGCACCCCCAGGCCGGACGGGGTCTCTCGGTCACTCCTCAAACACTACCGCCCCCAGCTCGTTTCCCCATGCAGACCCCCCCCCCGGTATCGAGAGGACTCAGCCCTTCCCCGTCTCACCTAATCTCGGGGGGGCGCCCGGGCCTCCCCCGACCGCGGAGCTACCAGGGACCCCGCCCTTACCGGCGAATTCCCCCTCCTCGTCCCCGCTCTCCGAGTCGGTCTGCATGGGCTCCTCGGCGAAGCTGACCCCCCTAGTGGGGGGCCTGCGGGGCGCCAGGCTGCCCCTCTCATGGCCCGGCGCGGGGGAGCCGCCCCCGGCGCCGCTCTCCGCCGCCTCCGCCTTGAGGCGTCCGAAGTACTGGAGCGCGAACTCCAGCAGGTCCCCGGGCTGGCTCCGCAGCACCTCCACGGTGAAGCCCTGCAGCAGCTCCGTCAGCCCCGCCGGGATGGAGATGCTCATGCCGGGGCCGGTGTAACGGGGGCCGCAGCGCGCGGGGAACTGCAGCGGGTGCAGGCCGGAGCAGGTGGGAGCCGCAGGGGTCCGAGCCCGCCCTGGCCGCCGAGGGTGCCGGGAGCGGCTCGCTGGGAGCCCGGGAGGCGGCGGTGGCTGCTCTCGGTTCGCCCGGCAGGCGCGGCGGCGGCGGCGGCAGCCCCGGCGGTGACTGTAGCATCCCCGCCCCCGCCTCCTCCCCCAGCGCCGGGGGGGGCCTCGCACGCATGTGACCCGGGAAACCATGACAACCTCCCGCCAGGGACTGCGGAGCGCTGCGCCGGCCGGGGCGGGGGGCGGGCTTCCCCCGGGCCCGGGATCGGCGGGCAAGAGAGGGGAAGGGATCGGGCTCCGGGGACAGTACGGCTCGGGGTCTGCCTCGCCGCTGGCAGGGCAGGGGGCTCAGCCGGGAATGGGCGGAGCGGCGGGAGGTCAGGGTTTGCCCAGGCTGGAGAGGTACCTAATCCCGGAGGAGACTGGGAGATAGGGCCGCCCTCAGCTGGGCGTGGCACACAATGATGCAGGGGGGCTTACAGCCACGGGGGAGCCCTCCTCTTTGGGGGGAGGTCTGACCTTCCACTCAAAGCACCAAGGAAAGGGAGGGGTTGTGCAGCTACTGGAGCAGGTGGCCTTTCCACCTTCCCTCTTACAGTAAAGCCATGGCTGTGCTCCAGGCTTTGGTCCATGCAAGTTAGGTCAGTATGTAGCCACTGAAGTTTGTATATTGCCCATGCACACTGGCTGCTTGTGTGGGGGTGTTGCAAGTACTCACTGGGGTGCTTGTTTTAATAGTTTCAATTTAAATTGTGGTGCACCATGGGTAGGTATCCCAGCATGCCATGTGCCACCATCCAGCATTGCAACAATTTCCCAAAATGCACTATGTTTTGTGGATAGTAATGACTCGCCCAGGGATCTCTGGAAGATAATTTCATGCTGAGAGCTTGACTCCTTTTTCCATCTCATAATGCCATTTGTATCCCAAATTTTCATGCTGTTTGTTAAAAATTCCACAAACCAGTGCAGCACTTTTTGGTTTCTGCCAGTTCTGAGAGAAGCATGAAGCCAGCAGACCTCTACACTATTCTTGTGAATGGTGCAAATCCAGAACACACGATCTGCCTGTTTTTGCAGACCATCGGGAATTACTGAAACAACAGGGAACATGAGGATTTCTTTAAGGACAGCTTGCTGAGAGATATAGTGAAGAACAATTGAAGTTTATTGGTGGCATTCACAGATCACCCACGCACAGTGGAGTAACACCTCTGGGCTTGAGAAATGAGCACTGCCTGGTGAGATCGTATCATAATGCAGGTTTGGGAAAATGAGCTGCGGCTGTGAAAGGCCACAGTCCTGGATCTGTGTGCCCAACTTATCCGAGTGCTCGAGTATTGGGACACCAGAGAACTGCATTGAAAGTGGAGGAGCAAGTGACCATCACACTCTTGAAGCTTGAAACAGGATTGCTACTAGTCAGTAGGAAATCACTTTGGGGTTGGAAAAAACACAATAGAGGCCATTATCTTGAAAGTGTGTAGAGCCATTAATTGTCTCCTGCTATGCATGACTGTGACTCTCAGCAATATGCAAGACCTAGCAGATGGATTTGCCACACTAAGGTTCCCAAACTGTGACGAGGCCATGCATAGCCCTATTTTGGCATGAGTTCACCTTGCCACAGAGTACAGTAATAGAAAGGGCTACTTTTCCATGGTTATGCAAGCTTTGGTGGATCACCGGGGATGCTTCATCAGTATCACAATGGGCAGGTCAGAGAAGGTGCATGAAACTCACATCTCTAAGAACACAGGACTGTTATGAAATCTGAAGTCAGGAACATTTCCTGAGCAGTAGACTACTATTGGTGATATTGAAATGCTAATAGTGATTCTAGAGAACACAGCCTTCCCCGGTTCATGAAGCCATACACAGACCACCATGATAGCACCAATGAGATCCAACTATGAGCTCAGCAGCTCGTTGAATGTGCTTTCAGCAGATTGAAGGGACTCTGGCAGTGTTTACTTGCTGGAGTGGATCGTGGTAAGAAAAATATCCTCACGGGCAGAGGTGCCTACTGTATCCTGCATAATATCTGTGTAACCCTTCTGCCCATCTAAGTTGGCAGCAACAAGGGCCGGGTTCTGTATCTAGGGGTTCCGTTTCAATAACGCAATGCAAAACCGGCTCGAGCCCCCACCCAGTGACCTGGGACAATTACATACCACCCCCTGGGCGCCTCTAGGAGGCAATACTTCCCCTCTCGCAAGCACGGAGTCTGAGTGTAACAGAAAATGTTTAATAACATGAGGTAAATGGCATCAGCATTAAATTGGAAAAACAACACAAACAGGCGTCATGAACAAAAACCCACCCCAGCAAAATTGGGCTGTGTCCTTTCTCTTTGGTTCTTGAAACCAGCAACCCAAGAATCACCAAAGTCCCAAAAGTCCAACAACCCCACAGTCTCTTGGGTCCAGCAACCCAAGAATCACCAAAAGTCCAACAACCCCCCAAAGTCTCTGTCCCTGGTCAGTGCTGCCCCAGAGTTCAAGCGGGGGGGGGGGAGGCACGCAGGGTGTTAAGGGGCACCTTACGTGATCTGAGGCCGACTGGCTGCCTCTCTGTGGGGTTCCGCTGCAGCCTTCTCCACGAGCCGCTCCACTCCACTCCACCAGCTGTCCTGTGAGCCACTCCCGCCGTCCACGAACTGCTCTGGCAGCTGCTCCGTTCACCGACCTGTGAGCCGCTCAGCTCTGCTCCACTTCAGCTGTTCCTTGGGCCGCTCCCACAAGACTCCGCTCTGCTCTGCTCTCTGCTTCTCCAGCCGCTCCGCCCTGCTCACCGACCTGTGAGTCGCTCAGCTCTGCTCCAACCATCCCCGTGAGGCTCCACTCGGCTAGCTGCTCCACCAGCCGCTTAGCAATATAGCTTCAGGCTCCCCCACTAGTTAACACAGTCTCAGTGATTTCAGCTCTTAGTAGGGGAGCCCCAGTGCTAATGCACCATTGGCCCAAAGTGAATTCTGCTCAGCAGCCTGTAACTAGACTCCTAATGGAATCAAAGTTAGCTCTGACATTCAACAGTGGAGAGAGGAGATAGTGCAATTGGTGTTTCAAACCCTCAAAGAGGGCCCATATCATCAGATATAAATACCTGTCCCCCTCCTCTCTCAATTCACTGGGTTTTGTAACCCATGCCCCTTGTCAAGCAAGTGCTACTTAGGTAATGGTGAAGGACTCACTCAGTCCTTCTGTCATACAACAGTTCCACTGGCCTTGATTCACAGAATCAGGGTAACAAAACTTTATTCTTCCTGCCCCAATAATAGAGAAACTGGGGATCCCACACCAGCCAAAGTAACCACTTTGAGTTGCTGGTATTTCATGCCAGGCGGGTGGGTGTGCCTACGCAAACCAGATCAGCCCCTGGAGTTCTTTTCCACACTCGCCATAATTCACCACCAGATGTCAGGGTAGAGCTCATCCTGACTCTGCTTACATCTGTAAGGCAAAAGCTGCTGCTGGGATGGAAGGTAGAGGGTGAGAAGCTATCTGTTGACTTTGAATAGCCAGACACCAAAGACTATTACAAGAGCCCCACAAAAGTGTATGCACTGGAGGGAGGCTTTGAAAGAACATTTTTAACAGTCAGCCACAGTAGAGTTCTGTGATGGAGTGTTCTCTGAGCCTGAAGGTTGAGGCGCTGCTAAGGATGGTGTAGTGATTGCTGTACATTTATTAAGATGGCTGGGGGGTTTCCTGAAGCTATTAATTATAGGGTGTACTTTTACATGTAGTGGTTGCAAACGGTTGTTGCAAACTGATAAAATGATTCGATTCTTCAAAAATGTAACATTGAGTGGAAAATAATGATACAGAAGATCACTGTGCAAAAAAATCCCTACACATTTTAAGGGTATGTCTACACTGGAAACTTCAAAGCACTGCCATGGGAACGCTCCCGTGGCAGCGCTTTGAAATGTGAGTGTGGTCGCGTGTGAGCGTTGGGAGAGAGCTCTCCCTGCACTCCTGGTAATCCACCTCCATGAGGGGATTAGCTCCAAGCGCTGGGAGTGTGGCTGAGCCTGTCTACACTAGCGCTTTAAAGCACTTAGACTTGCTGCACTCAGGGGGGTGAATCATCCCCCCCGAGCCAGCAAGTTAAGCGCTATAAAATGTAAGTGTAGACAAACCCTTAATGTAATAGGATGAAAAATTAAAATTAGAAAGTAAACATTTTATGTCCATTTGAGTAAACAAATGTAGTCTGTTATGGCTACACATACACCAGTTGTTCCACAGCTCAGGATATGTAAAGCTAGGTTCTCCTTGCTGTACCCCATTGTGGAGTGGTAGAGGTAGTGATGTGCTCTGTGATGCCACCTTGTACATTAGGGGGTGCAGGGAGCAATGACCATGGAGGACTCCAAGGACTGCAAAGGGAGAAGAGTCTGGGATTTTTGGACCTGTAGGTCAACCAGATAGTCTGCAGCATTTGGGTTTGCTGCCTGAGAAAACCCATTATGTCCTGGTGCATTTCCTGCTCCTTGTACTGCTGGGACTTAGTCCCTGTCCTTTTTTTCCTTTTCCATGCTGTTGGTCTCCTTGAGCTATTTGTTCATGGTCTAATGCAGCAATGACTTGCTGAACATATCCTCCCTAGTTCCCTACTTTTCCTCCTCATCAGGGTCAGACATTCTGCAAGTATGGAAGTGGCATCCCTCAAGGCTATCACACCAGAAACTGTTGATAAGAACAGACAGATGTGCCATTGGATTTACAGTCACAACAGAAAGGGAAAGTTACGTTTCAAAACTTCCTCCTCCTTATTCCTATAAGCACTTTTACTAAGAAATGCTTATTGACACTTCAGCTTTGGAGCGCCTCTGCACAAGACCCCTGTCCAGTCCCAGGCACAATGAGTACAACCCACGGAGGAGAAGGCTTTTCAGTCCATCTTCCATAGAAACCAATAATAGGACAATGGCACTTAATAGTGGTGCTGCTTTCCATCGGCAGTGGAGATTTTAGCTGCTCTATCACTCCTGAGGGTCACAAAGGCAGAGGACACAGCTGCTACTGGCGTCACAAAGCTGCCCAGGCTCATATGCCATGTTTACTGCACTGGTGCCAGCTGAACTCGTTGCAGAGTGGCATGGGAAAGTGTCCTACCATGGGGGAAGAAATAAGGAGCCTTCCCCAGAAACATTTGAGAGAGGCTTGTAGAGTATCTCCATGAAAGTTTCATCGAGATCTCAGGAGGATTTAAAGGACGTCCCCTATTCACATAAAAAAGTGCTCTGCATGGCCACCTCCACCTAACCCAATAGGGGAACAAAAAGCGGATCCCAGCACTACCCTTGTTCGTTGTATTTCTTCTCCTATCAGTAAAACAATGAAAAGTTGATACCTTTCTCTTGTTAACTTGGGGATTGTCAAAGTTAAACGTTGTAAGGAAAATTGCATGCACACATTTACCTGAGGTCCTTCCCTTCATCAGGCTCATGCACGCTTGCCTAGAGGGACTGGCTAGACTGTAGCAGGATCTCAAACAGGTCCTGATCTGGAGCATGGCTGGAGTTTCCCATCACATTTCCTATTCCTCTTCCTCCTCCTGCATATTCATGGCGGGGATCGCTGTCTTGGGCTCCTCCAAGGTATTCACAATGGTCTGTGGGGTGCTGGTGGGGCCCCTACTTCTATGGCATGCAGCTCATTGTAAAAGCAGCAGGTCTGCAGGGCAGCACACTATTGCTGGCCTCCCTGGCTTTATGGTATGCCTGACAAAGTTACTTCCCTTTCATGTGGCACTGCTGTGGATCCCTGGCATACCCCTTTGACTACATTCCCTATGCAATCTGCCCATAGATGTCCATGTTTCTATGGCTGGATCATAACTCTTTTCCCCCCAGACCCAGGAGATATAATACTTCCTGTCTACTCCAAGCAGAAGCACATCTAGTGCATGGAGCTGGTATGATCAGATGCACACAAGGGAGAGTTGCTAGGTGTTCTTGCCAAGGTGGGCAATCAGGAAAAGGCATTTCAAAAACAGGCATGGGGGGTTAAACAGGGCAAAAGAGGGGCAGAATGCCTTCTGGTCTCTGTGATCCCAGGCAGTGGAATTTACAATTGTGACTAGACCAGTCACTGTTCCAGTGAATGAGGCATTGTGGGACAGCTGCTGGCTGACTGTTAGGGTCTCTGCAGGTCATTCAGTATCTACACTCAGACTGCGTTGACCTCAGTAGGTAGATCATGGTCCAATGCCATTTGGGGAGGTGGTTTTACTGCATTGCCAGAAACAAATTTGAGTGCGCAAATAGGTTGATGTGAGTTGCCTTGCATTGACGTAACTTTGTAGTGTAGAACAGGTCTTATTATTTGGGATATTTGGTTTAAAAGTAATCAATTCTCTTGAACAGAATTGTTGCATTTCTAGACAGAGGTGCTTTTACTGTCATTGGAGTCCAAACACTAGGATACCAGAGGTCTGAAATTCTGCTTCTGTGCAGTTAAGAAAAGGGGTCATATTTTCCTCATGCCCTGCGTGGAGCTCTGATAGCTATCAGTAGGAGTTCCATGTTTAACCCACTGCTCAGTATGTGTTATATATTCCCCAGCCCCCATACTAAATCTGCACAGGATATGGGTCTGTTACAGCTCTTTGCTTGAGAGCCTGGCTCCTTGCCCCATCCACTCTAAAAGGCTACTGTTTCCAGGCCCTTAAAGGAACAATGGTCTGGGATGGCCCCATACCCTCCCTCTCTCCACTAACTGCTCTCTGGGACCATCTTCCTCTCTCCCAGTGACTGCTTCAGTTGCTTTCCTGGACCCATAGAATGGGGTAACTATCTTCTCTGTCCGTAAAAGAGAAGGGCAACCACTGGCCCTTTTGGGAAGCAATATTTCAAAACTTATTTTGCATTAAAGTTAGATCTCTAGGGTGGCTCAAGCAAACAATACATCTGACAACAGATTCATGGAGTAGTTCAGGGCAATATACTACAGCCATTGTAACTTCACTTTACTCATTCACTGCGAGGTTGAGTCCTGCCCTTCGCAGATTTCTGAGAATGTCTGCTGAGCATGTTCCCACTTTCCATCTGCTTTGGGTGGGAGACTGCAGCAAGTCATCTTTTGAAACTCTTGCCCCAGGAGCAGAGCTTTTTCTTTAAGAACTGATATTTCAAAGTGCTCTAAAATCCATATGCATTTTCAGATTGTTCCGAAAATTGCTATGCCCCATCAGGGCTAGGGAGAGAGTTGAAATTTGAGTCATTTGATTCCTAAAGCACAGCCTCCCCGTCCCCCAGAGATTATTTTAATATTCAGACTGATCTAAAATCCACATGCATAGGGAGGCTGTCCTGAAAATTGGTATTCCACAACATGGGCTGGAATAGGCTTTGGGAGAGAAGGGAGGAGACTACACAGAGATGAATGAGTCTGTTCACACTTCTCAAAGCTATTTTGGCAGGCTGCATTCATTTCTGTGGCATTTTCTGATTTATCTGGGAACATCCCATTGAAATGAATGGGCCACTTCAAATCTCTGCAATAAGTCTATTCATCAGAGCGCCTTGGACCTGATCCTTAATGGTATTTAGGAACTCAAGTCCCATAGAAATCAAATGGGAGATAGGCACCTATATACCTATATAAATTTGAGGACTTGGGCCCTTTCCCATACATTAGCCATTGGAGTGGAGTAGGGAATATAGGTCTCCTCTTCCCCTTATTGCCTCCATTTGGTAGATGTTTGCCTCACAGGCCATCAGTTACCACTTTCCCTCCTCCACACGGTCCCTCCAGCCCTTCTGGGACCACGAGGAGGCTAACGTGGGCAGCTGAGTGGCAGTGAGGTATTTCCCAGGAAGACCCTTTGTTTTCTGCCTTCAAATAATGGCCCCTTCATTACCACCACTTCCTCAAAAAACAAGTAAAAATCACTGTCCAACAATTTCATTAATGTGGAGTTAAAGATGACCAGCAATCTGAAATGTTTCAGAATAGGAAATGTACCCATACTTAAACGTCTAAAACCGAGAACATGCAAAATTAAGGTAATATCTCCCATGCCACACAGCCTTAACTTTGCTCCCTTTGAACAATGCCCCAACCTGTCCCTGTCAGAGATCAGAGGATTGTATTCTTTTGATCATGTAGAGGACCATGGAGACAGTGCATGAAGAGTGGGGGGAAACTTTTAGGTCTTGTTTACTAAACTGTACATCTATCCTAGGAAAGACATATAGTTTAGTAAACATGAGCTAGCTAAGCCTGACCTATACTTGACAACTTGGCTTTGGGCAAACAGCCCTCCCCAGGATTTGCCAAATGTTAACATCATTTTATCCTTGTCCTAAAGTTTCCCTCTAGGACATCACCTTCAGTTACCGTTGACTGAGCCATGGGTACACTGTGATGTGAACCACCTGATGGCTAGAACTCCCCAGAGCAATAGTGTAGCACAGAGGGCAAAGAAAGTGCATGGCACTGTGTGCATGCCAGTGCAGATGTGGGTTTCTGGTGGGCACTGAGAGTGCTTGACCAAGTGAGTGTTAGAACTTGGTGAAACACATATTCATTCCCCTTTCTTCCTGACATACTGTTACCTCCACATGCTGGCTTTCTACTAGGTGACAGTCATACTAGCAACCTTGGAATTGTAGAAAGTATGAGAATTTAAGAGCAGAGGGGCCATTGTGATCACCCACTTCATAACCAGCTCAGAATAACAAAACGGATCCCTGTTCCCTCTAGCTGCAGTTCCACTTCCTCATATGGCAATGAGAGTTCTGGCAATTTACTGCAACTAATCCCTGGCTCACCAGGTCGACACCTAACATGATAAGAGTATATGAAGAGAAGTGATAATATACCATTATGTTGGACATCACATAGAAATTGGCAGATTTTGCTAGGCACAGGTCAGGATTTGTTTGGTCTCCATGCCTATTGCCAACTCTATGGGGAGGAGAGTCAAGGCCGTTGGGCCTGGGGTGGGAGGATGGTTTGCGAGATGTTACCTTAATGCTGTATTTCCAATTTTTCAGACAAGTTTACATTCATTTTACCTTAACTCTGTATGTCCTGATTTTCAGAGGTTTAAGTATAGGTGCATTTCACAATCTGAAAGGGTACAAGGCACTACTGGTCAACTTTAACATTCCTGAATGTTTTACATGCACTGCAAAATCTCTTTGGCTATATGGAAGATTTTTTCTTAGCAATCTCTTAATGGTGTAACAATTGTTTGAAAGCACCTCACATCTGGAGTGAGCACAATAATCACTTAGTAACTTTTGACCTCCTGAAGCATCTTTAAAATACCACATTTGTTTTTTGTTTTTTAGTCTTGCTGTACAAAGCATCTCTCACTGGCTTCCAAATGAATCAGCTAATAAACTCATCAACAGATCTAGTGATAGTCATGAAGCCACATATTTCTCGAGCAAATAACAAAAGGAGCAACTGTACAGAGTCAGGTATCCTGTCATTCACCTAGTCTGCTAAAGTTGTGATAAGATATTTTAATTTTACCAAAGCCACTTAAAAGCCCTATAGAGCCCAAATTTATCTATCATTGTTTTGCACTTCTATCTACAATCTTGGAAACTTGTGGATATAGTTCATTGATCACATTTAAACTGTTTGTCCTCAGCTTCAGGGTTCTACACTCCTATGCCTCTATTTACACGTCTGCTCTTAATCTTTCCTATCTTGTGCCCTTTGCTCTGTCCACTTCTCTTGCCTTACCGTTCTCTTTGTCTCCTTACAGTCATGACAATGTCTTTTACAATGCCAGTGTGATCCAACTCCTCTTGTAGGAGATAAAGGAATGCCTTGCTAGTTAAGTTTAGGAGGCTCTAAAAACCAGGTTAGGATTTTGATTTTATATATTAGAAACAATATTCTCACTCAAATCTGTGTTCTTTGATAATAAACTTATTCTTATTTTCACTGAATATAAAATTGCTGGGTGTTAAGTGGAGTGATCATCTGAGTTAGGGTGACCAGATGAGAGGAAGAAAATATCAGGACACATGGGGGGAGGGTTGCTGGCAGAGCAACAAAAAAAAACCCCAAAAACCCGCAGTGTGAAATATCGGGACAAATTGCATCCCGACCAAACATCAGTCGGGATGCGGGACAAACATCTAAATATCGGGACAGTCCCAATTTTATCAGGACGTCTGGTCACCCTAATCTGAGTTGAATCTTATAAGCTGGTGTGTACTATTCCTTTAGGAATAGCGGACTTTAGAGTTCTGTGAGTGTTCAGTGGAGAGGGGTCGAGCATTCCAGAAGGATGCTCGGAGGACTCGGGAGTTGGTGTGTGCCCCTACCACTTACTGGTATAGAGACAGTGAGGCCTGTGGAGGCCTGGAAGGCAGTTCTTGTGTTGCCAGAGGCTGATGGTTTCAGGGAGTTGATCCACAGAAGGCACAGATAAGAATTTCTCATGCTAAAGACAAGGTGCGTCACAACCCTGGATACCCTGGGAAGCATCACAGCCAGTCCATACACCTGTGCAACAAGGACTGAATAACCAGTCCTTGATGCAAGGTTTGGGATGGAAGGAATCCACCTCAGAAAACAGCAGCAGTGAAGCGTTGTGAATATAATAGCCCCTGCCACTCCAGCAGCTTTGGGTTGCCGGGGGAAAATGGTCAGTAGAGTTGTATAGTAGTAGATTTACTGACCACCAAGCCCATTTGTCTCCCAGTTCACCCCTGTCCTCCACATCCAAAACTTCATTTTTGGGCTGTTTGGTTCCTTAAAAACCTATCGGTTTGCACAAGTTCCCCAAATCCTGCCCCTTCCTATACAAAGGAACCACTCTGTGGCCAAGAAAGTGCAGGATGGGTTATATATAGGATTTGCCATTAAAAAGTCTTTCATATTTTAAATGAGATAAGGTAACTGTGTATATGTCAAATCCTTAGACTTTTGTAAGGCATTTGACTCAGTACTGCATGACATTCTGATTAAAAATTTAGCAGCATACAATATTAATAAAGCTCAGGTTAAATGGATTAAAAACTGGCTAACTGATGGATCTCAAAATGTAGTTGTCATTGGGGAATCATCATTGAATAGGGGTGTTTCTAGTGGGGCTTTGCAGGGATAGGTAGCAGACCTGCCACTATTCAAAATTTTCATCAGTAGTCTCGAGGTCTATATGAAATCACTGCTGATAAAAATCTGTGGATGACATAAAGATTAGTAGCGTGGGAAATAACAATGAAGCAGGGCAGTCATAAAGAACAATGCAGATTGCTTTGTATGCTGGGCCAAGTTAAACAAAATGCATTTTAATACAGCCACATACAAGGTCATACATCTAGGAACAAGGCATGCAGGCCATACCTACAGAATGGGGCAATGCATCCTGGAAAGCAATGATTCTGAAAAGGATTTAGGGTTTGTCATAATGGACAAACAATGCAACATGCACTCCCAGATTGATGCTGTGTGGCAAAAGGGGCTAATATAAATCTTGGGGGTATAAACAGGGCAGTGGTGAATGGGAGGAGGGAAGTGATTTTACCCTGGAATACAGCATTGGTTATACTGATCCTGGAATACTGCATACTGTTCTGGTGTCCACATTTTAAAAAAAAGGACACTGAAAAGTTGGAGAGAGTGCAGAAGAGTCACAAAAAGTATTCAAGGACTGGAGAAAATGCCTTACAGTGAGAGACTTAAAGCTCAATCTGTTTAGCTTATCAAAAGAAGACAGAGGTATTTTGTTTGTAGTTTCTAAGTACCTTCGCAAGCAGGAAAAAACAGGTATTAAAGGACTTTTTATCAGAGAAGGGCATAATAGGAACCAATAGCCAGACAAATTCAAATTAGAAATAAGGCACACATTTTTAACAGTGAGGGTGATTAACCACTGGAACACATTACCAAGGGAAATGGTGGATTCTCCATCTCTTGCTGTCTTCAAGTTAAGATTAGATGCGTTTCTGGAAGATAAGGTTTCAACAGCTCAAGTTATTGCGCTCACTAAAGGGGTGGTCTGTGATATACAGGAGGTCAGACAGCTAGATGATTGAATGAAAGCCTTAAAAATCTATTAATCTAGTTCTTGATTTTCAGGAAGTGCTGGGTACCTTCTTTCAGCAAAAAATCACACCATTTTTATGTTTCAAGTTGGGCACCTAATGTTGTTAGTCATGCTGAAAATCTCAAATATTGTTTTTTAAAAGTCCACGATTTTCCAATAGTATGTGTGCTGCAATAACAGTTTGCCATAGACTACAGGTCCACCTAGTCTGATGCTTCAGAAAGACAGCAAAATCCCCTTGTTATATGTCTATGATTTTGTGAAATATCAAGGAATATTTTGAGGAAAGTGCTGGTAAAAATGTGATTTAAAAACAAAACTGGCACCACCACCAGACTTGTTTTTGAATACCTAAGGTACTATTTAAACCCAAGTTAGCTCTCTACATTAAATAAGAATAGTTTTGCTTGAATAAGTTTTTGTTTTGCGTGGGAAGAGGAATGGAATCTCATGAGTAATGGAAAATTAAATCTCTCCCTGCAAATCTAGTGCTCTGATCCACTGAGCTTCTGGTCTGTTAGTATTACATAAAGCCCAAGGTTTAGCTTTGACATCTTCAGAGGACCCCGTGTTGTCATCTGCTGTGTGGCAAATATGGGGAGCAAAGGAGGGGAAACAGCTGTTGGAGAGAAACATGCAATGCATGTTCTGAATTGCTCATCGGCTGCCAGCATTCCCTTCATACAACCATTGCACTACTGGTATTGCTCTTGATTTCTTGGGAGCTAGCTTGCCAATGGGGGCTGAAGTGTTTGCCGTTCTAAGTGATATGCTCCCCTAGGGAAGACAGATTTTTTCTGTGGAAATTTAACTTTTTCTTTCTTTTAGAAATTTAATTGCTGCACATGACTTACTTGAACTTAATATTTGTGCTTGGCTGTCTTAGACCCTGATTCAATAAATGACTGAAGCATCTGTCTAAATTCAACAGAACACTTAGTCCCATTCTGAAGTGGTTTCCTGAATTGGGGCAGTGATGATGTGTGACACTCATAAACCTGCAGAATTCTGTGCTATGAAAATTGCCAACCTTATTATCGGAATGAACCATTTCACTGTTCTAAGTCTATAGGTTATTAAAGGATGTGTTTCTTCCACACTTGCATCGACCCTACTGGTTTAACCCCAATTTATGTTGTGCTAGATTGTTCTAAGACTAACACGCTGGGCTATATCACAGCTTTTGTGCATTAAGTATAAACCTTAGAAGAGAAGACATGTGGATGCCAAACAACAGAAATTCAGATGTTTGTTTTTGGTTATGTCTGCGCTACAGCGGCTACAGTGGCATAGCTACAGTGTTGCTGCTGTAGCACAGACACTTCCGACATCAGTGGATGGGGTTTTTCCATTGATGTAAATGTGACCCTAAGAATCCCTCAGTGCCAACAAGCAAAGTGTTCAGTTTGTAGCAGCAATTCCTGGCAGGCCTGACAAACTCACTACACCGAGCACTACACTGCTTTCATAGTATTTATCCATAAAGAATATCATGTGAGATCTTAAATGAAAGCCAAGATCACACTGACCATTGATATCCCTGTGAAATGTACGTACAGACACTATATAAAAGTTAAATATTAAAAATATGTTTCTAAAAGTCTGAATTAAGATTGTGTTGATAAATACATTTCTGCCAGCAAAGGATGTATGTTCCCCTGTCTACTTCAGTTCACATGTAAGTTAAGCACTGTAAGTCAACATGTCATTTACATACAAAAGACAACATGAGGACATGAGATCATCATGATATCAGATAAACCTGACAATGAGGAAAAAACATTGAACTTTGGGAGATAAGGAGAAGGCAAAGGGACACCCCTTTATCCTGCACCTGAGGAAGTAATGGAGCAGTGCAATGATAGTAATGAACATGTGATCCCAACCTGCCCTGGCTGGAAGCACTGTAAAGGACATGTAGGTGAGATAAGACTGCTTTTAGACTGATGGTTAGCTTGTTTACGTTAAGTTTAGCCTGTAGAAAGAGAGTAATACTTTTGTTTTATGTGTAACTTATTCCTATTATCCTTACTATCTCTTAAGTGTTATCCTTTGATATGTTTATAGTGAAAGAGATCATAAGTTTATATCTCAGTGCTATGCTATTAAGTTACTAGCTGATCCTCAGTTGAATCGAACAAGCTAGTGGGTGTACTGCTCCTTTGGAGATAGCAGACCTGGTATTACTGTGATTGTTCAGTGGATAAGGGAATGAACACTACATGGGCTGGCATAGCACACGGAGATTGTTTGGGTGACTGACACACACATGGTGTCAGGGAGCTGACAGCCAGTTAAGCACCAGCAAGTCTCTTTCTTGCTGGAGGCAGCAGGTAACAAGGTGACTCACAGTCAGAGAACCATCACAGTAGGTAATCCATCTATCGAAGAAGCAGTAGCGAGGTCGATGGAAGCACCCTACTGTCTATCTAGCTGCATCTACAGGGGGGTTAGGTCGACTACCTATGTTGCTAATTTTGTTGCTATGTCTATCGAATTTTAGGCCTTTGTCTATGAGGGAAGCTGTGTCCCTGGAGCTCCAAAAGGCTAAGCCTGATAAAATGGTGCAATTCAACTCAGCACAGCAGACTGTAAGGGACCAAACACAAATGGTTCAGAGTTACACACTATAATGCCAAGTATGCAGAATTGCGGATTGTTTGTAAATCTGGATTTGATTTAAAAAAAAAAAGCCATGTAAATTTAGTGACCCTTTTCAGATTCTGGAACAGAAAAACTCTTCTCCATATATAGAAATTATTAGATGGGAAATATGAAATTATTTTTTTTTATGGCAGCATCTGGAAACCCTGTTGTACTTGATATTGTAGAAACACATCTAGAAAATATTGGTAATGAAATACCTCAAATCTTGCAATCAGTCAAGTCTCCCTGTTTAATATAAATAATGCATATGGAAAACAAGTCTACTTTACCACTTTGATAAGAAACAGAAGATTTTAATTTTTTTATAAAGCATTTTCTTTCATGTCATCTGTAATGTTAGCATTCTTTTCAAATTCTAAGTTTAGCCACTGTAATAGAATATAATCAGTGCCAGTCATGCCTTATATGTCAGCCCCATGAGTTTTTTATTATTGTTTTCAGGTGTATAAAATCATGAATGGTGTGAAGAAAGTGAATGAGGAAAAGCTATCTTCACAAAACACAAGAACCAGGGGTCACCCAATTAAATTCATAGGTAGCAGGTTTAAAACAAACATAAGGAAGTACTTTATACAATGCACAGTCGATCTGTGGAACTTATTGCCAGGGGATGCTGCGAAGGCCTAAACTATAACGGGGTTCAAAAAAAGAATACGATACCTTCATGGAGGATAGCTCCATCAACAGCTACTTGGCAAGATGGACAGGGACTCAACCCCATGCTGTGGGTGTCCCTAAGCCACTGAATGCTAGAAGCTGGGACTGGATGATAGGGGATGGATCACTCAATAAATTACCCTGTTCTTTTCATTCCTTCTGAGGCATCTGCCACTGGTGGAAGACAGGATACTGGGCTAGCTGGACCATTGGTCTGACCCAGTATGGCCATTTGTATGTTTTAAGATCTATTTTTGTTTAGTTCTATGGGGAACACACATACTTTGTTTAATTGCCCAAACTTTATTTCCCAGTGCCTACTGCTTATTTCCAACAGAGTGCTTTTTCCAGTTTCAGAGTACTTTGCAAGAACACTTTAATGCCTAATCCAGTAAGTAATCCTTATTTATGCCATAATTAATCCATATTTTGAGGACAACAGCCACATATATAGAGCTGGGACTACAGCCTAGTCCCCCATCCACTTCTTGAGCTGAAGAAAATCTCCCATTACTGACAGAAACAGTAGGCCCCAGAGACGATGCGTAACTCTTGATGGTGGGGGGGCACGTGACCACACCATGCATTGCATCTGGACTGAGAGGCAGCAGCAGAGCCAGGAGCACCAGGGCAGTATCAAATGAGTGCCTCGAGGAGCATCTCATAGCAGCTGGGCTCCGCAGGCAGGCGCTGGCTCCAGGGGGCATCAGCCGGCACCGGGCTCCTTCAGGAGAGAAGCAAGAGCACATGCTGTGCTGCCTGCCCTGTCTGGGGAGTGCCTGCCTGTGCAGAGGTGGCCTGGCTCAGGAGCAGGGCAGGGAGGGCTGCTGGGCAGCCAGCCAATGCCACAGCTCCCACAGTGCGGAGGGCCAGGAGCCCGAATGTCTCCCACCAGCTTCCAATCCACCGGCTCCTGGCAGAAGGCTATGGTTTTCAAACTGTGGGGCGTACCTTCCCTGGGGGCGGGGGAGCACATTCCCCAGTTTGAAAACCTAAATGGGAGGCAGAATCTGGGGGGGGAGGGGGCCATGTGACCCACGTGCCCCCCAACCTCAGTGTCACCTCTGGTAAGCCCCTTTTTCTCTCTCTGGACTAGTCATGAGAGAGCAACATCACTCATACACACAGCGCCTGTACACTATGATACAAGTAATTCCATTGACATCAGTGGGGTAGAATCTCTGCTGTGTCCAGATTCTGCTGAAGGTAGCAAGTTATGGGAGTTGCTGGGGAGGGGGATCACGGATGATTTTCTGTCACTGCCCTGAGTGCAGGTTAGAGTAGTTTGGTGACTCTTCAAACTTGCACCAGCTGAGTACGATTCTCTAGGAACCATCCACTAGTTGAGGCTGGTCAGAGCATATCAGGCTGCTCCAGACCTGCCCTCAACATGTCCCCTGCATGGAAGTCAAGTGGTTGTATGGAGGGATGCCTCTGAGCCGGCATCTGGTGAACAAGGGAGAAGATCATCTGCCCCAATAGGACAACATGCATAATTAAGGATTGGGACTTTAACTGATAAAATCACTTAAATATTTCATTCTGTAATATCATTGCTCTTTGGGTGAAATTCATCCTCGGCACTGAGATGACTTTCCCTCTTTGGACCTGATTCTCATTTACACTAAGGGTTTGTCTACACACAAAATTGGTGTACTGTTTCAACTAAAAACAGTAGAATCCCCCTTGTGTGGATGCAGTTATATCAGTCTAAAGATGCTAGAGTGATTGTCTACATGGGGAAGCAATTGCAAATTAAACTATGATGTGAATTTAAAGCAGTGTAGATAAAGTTGTGTGGGGTTGAAGGGTTTATTTTATTCCATTGCTTTAATAAAGTGTCTCTCTGGCATGGAGTGATGATTTATACTTGTAGAAAATCTGTAGCATGGTAGGAATCACACACACACACACGTATAATCAATCACACACCCGGTTTACAAAGTCCACTTCTACATCAAAATGTTCCAGATTGCTTATATGAAGCCTAATTTCAACTAATACATTAAGAAGCCATAGTACTGATTGTCTTGCTCTTGAGATAAGGCTAAGGGCCCAGTTCCTGCACGGCAGCCCAAAGAGAGCTCCTCTTAGCTCAGCTCACAAGTTGGTGTACCAAGGAGGCTTTAAGGTTGAGCATTACCCACATCCCTCATAGTGACTGAAGTGTACTGAAACTGAAGGGGCAATTCTACCTATTTTAGCATCCCCAGCTGAGAAGGAGTTGCATTTCCCCAATCTCTGGGCCTTCCATAATTTTAACCCCTTTGCGTTCTCTGATCCTGGGCCAATCTGCAGCTTGAGGTTCCTATAAAATGCAGCTCCAAAAGGCTATTCTAGAATGTAGGGGCACTCCAGAAGCAGGGACCAATCTCTACCTAAGTCTCCCACCTCACTTGGAAATTCACCAGTGGCCAGATACACCAGCTTTAGAGTCACTTTGTGGCAAAGTGGCCTCAGCACAGGGGATGAGCCAGCCTATGGTCTTTTCAGCTACTAAAAAGAAAATGGAAGGATGCCAAGCTGTTCTTATTCTTCCACATTTGAGCTTCAGAGCAGAGGCAGAAGATAAGAACTACTGTAACCCATGCCTGCTTGGTGTGGCACTCTGTCCCCCGCTAGTGGCACCTAGACAGTCTAGCGTTTGATGAGTCTGCTACAGTAGAGGCTCATACACTAAGCTTTAGAGATCCCTGGTTTGATCCCACCCATTGATGACAGGGGTCTGTCAGTGTTACATTAGGAGACTGCTACAGCCATAATTCTGTACCCATCAAAACAGGATGGTTGTCAATAAAAAAGTGGTTTTCAAAATCCTGATGGGTATCTTTGAAATCACTAGATGCAAACTTCCCTTGGATCCTTAGTGATATTTCTGGGTCTTCCTTTGAAAGGGGTTGGCCCACTGAAAAATGTATTTCTTATCTTATTTGTAGCAAGGTGCTGCCTAGCTGCATATTGGAAAAAGAAACATAATCCAGATACAATTGCTCATCTTAAAAGGATCTGGATACCTTCTTCATGAAGAAGGTTACAAACAAACCATACAAAAAACGAGTCCTAATTATTTCAATACAACTGAACTCCCTATTTTGGAACAAGAACAAAGTATTTTCCAAATGCAACCACAGCACTTTCCTCATGAGAAGCTACGTGCAATCTTCCCGGAAGCATGCATAGCCCTTTTTATCAATAGGGTCTTCTGCCTTTTTGAGGGGATATCTGTGCATATATTTGTTGTATTCCCATGATTACACTGCAATATCTCTCCCCTGATTTAATTTGTTTTCTCTACTGTCCTAGGCCATGATCCTTCAGTTAGGTCCATGCATGTGCCTGCTGGGTCAGGGTATTATTTCTAAAAGTAAATGTTTTTGTTTAACTATCTGTTTCTGGGATAAGGCAACAACCAATTAGATTTGGGGGAAGATCGGAGGACTCTGAAAAGAAAGAATGTGTGTGCTCGAGTGAACTTTAAAGACTTTGGCCAGATCCTCTGGTCATTCTTCTTGGTAAATGACCAACTTACCTCTAGGTCGGACCATTTTAACTCAGTTTACGACTACTTAAACCAAGACAAGAAATTCATGATGCATCTAATTTGTTCACAGTGAGGAAGCCCATCTCCTGAGAAAGATGATCTATACAAAGCATATCATGTTGGTGCTCCACAACCTAGCCTTGCTCACCATAGGTCTCCTCAAGTTTCTGGATTGATTTACAAAGTGTTTGTGGAATAGGCCCACACTAACTTACCATTACAGCTATGATTGTCTGGTATGTATGTCTAGAATAGCTCATATTTACTCTAAGAGTAGCTGGATGTACAGTTTTCTTAACAGGTCGAGGGCTATAGAACATTTTCCCTAAAGAGATCAGGAAGAGTTCTATCCTTGCCATCTTTATACCATGCTTTTGGACTACATTGGTTCCTCAGTTTAGCTGAGCTTGTTTCTCTCTGGTCTTAAAGTAACCACAGCAAGTCCCAAATGAACTTTCAATATATACCCAACATTGTATCATACGGTAGTATTTTTTTATTTTTCTACAGGAATTATTATAAGTTCCTAGATATTCTCCAGCTTACAACTGTGATATGTCAGCGTAGTTAAATATCGGATTGATGCAGATAGTGGGACGCTTGCCATAATGTGGTGGATTGTTTCTGGCTTGGTGCCATATGCCTAAACATTGCATCCACCTCCTCAGAAATGACACATTGCTTTCCTTCTCATTTGACAAGCTCCTGCTAGCATGCCAATGAGGACTATTTTTAGTAATGACAATCTGTATAGCCAACAAGCTGGGGAAATGGCCACGATGATGAGGCTGGAAATTTATCCAGGCTGGTTTCCAGGACCTGAGGAAATCTTGAGGTGGATTTTCTCAGATTCTGACTTTGCATCTGGTTGTTTCCTTCTGGGCACAGCATATCCTGCTCCCATGTATGTTCTTTACTTATTACAGACCTACAAGAGTTCAATATTAAATGCTTCTTATGACCAGAGCCCCATAGACTTTCTGATTCCTACTCAAGCCATTTTCCCCCACAGAATTTGGCATATTGCCAAATTTCTATAGGATTCTATATTCTGGCCACAGAATCTGTAATTTTGCAGCAGCCAGATGTCTGACACTTTGTTCTGTCAGCTCCAGTGGAACTTAGCTACAACTTTCTCTTTCTGTGCTGCTTTCACCACAAGGGGGAGTGTGTGACACAAGCAGCTGCCCTAACAGAGCCCTAGAAAGCAGAACACTTCTCCTGACTCATCAGGATCTTCCCTTGTCTATTTCTAAAGGTGTGTCCCCTGAGGGGAGAACATAGCAACCAGGGACCAAGGCAATGAACCATGAGCACTGGGCAGAGTACAGTTAAATTGGACTGGTTTAAGGCAGCCTGGGGCCTTAGACACACCATGACCGGGCCCCCATCCCCACCTCCCACGTAGCATCACGTGGAATTAGGGTTGCCAATTTTGGTTGGACATATTCCTGGGGGTTTCATCACATGACATAATATTTAATTAAAGATTACTCTTTAATTCCTGGAGACTCCAGGACAATCCTAGAGGTTTGGCAACCCTATTGGAATAGCAGCAGCATAGGACTTCCTTTTGTCCTTCCCCACAGGAGTGGCAGCAGGGGCCACTCTCTAATCAGAAGCCGCAAGTACAGCAGGAACTAAGGGGCAGAGGTATCAGTAATTACTTCAGCATCACAATTGTATCACCTGTGTGGCTGGGTGGGCCTGGCCTGCTGCCCTCTTCCCCCCTTGCTGCACACACAGGCCTTGGCTACACTTGCGAGTTACAGCGCTGTAAAGGCTCCCCCAGCGCTGTAACTCACTCCTCGTCCACACTGGCAAGACATTTGCAGCGCTGTATCTCCATGGTTGCAGCGCTGCATGTACTCCACTTCTCCGAGAGGAATAGCAAGTATTGCGCTGCCGCTGCAGCGCCAGTGTGGCCACCCAATGCGCTGTGAATGGCCTCCAGAATTATTCGGCAGTATCCCACAATGCCTGTTCTAGCCACTCTGGTCATCAGTTCAAACTCTACTGCCCTGGCTTCAGGTAACCAACCATGTGACCGACCCTTTACATTCCCCGGGAATTTTAAAAATCCCCTTCCTGTTTGCTCAGCCCGGCGTGGTGTGGAGTACTATCAGCGAATCTTTCCAGGTGACCTTGCCTCCACGCGCCAAGCGAGCCCCAGCATGGAGCAATGGCGAGTTACTGGACCTCATCAGTGTTTGGGGGGAGGAAGGTGTACAGTCCCAGCTGCGCTTCAGCCGTAGGAATTACAATACCTTTGGGAAGGTATCAAAGGACATGATGGAAAGGGGCCAGGGCCGGGACGCCCTGCAGTGCAGGATTAAAATGAAGGAGCTGCGGATTGCCTACTGCAAAGCCCACGATGCAAACGGCCGCTCGGGTGCTCCCCCCACGATCTGCCGATTCTACAAAGAGCTGGATGCGATACTTGGGGTTAACCCCACCTCCACTCCGAGCACCATCATGGACACTTCAGAGCCAGGGGGGTGGGTGGAGGAGGAGGAGGAGGAAAACCGGAGTGATGGTGGTGGGCCGGATGGAGACACCCCGGAATCCCTGGAGCCATGCAGCCAGGAGCTCTTCTCAAGCCAGGAGGAAGGTAGCCAGTCGCAGCGGCCGGTACTTGGTGGAGGACAAACAGACGAGCAAGTTCCCAGTAAGCGTTTTTTTTTTTTTTCGGGAAGGAATTTTTTTGGTGCGGGTCTTTGGGAGAGGAGGGTTAGGCATGCATGCCTGGATGCGGAATAGTGCATTGCTGTGGTTTATCACATCACGGTAATCGGCCTCGGTAATCTCCTCGAATGTCTCATCCAGAATGTGTGCAATGCGCTTGCGCAGATTTATCGGGAGAGCCACCGTGGTCCTTGTCCCAGCCAGTCTAATGTGTCCGCGCCACTGTGCCACGAGGGGCGGGGGGACCATTGCTGCACACAGGCAAGCTGCATATGGGCCAGGGCGGAAGCCGCATTGCAGTAGAAGACCCTCCCTTGCTTCCCAGGTCACCCTCAGCAGCGAGATATCGTCCAGGACGAACTCCTGTGGAAAATGTTGGGACAGTGTTCAGTGTAGGTGCCCCCCGAAGCTGTTGGCTCTCCCCAAGGCACAGAAACCCAGAGGACAGTGCAGCCCTGAAACAATCAGCTCCCCTTACTTACCATTTTGAGGCTCCCGTGGGATATGTGTGCTCTGTTTCAGACGGGAAAATTATGCTATTGTGTAGACCCTGTGTGTTTTCTACTCCTTAAGTGCGGGGGGAATCATTACTCTGTCTGGTATAAACAATGCTGCCTCTGTTAAATGTTGCATTTTGCCTATACAGCTGCATCAACCTTGAGACCTCAGCCGTCCCTCTTATCGCCTGCTCAGAGACTGCAAAGACTCAGGAAGAGACCGCGAAAAAGCAAAGAAGACATGCCGCAAGAAGTGATGCGGCAATCTATTAAAGAGAATGAAAAAGCACAGAACTGGAGGGAGAGAGAAAGCAGGATCCACCAGGAAAACGCAGCGCACTGGCAGCAAAGCACCGTGCACCGGCGGCAAAGCACTGATAGGCTCATAAGCATCCTGGAGCACCAAGCAGATGCTATCCAGGAGCTGGTAGCCATGCAGAAAGAGGAGCAGTGCCGCAAATGCAAACGCCACCCCCCCTACAGCCCTTGTCCCAAAACTCTTTCCATTGTGCCCCACTGTCACCTCCAACCCACTTTCCCCAACGTCCGTGTTCTTCACGCCACCCGCTGCCTCCAACATCAGTATCTTCACCACCCAGCCCTGGAAACCACGACCCTTACCCTCTGCACTCAACCCCCATCACCATGCAGTATAGCTGTCCTGAAGTGCAGCACTTACTGCACAGCACACCAGACAGGACATACGCGAATCTGTGATTGTACCATTCTCCACTCCACCCCCTTCTTTTCAATAAATAATTTTTTTTTCTTTTCAATAAATGGATTCTTTGGCTTTGAAAACATTTTTTAATATTGCATAAAGTAAAAGACTCCTTAGCCCAGGAAATAAACAGGCACTGCAAGTCTGCTTGTCTGCTAAGCAGACACTGATTCCTAAAGATTGGAACTACTGCACTTCACTCCCGTGCAGGGCACCAGATATCACTGCTGGTTTTCAGCCTCAAATTGCTCCCTCAAGGCATCCCTAATCCTTGCAGCCCCGCGCTGGGCCCTGCTCTCTGGCTGTGCAAATTCAGCCTCCAGGTGTTGAACCTCAGAGGTCCATGCCTGAGTGAAGCTTCACCCTTCCCTTCACAAATATTATGGAGGGCACAGCACGCGGATATAACCGCGGGGATGCTGTTTTCGGCCAAGTCCAGCTTCCATACAGAGCTCGCCAGCGGCCCTTTAAACGGCCAAAGGCACACTCCACAGTCATTCGGCACCGGCTCAGCCTGTAGTTGAACCGTTCCTTGCTGCCGTCAAGGCTCCCTGTGTAGGGTTTCATGAGCCACGGCATTAACAGGTAAGCGGGATCTCCAAGGATCACAATGGGCATTTCAACTTCCCCTACCGTGATCTTCCGCTCTGGGAAAAAAGTCCCGGCCTGCATCTTCCTGAACAGCCAAGTGTTCCAAAAGATGTGTGCGTCATGCACCTTTCCGGGCCAGCCTGTGTTAATGTCAATGAAACGCCCACGGTGATCCACAAGCGCCTGGAGAACCATAGAGAAATACCCCTTCCGATTAACGTACTCAGATCCTAGGTGGGGTGATGCCAGAATAGGAATGTGCGTCCCATCTATCGCCCCTCCACAGTTAGGGAACCCCATTTGTGCAAAGCCATCCACTATTTCCTGCACGTTACCCAGACTCATGGTTCTTCTGAGTAGGATGCGATTAATGGCCTTGCAAACTTGCATCAACATGATTCCAACGGTCGACTTTCCCACTCCAAACTGGTTTGTGACTGACCGGTAGCTGTCTGGAGTTGCCAGCTTCCAGATTGCAATAGCCACTCGCTTCTCCACTGGCAGGGCAGCTCTCAATCTCGTGTCCTTGCGCCGCAGGGTGGGGGCAAGCTCCTCACACAGTCCCATGAAAGTGGCTTTTCTCATCCGAAAGTTCTGCAGCCACTGCTTGTCATCCCAGACTTCCATGACAATGTGATCCCACCACTCGGTGCTTGTTTCCCGAGCCCAAAAGCGGCGTTCCACGGTGCTGAGCATGTCCGTGAATGCCACAAGCAATTTCGTGTCGTACGCGTTACGCGGCTCAATAGCATCGTCGGACTCCTCACCCTCACTCTCACTGTCATTTTGGATCTTAAGGAATAGTTCGACAGCCAAACGTGACGTGCTGGTGAGACTCGTCAGCATACGCCTCAGCAGTTCGGACTCCATTTCCCGCAGACAGATCGCGCTGCACAGAAACCGTTGAAAGATGGCGCCAAAGGTGGACGGAAACAAAGGGATTTCTGGGATGCGAAGCAATGCATCACGGGGCATTGGGACAGGACCCAGAATCCCCCACATCCACACCCCCTTCCCACAACCCACGGCACCAGAATGGGAAAAGGTGCTCTGTGGGATAGCTACCCATAATGCACCGCTCCCAATAGCGCTGCAATTGCTGCAAATGTGGCCACCACAGTGCGCTGGGCAGCTGTCAGTGTGGACAGACTGCTGCGCTTTCCCTACTCAGCTGTACGAAGTCAGGTTTAAGTCACAGAGCTGTACATCTGCAAGTGTAGCCAAGGCCACAGTCCTCTACTGGTAACGCCCACCAGAGCAGAGGGTTTTAGAGTTAACACCCCATTGAGATTAATAAAGCAATTTACACCTCTGGAGCAGGAATGTCTGATGTCCAGATGTCTTAGTGGTCAGCTCACAGCCTTACAGTTTCTGTCAGTCTGTTCCAGTGGGGTCCCCCGCTGCAGCCTCAATCAACCCCCAGAGTTCAGTCACTACAAAGGAGCAAGGCAGGGGGACCCAGGCCTGCCTACCCACTCTAGCAGGCCCTAACCCAGGGCGCTAGGAGTTTATCAAAGTGTTCAGCCCCGTTACTGGGCTACCCCCAAATTATTTCCCCCCAAGGTCACTTTCTACCAGACTGGAGCTCCTCAGTTTGTGGGGTAGTCACTGGCTTAGCAGACTCTCCTCAGTATCTTAGTGTCCTGGTCAGTCAGTAAATCTATTTTAGGACTTTCAGCTCCGAAAGAAGAGGGGAATCCCAAGACCCTGGTGATAGAGTAACCTTCACAAAGCTGTTTCCACTCCTGGAACACTTCTCAGCATCAGCCTGTCTTCCCAATGCCACATTCAGCTCATTCCCCCTGTCTCCTCACCTACGAGTGTCCTTTTAAACTGTTTTTCCACTGGGAACATGCCTGGCACCTGTTGAGGGGCAGGGCCTCCCTAGCCCAGCATTGCTCTACTCCCTTCCCTGGTTCAGGATGACCCCATCACAGCTCTCATGAGCTATTACTTCAATCTGAGATCTGCATTGGTTACAGTCATGTTTTCAAAATCTCCACAACCAGGAGGGCTAGGAACTTATTTTTCTTTCTAATGGAAGCTGACAGTGTGATGTAGTCACATGGCTCCAGGGCCCTGGGCACAGACATACAGTATTTCTGTTTTAATCTGGCCATGGATACATGTGTACCACTCAGTTGTCTTCCTTACCTCCCCCAGAACCCCTGACACACTTCAAGGCTCAGGAAGGATGGCGTTCAGCCTGGCATCTGCAGCCCATCTGCTTGGCCCTTGGCTGTCACAATCCTCCTTCTTCAGGCCCAATCAGCCTTGCCTACCAGCCTGGGAAGTATGCAGCTTTATCCACTTGCCACATACTACTCTGAGCAGATAGGTGTTTTACCTGCATGGACCCCAAACATCCGACCTTACTGGGAGTAACTTTGTCCCCTTACCCAGGGGCTCCATAAAAGATGTTACTGCACTGCTAGAGAAGACTCAGCAATGTACTATAAAAAATCAGCAAATTAATGTAATTAACACAGTCAAGGAATTGCAGGTTCCCGGACTTGGAACTGAAGGGGACCTGACATGGATTCTGGGTCCATTGTGCCACAGAGTACAAGGGGCCCTGTCTAGAATATTTCAACTCTGGGCAAATGCAAATATTTTAATGTTGTTATGATTTCTAGGTGTTTCCCCCCAGAGAGCTGGAATGAACATTTTATAAACTACATAAAAATATATGCTGAGAGGCATAGCATATACAGCAGGAAATAGTGATGTTTATACAACTGACGAACTGTCATGAGATTCGTCAGAATGAAGCCTAACTTTGGGTGGAGAAAAAGGATTTCCTGAAGAGGCCTGGTTATTTCATTGCGACTTGCAGGGACATGGATGAGGGCTATGACAATTAAACATAAAAACTGTTATGTTGCATTAGACCAGTGGTCCATCTAGTCCAGTATCCTGTCTTTCACAGTGGCCAGCATAAACATTGCAGAGGAAGACACATACTCCCCACAATCGGAATTAATACAACAACATGCCCATGTGGAGAATTTCTTGCCCACCCCAGTGTGACTGAATGTACCCCCATATACACACCCTACACACCATTGTAATAATCTGTAAAAATATGCCTCGTGAGGTATTATTTGAAAACTAATAACTCACTGGTCAATAATATCATGGTAAAATGTATGTAGCACCATTATATATAAAGTTATGAATCCCCCTGAATGATGTTGGTGGCATATGTTCAAATCCACATAGCCCCAATTAGGCAGAACTAGTCAAGCCGGTCGTAAACAAAGGAGTGTTTGTTTACATCTAAGTTATAAACCGGGTCTTAGAGAGAGGGGAAAAACAGGAGACAAGGAAAGGTGTCTTTCACCAAAGAAAGGTGAGAGGAAACAGCATGCAGCCCCTTTTACCACCAGACTCCATGTCACCTTCTTTACTGTTTGAATAAACTTTAACTAGGGGTGACCCTCAGGAAAATGCATTCTGAAGGCTGACTGAACTTTAAAAGTGAGAGGCAAAAACACTCCAAGTTCTCTCTCTCTACTCATCTCTCTCTTTTCCACCTAAGACGACAAAAGAAACAGCCTATGGACTTTAGGAGCAGATACTGACCTGAAAGTTGGTCAGCCCTGTTGCTGGAAGCATGTGGTAAGAACTTTACCTAGAACCAAGTCTAGTTTATTAAATTTAGAAAGTGTTTTCACTTTATTTCTCTTGTAACCATTTCTGGCTTTAATGCCTTATACTTGTACTCACTTAAAACCTCTCTCTTTATAGGTAAAAAAGCAGGAGAGGGCTGGACAGTGCAGAACACGCATTTTCTGGGGAAAATCCGGGTCTGGGATGCGTTGGGGTCACCCTGCAAGTAGTTACCAAGGCTGGTGGAAGCCAGAGTGTGACTGATGTGTGGCTGGCAGGCTGCAGCTATACACAGACAGGGTGTTACCTGCATGCTCTGTGTGAGCAGCCCAGGCGGGAGCTACAGCAGCAAAGAATTGTGAGGCACGCAACGTTGCAGGCAGGTAGTGACAGCCCCTCACTGGCTCAGGTTACACCCCGGAATGTCATACCCAGACACTCAGTACTTAGCCTAGATCCTGAAGCATGAAGTTGTATATTCCCTTATAATTTTTATCATAGCTAATGTACCTGCATATATTTTTATTAGTAACAAATTTCTGATCATGTTTTGAATGCTATTATTAAGCTCTTTGCCTCAATATAATTTTGTGGCAGTGAATTTTTCAAGTTATTTATACAGTAAGTAAAAATAATTTCTTTGCATTATGGAGAGATGGTAACTTGCCCGTAGTCAAGGTTGTGACCAATTTCTGTTTTGAAACCTTATTTTTAGCCCCCCCCTTACAACTTTGTATTGGAAAATTAGTTCAGCCTGAAAAAAGCCAGATTCACTCTAAAAAAGACAAAGGAGAATGTTTGTGCAAAATTTGAAGAATAATGTTCAAGTTGTTTGGAGCTACATTAGTACATCACCCTGTTTTGAAATTTGGACCTTTAATCATTTTCTCCTCCCTTCAAGGGTCCTCTTCATCTACCCTGGTCATACCTAGTAATATTAGGTTTAGTTTTCTCTTAAGCTGCCGACAACAAAATGTTGTGGAAACATGCAGATAAGTATCTGCAGATGGGCCTGTTTCCAGTATGCCCCTTCACACACTTGTGAAATAAAGTTGGCAAGAAGTTCACCAATACTGTTGACACTGCAGCTCTAGGAGCACCACCAGCACTTGTAAATTATGATGTTACCATAGAGGCCAAAAAGCAGCTGTGGCCTTTTTGTAACTTTAAATCAAAGCAGCGTTTGCGGTGCAATTGTATTTACTAGATAGCACATGGTGCCACACTCCGATCTCTTTTGTTACTTAAAATTGACCTGCATGTGGTTCCGGCGGTTCTCATGCTGTGTCCAGAGTGGCAGCCTCCTTTTGTATCGCTCTAGAGCTGCTACAGCTTTCTCTAAATTTCTCTGGATTAAATAGATGGATTGTGCTTGCCCTTCACAGTCCTGTGGAGGGCTCTGACACTTCAAATACTACCTCAGTAACACTCTTTGAAATAAGGTCTCCCTCCTGGGGTTAGGATGGCTTTACATAAAGAACCAGTTTTCCCTATCAACTGTGTAAATCCTCACCATCAGCACCTCTCTCTTTCCAAGGCATCAAGCTGGATAAAATAGATAGTGCTCCTGGGGCTGCTTTAAGGTATTTCTTGCTATGAAACAATATTTATTTATTTTTAGTATCATTTTAGCATCTGGCACATGTGATGCTAATAGCAACTGCCTTCATATTTTCAGTTTGTTCTCATCTTTGGGCAGCATTTTTTGCTGCCAGTGTCAGCCTGGAAAAACTGCCTTCTTATCTGTAGCACAAGCCTTGTTTCCATAGGCCTGCAGCAAAGTTTTTACCATATTTGCTGGTTCTCTTTGTCCAATTCTGTAGCAGCTGGTGCTAAGAACCTCTTCCCGCAAATATCCTAAGCATGCGAGCAGCTTTACTCTCCTGATTATTACTGTTAGTATTTATATTGTGATAGCACCAAGAAACCCCAGCGAAGAAACCAGTTTACCAAGAATTCACAATCTAAAGTCAAAGGGACTGCTCATGTGTGGATGTGCAAGATACATCCACTGGACAGTAAATTTAGTACACACCTCTTAAGATTTACCATGAAAAATACCCTCCCATTCAGCCATCCAGTTTGGCAAATGTAATTTTCTGTTTATCCCTGAATGAAGATAAAATATACACTTTGTCTTCTATGGCTTGAAGTGATTCAAACACGCTCAAAGAGATCCCACCTTTTGTTCCATTTAGGCCTCATTGTTGGACTGCAGAAGAAGATAACACTTGCCACACTACTTTTGAGTTCTAATTATAATTTTTTAACATCCTATTTTTCCTCATCTTAATACATATAATTGCACTTCCATCCAATACTATGGAAGCTGTATCTCTGTTCCCTGGAAGCTCCCCGGCCGCCGCACAGGTACTATAGTACTGGGGGTCATATCAATGCCTTAATGTAAAAATGTCTCCTTTCTGGTTAAAACCTCAGAAGGGGAAGGTGTGTGAAATCTGGTAAAATGACAATACGTACATAGTGTTGCTTTGGAGTTTCCTGGCAGTGGAGAGAATTTTCTATTTTCCAATTCTGGTCTTCATCTGGTTGTTGGTGAATCTTACCAGTCTACAGCTTTCATAGTATTGGATGGAAGTGCAATTATATGTATTAAGATGAGGAAAAACAGGATGTTAAAAACTTATAATTAGAACTCAAAAGTAGTGTGGCAAGTGTTACCTTCTTCTGCAGTCCAACAATGAGGCCTAAATGGAACAGAAGTGGGATCTCTTTGAGAGTGTTAGAATCACTTCAAGCCATAGAAGACAAAGTGTATATTTTATCTTCATTCAGGGATAAACAGAAAATTACATTTGCCAAACTGGATGGCTGAATGGGAGGGACTGAAAGCTAAAGGTTGGCAGGCAACGGTAGAATCCAACCACATAAATACACAACTATTTAAAAATTAGATGGTTGCCAGGCCAGCCAGATAACCTAGTTGTCATTGTCTGTCTGTATGCAGGAGATCCGGGTTCAATTCCTGGTCACTCGTTGCCCAGGCTGGCAGAAGCTCCAAGTGCTCTGGAGGCAGGGTTCTCAGCTCATGAGAGGAGAGAGGACTACACATTACTGCACAGTGAGCCCAACAGAGTATTCCCCTCCACCACCATGAACCATTAAGTCTAGATAAAGGGATGGTGGCCTTAAGGATGTGGAAAATAATTGTTCGCAACTTCATACCGTACAGAAATATATTAACTACATTGTATAGGATGTTTATTATATATTGATACTGTATATTATGCTTATTACAAATAATGGGCTAGCTCTAACAATCCTTAACTCATGTAGATGGTCCCATTAAAGTCAATATCATATTCTTGGTGAAATCACAGGACTGGAAGGGTCCTCGAGAGGTCATGTAGTCCAGTCCCCTGCACTCATAACAGGACTAAAGTATTATCTAAACCAGGGGTTGGCAAGCTTCGGCATGCAGCCCATCAGGGTAATCCAAAGGCAGGCCACAAGACATTTTGTTTTTGTTGACTATCCACAGGCACGGCCCCCTGCAGCTCTCAGTGGCCCAGTTCGCTGTTCCCAGCCAATGAGAGCTGCGGGAAGTGGGAGGCCACAGGGACGTGATGTTCTAGGTATCTACAAACTGATTGTTTAATTATTTGCTTCATTAGGTTTTCAGATACTGAAGTTAAGGTGACTGGTCTGTAATTCCCAGGGTTGTCCTTATTTCCCTTTTTATAGATTGACACTATATTTGCCCTTTTCCAGTCCTCTGGAATTTCTCCCATCTTCCTTTTTGAAGATAATCGCTAATGGCTCAGATATCTCCTCAGTCAGCTCCTTGAGAATTCTAGAATGTATTTCATCAGGCCCTGCTGACTTTAAGACATCTAACTTGTCTAAGTAATTTTTAATTTGTTGTTCTCCTATTTTAGCCTCTGATCCTATCTCATTTTCGCTGGCATTCACTATGTTAGATGTCCAATCGCTACTAACCTTTTTGGTGATAACAAACAAAAAAGTCATTTAGCACTTCTGCCATTTCCACATTCTATTTTTGTTTTTTCTCCGTCATTGAGTAAGGGGCCTATCCTGTCCTTGGTCTTCCTCTTGCTTCTAATGTATTAGAATGTACTTCATGATCACTTTCACCTAAGCTGCCTTCCACTTTCAAATTCTCAACTAGTTCCTCCCTATTTGTAAAATCAAATCTAGAACAGCCTCTCCCCGGTAGCTTTCTCCACCTTCTGAAATAAAAAATTGTCTCCAATACATTCTAAGAATTTGTTGGATAATGTGTGCCCTGCTGTCTTATTTTTCCAACAGGTGTCTAGGTAGTTGAAGTCCCCCATCACAACCAAGTCCTGTGTTTTGGATGATTTTGTTAGTTGTTTAAAAAAAGCCTCATCTACCTCTTCTTCCTGGTTAAGTGGTCTCTAGCAGACCCCTACCATGACATGTTTTTAAGCCCTTTTATCCTTACCCAGAGACTTTCAACAAGTCTGTCTCCTATTTCTATCTCAACCTCAGTCGAAGTGTATATATTTTTAATATATAAAGCAACACCTTTCTCCCTTTCCTGTCCCTCCTGAGCAAGCTGTAACCTTCTATATCAATATTCCAGTCATGTGTATAGTTGTTTGTTAACTAGCATTTCAAGTTCTTCCTGCTTATTCCCCATATTTCTCACATCAGTATACAGACATCTCAGATGCTGATTTGATTTTCCCCTATGTTCTCTCTGGTCTCTCCCTTAATTCCTGCTATAATGGTCCCTGCTCCCCTCCCCACCTTTCCCCCTCCCCCATACAAGTCTGTGTATAACAAAGATCTGTGTTCCTGTATTATCATAATCTTTGGATAGCCTGAACAGATTTTGTAAGGTTTCAGATAACTCTTTTTACTAAATTCTAGCCTCAAATCCTGTTTTCATAGTATATATTGCTTTAATCGATAAGGCTTTTTTGTCAGCTTGTAGCACGTAATAAACTGCTGATACATGCTTTAAACTTAGTAGTAGATTGTAAACTTCTCTCCGAGGGATAGATTGCTGTTAGATCTTTATTTACATGAACAGGTTTGCTTATGAATGGCATTACCTGGCAAAATTGCAACCATTGTTTCAGATATTGCTGACTCA
This sequence comes from Trachemys scripta elegans, assembly GCF_013100865.1. Taxonomy (NCBI): domain Eukaryota; kingdom Metazoa; phylum Chordata; order Testudines; family Emydidae; genus Trachemys; species Trachemys scripta. Next base: position 26,757,897 of record NC_048298.1, on the reverse strand, counting down.
AGTGGTACTAATATTAACAGCAGAGAATTTAATTTAAAATCATAGCACAATTTAAATCAAATTTGCTTTAAAGAACAGAACCAGGGTTTATAAAATCCCATTAGAAAATGGGGGTTTGCCCTCAGGGTGGATAATCATGAAACTGGAGTCTTCTCTTTTGTTTCATATTGACAAAGTCCCTAGAATTAGGAGGGTGGGGAGGGCTGTTTGCAGAGTTTTAGACTTAAGAATAAAAATTTCCTCCAAGCTGGGCTTTGAATAGCATTTCTTCAAGAAGTTCCATACAAGTGTTTTGAATTATTGGAGAAATAGAAGACTATTTATTTATTTTTGAAAGAAATCCTTTTATTTCATGATTTATCATCAAATAAGAGACAATTCATTTCAGGACTATAGAGCACAAACCCAAGAATATCACATTACAGACACAATACTAATCATACATTTTACACCTCAGCATGCTTTTAAAACCATTTTGCACAGGGTCATTATGTGACAGAATGGAAAATGATGTCATAACATGTAACCATTTTGGACCTCCTCATCAAAATTTACCGTATACATCAAAAATACCTTTGTGGAGAGCAACCCATTAAGCACCTACATTTAAAAACTAAAAATTCTCTACATGTCTCATAATTGAGATACCAACTACAATATATTTATTACAAATTCTTTAAGAGCACTCTCAGTAGTTCTTGTTGAAATCTAAGCAATAGTGTGAAATGATGGATACAAACAATAACAGAAATTAGCAAATCCAATTGTTCATCTGAGTTTAACATAGAACCCGTGTCAATATGTAATGAAAGAAGCAATTACATAGGCACAAGTGCAAATAGGCCATACTGTAAGCTGTCTTCTCTCTTTGGTAAAATCAATTAATCAGCAGGAAGAGTATTTTAATAATTTAAGTCAGAAGCAAAATTCATGCTATAAATTGTGTTTTGCTTTTTGTTATATTAATAGGATCAATTCATTATTTTCAGATATCTTATTAGAGAAATAGTTAAAAATATACACCTAATATTTGCTCCCAGTACTTCCTTGTCTTTAGATTTAGTTTATACTTAAATTAAAAATAAACAATTTAATTCCTTTCATAAATAGCTTCGCAATAGTCAATTATTTTAAAAGAACTTTAAAAATAAAACAAAACACTATAAATAGCAAAATATACATGATTTCAAAGATTACATTTAGTTCCTGATTGGTATAACCTGAAAATATGTCACTGAAGAATAAATAACCTTTGGGCTTCTTAAACATTTGGCAAAATGTCAATTGTTCTTAGAGAAGATTCTTTTGAGGAACAAGGAAATTACTTTTATAAAGCTTTTAATGTATAGGCAGAATTCTAGTAATTTCACAAGAAAACTATATAAGCATCAAGATTCAATATAATATATTGGATGTTCATTTAAAAAAGAAACTCAAAAATGAAAACTGAAACACTTAAACTTAAAAGAAAATTATCGGAGCAAACCCAGGAACTTTAAGGTAAAGGAGATGTTCTGTGGGTACTTCTGTGGAAGGGCCAATTAGGCCTTTGGTTTTATGGTTCAGGAAGCTACACCAATGGTAATGTAAGGTTCTTCCTAGACCACAGTTTCTCAACCCTTGGGTCAGGAAACAAAATTGGATCACCAGAATGTTTCAAAGGGTTTTGTGGCAGCTCCTGTGGATCTAGTCCCACAGGGCTGGCTGGGCTCACCTCCCTCCTCCTAGCTCTGCAACCTATGGGGTCCCAGCACCACTCAGGTTTGGCCCAGCTATCAACAGGACAGGAGTTCAAGTAGGCCAAATATGAGTGAGTGACACTGCAACCTCATGAGCCAAGTCACAACTCCACTCACACAAATTTAATCCAGTCAGGGAGGCAGGGCCATACCTGAGTGGCACTGCAACCTCGGAGGTTGCAATGCCCAGAGCCAAGCCCAGCCAGCCCTACAGCACAGGAGCTGCAGGAGCCACCACTGTGGGGTGAGTGCTGGGTAGGATCCAACCCGCCAAGAGACGGGATCTGACTGAAACCATCCCAGGGCCTCTACCCCCAGACTATTTACTGGGACACAAGCCATAAACATTTACAAATGGGTCCTGAGCCATTTTTTTTTACCACCAACTGTTTTTTCCACGAATTTAGTTAATCCATCTCTCAGAGGTGGTAGGTAGGTCAATGGAAAAATTCCGTCGACCTAGCTATGGTTACACTGGTGGTTAGCATGAAATTATTCACAACCCTGAGCAACATAGCTAGGACAATCTAATTTTTAAACTTAGACTCTCTTTCAGGCCTGGTCAAGGGGAAACAAGGAGTTAAGGAAAGAATGAAGGAGAATGAGGGTGAAGAATGCTTGGTAATAAAGCCCTCCTGAAGAAGTATACATCCTGTAGGGGCACTTACATATCAGATTATTTAAACTAAATAAATAAAAATCCTCCATATCTTGAAGGGCCTGACAATCATGCATAATTTAGGGGAAAGTCACAGGGTACCCATGTTTCAGTTCCCAGGCTCCACTCCCTGCTTTGTCTTTTTCTGAAGCTACAATGAAGACAAATGGGAAACTTGTAGGCCACATCAGCAAAGCTACTAACAAATAAAAAACAGTATTTGCAATGTCAGCAACTCCAGAACATTTTTTTTCCTGTAAGAAACAGATTGACATTCTTGAAGTTCAGGGCAAAGCAGTTTGCCATTTTTAGAAGTCCTATTTAAACTGTTAGCAAATTAAAAGGCAACTTTGATAGTTCAATTACTAATAAGCTGTAAGTAAACACCCAGACTTGTTAACTTTCTAGTTATATCCATAGTTACTTTACAGAAACATTAAGCAGAATGCTTTTCTACTCCTTGTTTGATTCCAAGCACAAGATGTAGAAACCAGTTAAACTGCACAGTCCAGCCTTTATCTCTGCAAACCTCAATCTGATCTAGGAAATGCTTTTTAGCATCTTCCTCATTTTTACCTACAGTTAGAGCATCCCGGATATATTCAATATCTTCTTTGCTGGTTAATTGAGGCATTCCAGTCATTAGCATCATGGAAAACAGAATGATCAGCAGGTTTGTGTGATGTCGAAGAGCCAGATAAGCCTTCACACAAATGTCCTACACGAGGGAAAAAAGTTTCGTTGTTACCTGACTGAGCAGACTGAAACAAAAGGTTTTAGGAAGCTCATTTAGGAACTTGCTTAAATTTGATTTACACAGTACCAATCAACCATGTTCAATTGCTAACACTTATTTTCCCTACTATTCATTTTAACAGAAACATTAAGCTAACTTCCCCATCCATTGCTCTGGATGCACTAGTAGCTATTGAGGAATGGGTCCACGTTTTGTTGCAAAAACTAAAGGGCTTTTTGTAACAGCATTACATAAATTAATCAAACATAAATTCTCTTTTTCACTAAAAAGCTTAAGTTTAATTTTCCTAATGTGTGATAATTGCCAGTAACAATGAAAGAAACCTCATTAATTTACCATCTTTCTCTAAGTTCAGTAGCATTTCCATTTATCATGGGAGAATCCAAATGAGCTCACTTTGTAACAAGTTCAGCAGAACTTCTGGGGGAATATTTATATATTCTTTATATATCTATAAACTTTACAGAGATGATTACATGTTTAATGGAGAACACTGTTAAGTTTCATCTTGTTGATAGATAGCTATCATTTTCACCAGCTCTAGTTTTAAGTTGCATCATTTTTGCTGAAGGAGTGTTGTTTGTGTTGACTGCCATACTGAACTCACTGGAGTAAGAATGTATTTTCTGCTATCACTATTGCTTTATCACGTACCTATATACCCCATCTAATTACATTGGTACATCATTTAAAAACGTTAGAAAGGCAAACAGTTCTTATAGGTTGGATAAATGTACAATGAATCAAAAGACTATATAATAGAAAGTGACTAATTAGTAAACACTAACTAGTAAACATTTTCATTTTATTTAAATTTGTGTTACATTTACTTTTAGAAATAGTTTTCTCAAAACCAATTGAGCAAAGTAATGCAATGAAGTTCCATATTCAAGAAAACACTGTAATGCTAGAGTTAAGACTGAGAGTACATTTCAATAGCTTAGAGGTAAAAAAATCCTTCCTAGTGAATAGTTATTAAAAAAAATCAAAACAAAACCAAGCAATAGAAAATAAAAAATCAAAATTAAATTTTATGGTAATGTCTATACTTCCAAGTGTATGAATGATCTTTAAGATTAGACTTTCCACAAATTTCAAAATAAGTCATTTTAAGCTCCTTAAGCAATCAAAGTATTTCCATGTAACTTTCTCCAAAATCCTATCAATATCCTACTGGAGTGTGTGTTCATTTTAAATCAGGGTTAGTTTTTTTAGTCCTTAATAAGAGACAGCATGATACCCCATTTTAACAAATAAACGTAACTATGGAGCCATGACCATTAAGGGGGAAATCCTGCTTTCATTCCCTGCATCCCTTGGAAAGAGTGATCCCAGCACAGCTGTAGGAGTGACAAGAGCCAAACAAGTTAGGAAGATGTTCCAGAAGTGAGAATTTATTTAAAAACCCTCATCTCCCAAACCTCTCAATTTGCCTAAATTTTTCCAGATACATTCTTCAGTCAAATCTACGATCAGTTGGTTTAGTGCTGACAAAGTTAGGGATGGATTATGTTGGTCAGAGTTGAGTTTATAATAGAAAACTCATTTCATCTGTAACTTTGTGGGGATTAGTGTCTTTCTGTGACACCAGAAAGGAGGAAATTCTACTTTTGTATATTAATTTCAAACAAGGAAATTTTGGCACAAAAACTAATGTGTATTTATTTCCCCTTGAAGGAGATGTGAGCACTTTTTATAGTTGTATCAGTTGATGAAATCAAAGAAATTTGGTTTCCAGGGAGACTATTTTCCCCTGGATGTTATATCTCAATATTGTTGGTGCCGGGGCAGAGGAACAATGGTGTCATAAAGAAACAGTTGCTTCATCAGGTCTCACGTTTAGTCTAAGGACACTGAGATTTCTGAGAATCTGCACCTACTTACTAAAGCTAATTGTCTACGTATAATCTGAAGTGAGTTTTGAATTGGCACTCTCAAAGGATGCCGATATCTATTCTCTCAAGAGAGGCAGACAGAGGTGAAAACAGCATATGTATGCATTGAGGACATGAAGAAGATTGCCTCAGGTACATGGCTATAGACAGACCAGAGGGTATCCTTGCAGGCACAATAAAGCGACATGATCTCTGAAGACACAGACATAGTGCAAGAAAGAAAAAAATCCCCTCAAACACACAACAAAAGGGACAAATGATAGTTCTTAGGGCCAAAAGATATTAGTTAGAACAGTGATCCCAAACTGTGGGGTGCGCAGAGGAACATTCGGAGGGTGAGTGTGGCAGGGCCCCAGCCAGCGCCCATGGGAAGCGGGGAGTGAGTGCCACCCAGCCCTGCTCTGTCCCCAGCTCTGCTCCAGCCTTGCCCCCAGCCCCGGCCTCGGCTTCCAGCCACAGCTCTAATCCTGGCCCCAGACCTGCCCCCCAGCTGCGGCCCCACCCTCAGCCCCTGGCACCTGGTCATGGCTCCAGCATCCTTACCCCTGTCCATGCCACACACCCATGACCACATGCCTGGCCCTGGCGCCTGACTGTGGCTCCAGGGGGTGGAGGGGTGGACAGAGGTGGGGGGGGGCACGACATGAAAAGTTTGGGGGCCACTGTTTTAGAAGTTTTGGCATCTTTCTAATGTACACTGTACAAACCCACTCTTCCCAACACACAATTTCCTTTACAAATTAGTACTTTTAAATGAAGACAAGTTGTATTTTTCCCCTATCACTTTTTCCTAACAATTATCTACACGATTTGGTAGCCACAGGGTCTCTCTTAAGGAAGTTGTTCAGGCAATATTAGAAAAATAACACAGCATTATCAAGCCTGCAGGGCGAAGCAAAATGCTAAGAGTGAAATATCTAAGCTAATAATAATAATAATAATAAAAAAAACACCCGGCAGACAGAAGGCTCAAGATGCTAGAAATACAGGGTAAAACCAGAAATGGACATTCTTAAGGCTTCTGCAAATTAAAGGAGGACCAAACCTCTGATTTGTTTTAAGAAGTCCTTATTTTTTATATATATATATTATATATATATGAAAAGGAGTTGTGAGATCCCAGCCAAAAAAGCTGGAAAAGAAAAATTCAGTACTCTCTTGGACATTAAGAACAAAGACAGAATTCTAAAGGCATTGAAGGCAGCCAGAAAATTCACCTACAAGGGCACTAAAATATTCTTCTTCTCAGATCTGAGTTCTGCTCTTCTAAATTGAACTTTTATGGTAAAGACACAGAAGCGTCAATATTGCTTTCAGCAAAACAGAGTTTCAAGACACAATTAATAGCCTTTCGCATCTTAACTTCACTAAATAACGATCAGAAAATACAAAATGCAAAACTTAGGTTAAGCTCTGATAGAAATGACCAAGACAATATTGTACCATGTGTCTTTTTTGCTAGCTTTATACGTTTGCCATGCCCTTGGTAACTTTGGAAATAGAATAGCTAGCTGCATGTTATGTTGCATTACTCTTTATCAAAGATACTATTTTTTAACTAACAGCCTCTTTAAGATCTGCCAAATGACCTGTGGCTATGGTCTTCAACAACTGACAGAGGGGCAAAATCAGAAGTTTTAAAGAGGAATAAACACCAGAACAGTACACTACAGAAGATTTCTCTGGAGAATAAAACTGCAATATGGCTGAACATCAAATTAATATAAGGTTCTCTTAAAAATTAATGATGGCTCAATAATGAACCTTTCCCATTAATACCTAGTAAGCAAAGTCAACAGTCAAAACAAATGAAACACTTACTATTACAAAAGGTTATGATCACTAGCATTATTGAAATTAAAAAGATATTGCACATTTTTAAAAAACTGTATAACTAAAATGCAGCTTTAGTATAGAAAAGTATCTTATTTGGTGTTCTCACCTTATTTTTAACTTTCTTTTTATTGTTTTGAAGACAACAAGCCATTTAAAACATTGACAGAACAGAAATTCTGAGACAGTACTGTAATACTGCGGAACTGCAAATGCAGTTACGTTTTTTTTAATTATAGAAACCTCTCTAAATCCTCCCTCTCTTGTACATTTTGAAAAGATAAATAATTGACCAGTTTATACTATCAGAATTGTAGTTCAAGAAAATATGAACGGGTTAACTACTTTTTATCTGGTTATTGGCACTAGTGGAAATTAGACTGCCCATCTTACATGCAACAATGTCCGTATGATTGAGAGGACTGCGATTTAGATTTGGGGGGAAAGATTGTGATTTAAGGCCCACACCAGAATTCAGGTTTGTCTTCATTAGGAATTTTTGCAGTAGTGTAGCTTCCCAGACCCCGGGGAAAGTCATACTGTCCCATGTGCCACTTTACACTGATTCAGTGCATCAACACTGGGGAATTGCAGTACAGTGTAGCTACAATGTCGTCTCACAGTTCTCTTGGGGTATATTTTCCTGCTGTCTATCTAATTGCTGCTTCCAGACTGAACATGACCTATCAATTCACGCTGGCATTTGAACCCCACATTCATGCATAGCTTACACGGTGTCTGCAACAGCACTTCTGCTCTGGTACACAGCTATGTTCGGTTCAAATCCTTCTTTGAAGGGGGGTTCAACTCTCCTATCTTCCAACAGCCAAGAAATGCCTAGCTTTATTAAAGGCTTTGCAATAGTTAGACTTTTAAATGTTCTATCACCTTACAAATATGGTGGATCTGCAGGTCACTTGGAATTCTGCACTGCTAGAGCAATGAAATCCCTTCACACTAAGGCCTGGTCCCCACTAACCCCCCACTTCGGACTAAGGTACTTCGAATTCAGCTATGTTATTAATGTAGCTGAATTTGCGTACCTTAGTCCGAACTTACCGCGGGTCCAGACGCGGCAGGAAGGCTCCCCCGTCGATGCCGCGTACTCCTCTCGCCGAGCTGGAGTACCGGCGTCGACGGCGAGCACTTTCGGGATCGATTTATCACGTCTAAACCAGACGCGATAAATCGATCCCAGAAAATCGATTGTCTGCCGCCGGACCCAGAGGTAAGTGTAGACGTACCCTAAGATGATGCTGGAACTGCTTTTGATTCAAAATAAAGGCTCAAAACCAGCAGTGGGTCCTCACTTACTTTTAGAAGCACAGGTTGGAAAATGGCAGCTGCCTTGTGTTTCGAAATGAAAATTTTGTTCCAGAAAAGCTTATTTGAAGACGGAACAACACATATATGTTCAAATATAGAAGATTTTACCCAAAAAATGACCATTTTAAACATCTCACAGCAGCAGCACTGGAATCCATTATCTTATCTTTCTTAAGCCTCCTAAATAGGTTTCTTCTGCAGGTCCTATAAAACACTACAAAGTCATGTGCTTAGCCATTTTGGAAGGCCTCCTTGTTAAAGTGATAGCACTGCAGAGAAGGAAACACTATCCTACACTTAGGACATATGAAAAAAATACTACAAAACCTGCCATGGTTCAGGACAACTGGAAATTATTCAGAAACAGAATTCCAGGACTGAAATAGGCATGCAGATCAGGAATATGCCAGGCATAGCTGTCCTGGCATAGCAGTTAGAAGTATGCACAGCACCTGCTCACACTATGGCTGACTCTAGCAAATTCCATTAGTCTTCTCTAATTTTATATATATTGAAACTTAATAATAAACATAAATGGTCTAGTGAAAATGATTCTATTAACTGGGTCTAACAGAATACACCCCTGTATTCACACCCTAATCACTATTGTAATAATTTTGTCCAAGATATGTCTCGTAAGGTATCATTTGAAATCTTGTAATGGTCAGTATCGTCCTGATAAAATGTATGGCAACATTGTATGTAAAGTTATAAGATTGCCCTGTATGATGTTTTTAACATATGTTCCAAACCCCACAGCCCTGCCCAAACAGAAATAGTTATTTTTCTGACTTTTATACCTCATTACTTGTACCCACTTAATCTCTTTGTAGTTAATAAACTTGTTTTACTGTATCATCTAATCCAATGTGTTTAAACTTAAGTGCCTGAATAATTATTTGAGATAATAAAATGTCATATCATTCCGTTTAAAGAGTAACGGAGTTAAAATATTTCATACTGTTCAGGAAAAGGCTGGGCAATACAGGACATATATTTCTGGGGGGAAATCTGGGACTGGGGATGTGTTGTGGTCATCTGGCAGGATAACCAAGGCTGGGGAGAGCCACAGTGTTACCCAGAGTGGTTGGCAGGCTGCAGTTACACATAGACACTCAGAGTGTGGTTTGCTTGCAAGAAGGCTGTTTGTGAGTGGCCAAGGTGGGAGCTACTTCAGCAAGGCATTGTAAGGCACCCAAGGTTGCAGGGCAAGGGTGACACAGCTGCTCATTAGTCTGGACTGTATCTTGGTATGTCATACTGCGTGATCCCATTCAAAACATGAAATACAGTAACAGGTCTTCCCATTCATTTCCATTGCAGGGTAATGCTGTGCCAAGCAGCTCCGTATGTGCCTTTTGAATTCTAGTTCCCATAATCATATAGGTAATTTGATAATTTAGTTATAAATTCAGGAATAAAATAGCCCAGAATTTGATTTTGGTTCAATACAGTCTATTAACAGGGAAGTCTTACATTTTGAAGACTAAGGCACTAAATGCTAGTCTCAAAAAATAAAACATTGTTTAACTTATTTACATCAGAAGATTGACTCCTTACCTGAAATTTACTGAAATGCAGACTTGTCTTCTTTCCAGCAGTTCCCATGACAAAAAGAAAATCTGGTGTCAACACAAAAGGGACTCTTTCCTTATTAATTCCAAGGAAGCTTTTGTAATTCCCAAGAATATGACCAAAGTCAATATGAAAGAGATTACCTTTATAAGAAAGAGAATTCAAGATTAGGCTGATAAATAAGTAGCAGACAAATATTTCCACTGGCATCCATAATACTATGGATAGCAACCTTGTTATGGTTTATCTTACATTAGTTTACTATAATATAACTCTGGTTTACTAGAACAGACTATTTGTTCTCCTTTTTATACATCATCATAGCCTCGCAGCAAAATATTTATTGTTCAAATTTATTTTTTGCATACCTTAATAAGCAGGCAGAACTTCAATATCTTTATCCATTTCTCTTAGTGGCATTATTACTATTGGGACCTTATAACATATACATGACAAGTCACATGATAAAAAAAGTTGTACCATGAAAACTTGTGTCTTAAATCCGTATCACCCCATACCCTTGTGGAAAAGTCCCCATAAAATACAATAGAGATGAAACAAACATGGTTCCACAGAAATTACTCCTTTAGGATTTAATACATAATACAACCCTTTCTGTAGTTATTTTTTAACCACGATATAGATATCTATAACAAAGATACACTATATTATATATTCACTAATTCCGCAGGATCTTTTCATAAAGGTATATAAATGCTTGAGTTCATTGGAAACCAAGCCATTTCACTAACAGCCCAATTCTGCTTTCTCTCATGGATTGGTAACTGGTTAAAAGATAGGAAAGAAAGGGTAGGAATAAATGGTCAGCTTTCAGAATGGAGAGAGATAAATAGTGGTGTCCCACAGGGATCTGTACTGGGCCCAGTCCTATTTAACATATGCATAAACGATCTGGAAAAAGGGGTAAACAGTGAGGTGGCAAAATTTGCAGAGGATACAAAACTACTCAAGATAGTTAAATCCCAGACAGACTGCGAAGAACTACAAAAGGATCTCACAAAACTGGGTGACTGGGCAACAAAATGGCAGATGAAATTTAATGTTGATAAATGCAAGGTAATGCACATTGGAAAACATAATCCTAACTATACATATAGGTCTAAATTAGCTGTTACCACTCAAAGAGATGAGTCATTGTGGATAGTTCTTTGAAATCATCCACTCAATGTGCAGCGGCAGTCAAAAAAGTTAACAGAATGTTAGGAATCATCAAGAAAGGGAGAGATAATAAGACAGAAAATATCATATTGCCTCTATATAAATCCATGGTACGCCCCCACCTTGAATACTGCGTGCAGATGTGGTCCCCAATCTCGAAAAAGATATACTGGAATTGAAAAAGGTTCAGAAAAGGGCAACAAAAATTATTAGGGGTATGGAACGGTTTCCATATGAGGAGAGATTAATAAGACTGGGACTTTTCAGCTTGGAAAAGAGGCACCTAACGGCGGATATGATAGATGTCTATAAAATCATGAGTGGTATACAAAAAGTAAATAAGGAAGTGTTATTTACTCCTTCTCATAATACAAGAACAAGGGGCCACCAAATGAAATTAATACGCAGCAGGTTTAAAACAAACACAAGAAAGTATTTTTTCATGCAACGCACTGTCAACCTCCAGAACTCCTTGCCAAAGGGTGTTGTGAAGGCCAATACTATAACGGGGTTCAAAAGGACCTAGATAGATTCATGGAGGATAGGTCCATCAATGACTATTATCCAAGATGGGCAGAAATGGTGTCCCTAGCCTCTATTTGCCAGAAGCTGGGATTGGGTGACAGGGCATGGATCACTTGATGATAACCTGCCTGTTCATTCCCTTTGGGGCACCTGCCATTGACCACTGTCGGCAGACAGGATCCTGGGCTTGATGGACCTTTGGTCTGACCCAGTATGGCCGTTCTTATGTTCTTATGTTCATTAAGCTCAACCAGAGTTGCATCCATGTTTCTGATGGCAGAATTAGGGTATTAAAGTTGTTGATTTTGTTTTACTTTTTTGGAATTTGGGTTTTACATACATTAAAAAAAATATATACAGGAAAAGCAGCTGAAATAAATGTCCATACAGCTATACCAGTAGCACAGAATCTATGCACTTCAATAAAAATGTTACCAACCCTATTTATGTTACACGATTAAACATTTCCATCCTAACTTCCAGTCAGTGCAGTCTTACATATCTGTGAGTCAGTTTAAATACTAATGTTAATAAATAAAAAGTACAGGGATATGATGAATTATGAGTAAGATGTAAATATTAATTAAATATCAGTTAAAAAACATGTCTAATAAAACATACCCAGTCCCTATTTTAAGTATGTCATTCATAAAAAACCTCACCTGATTCTGTAATCATAATGTTGTCATTGTGTCTGTCTCCTATTCCAAGTACAAAGGTTGCCACACAGTAACCAGAACAAGAATAAACAAATCTTTCCACTGCTGCCTGAAACTAATTAATAGCAAGAATAAAAGTAAGAATACTCTATTGCTTATATCAGTGTTTCGCAAACTATTTATCATTGTAGGCCACATATGTGGCCCACAATCTGTTACCTGGGCCGCAGGTTGAGAACCACGGTGCACCCCCTCAATCCCCCGCAGAGACCCCTCCACAGATGGGGCCAGGAGTGGAGTTCTGGGCGGGGAGCCGGGGTGCAGGGACTCTGGACCCCGCCATGCAGGGCTGGGTTGCAGCCCTGACTTTGGACCCGGCCGGACGGCAGCCCTGGACCCCAGACCTTGCTGTGTGGGACTGGCAGCAGCCCTGGACCCCAGACCCCTGTTGTATGGGGCCAGGCGGCAGCCCTGGACCAGACCTCTGTTGTGTAGGGCCAGGGGGCAGCTCTGACCCTGGATCCCCGCTGTGCAGGGCTGGCGATCCCAACCCTGGAGCCTGTAGGGCCGGGTGGCAGCTCTGGACTCCAGACCCCTGCTATGTGGGACTGGGCGGCAGCCCCAGAGCCCGTACCCCGTGGGGCCGGCTGGCAGCCCCAGACCTCGGATCCTCGCCGGGCTGGGCAGCCCGGACCCTGCCGCACCAGGCAGCCAGGAAACCATACTCCACCACAGGGCCTGGTGACCTTTAGCACACAGCTGGGCTGCAGCTGTGTCCTAATTGGACCACATGTGGCCCACAGACCGCAGGTTGAGAACCACTGGCTTATATAGAACACTTCACCTTCAAATCTAGGTATAGGCATTAAGAGCAGGATCCTACACTGCACTCAGCACCTTGCAGAATCAGACCCTTATTAATTAATTACCACAATACATTTGTGAGCTCCATTTATATTGTTATCCCACTTTTACAGAGGAAAAAAACATGCAGAGAGGTTAATGATTTGCCCAAAGCCACACAGCAAATCAGTGTGAAAGCCAGTGTTAGCTCCCAGTCCTGTGCTTAACCCTAAACCATGCTGCCTTTTACAGTCTTCCTATGGGCATGTCTACACTTACCTCCGGAGTGATCGATCCAACGGGGGTCAATTTATCGTGTCTAGTGAAGACACAATAAGTCGACCACCGAGCACTCTCCCATCGACTCCGGTACTCCACCAGAGCGAGAAGCGTAGGTGGAGTCGACGGGGGAGCATCAGCAGTCGACCTACTGAAGTGAAGATACCGCGGTAAGTAGCTCTAAGTATGTTGACTTCAGCCATGCTATTTTCATAACTGAAGTTGCGTAACTTAGACTGACTTAGCTCCCTCCCCCCGCAGTGTAGACCAGGCCTAACAATGCTTGCTTTAATCAGCTCACCATGCATCACTTCCAAATACCATCAACAAAAGGGATAAAAAAGCACCTTGTTACTCAGGATTATGACGTTAGCTTTCCTTTTGCCCTGTTACATGACACCCCATCATACACACCATAGTTCTTGTTCTGCTACAACACACAGTAAAATTTATTTTGAAAGGAAAAACAAACTATGTTAATGAAACCTGTGAACCAATTTAAAACAACAATAAAACAGAATAATTTGCAAGGAGGATGCAGTGTGTGTGTGTTAGAGAACACTTTTGGGACTTTCAATGGGACCTGTGCACCTAAATCACTTAGGCGCTTTTGATATCCAATTCAAGTGTCTAAGAATTCACCTTTTCTTCAATCACACATCTGTCTTTCAGCCACTGATTTAATATTTCATCCTTAAATGCACCTGTGTTGCCAACTGTACTTTGCTGAATTTTGGCAATTGTTGTAGCATCTTTCACAATTTCAATCATTCCTACAAAAGACAAAGAGGAAATAAGAATTTTATTTTCTAAAACACTTTATATATATATATACATATTTATAGAACCAATGCGGTCTGCGTATTATTTCATAGAACCACAAAGTCACAGAGTGAAGGTCTTATATTCTGTTGAGATATTTACATTAGGAGGTTGCATTGTCACAATTCAAAGTCATTATGTCTCAAAGCAACACTACAGTACAAATATTGCAAATGTAGTATCAGGGTATCATCCATGGCTTTGTGGTTCTGTGCTACTATTTGATACATTATCTCCCCTTACCCCTGCACTTACACATAGCTACTAGGAAGGAATATTGGGACATTTTTCTTTTCTCTTTCCCTTTCCGATCCCTGGGAGAGATCCTGATGGCTCCAGTTCTTTTGTGCTGTGCTCCCTGCACTGCCTCAAGTTTCTGGCAGCATGGGGAACACTCCTGTGCTCAGCATCCTGCGTGCTCTGCCTGAGTACACATTTCTATCTGTCTAGGTTCTTATCCTGCACTTGTTACCATAGTCTCTGAGGGCCTCACAAATAAGAGAAAGACAACATAGCAATCTCTTCCTCCCCCTATACTCTCGGCCAAATCCTCCTACTGGGAGGAAATAACTATTTCATTCTGAGCATGTGTGTAGTTATTTTTTTTAAAGTAATACAATTATTATGAGACAAGTATCAGAGGGGTAGCCGTGTTAGTCTGAATCTGTAAAAAGCAACAGAGGGTCCTGTGGCACCTTCTAGACTAACAGAAGTATTGGGAGCATAAGCTTTCGGGTAAGAACCTCACTTCATCTGAAGAAGTGTTCCTTATTACTAGACAGTGAAGTTAAAGTATAATGAATTTTGTATTTTGCTTTACACATGGTGATGTTCACAGCCACTCTTCTCTCTCATGGAAGTGAATTCCAGTCTCTTAGTCCAGCTATCAAGACGGTTCCCTCTCCTGTGTACAAAAGCCTCCCTCTGTTGGTCAACTCTTTTGTGGTTCCAGTGGAACACAGCTATCCTGGGAAGTCAGTCGGAGGGAGAGGTGATCTCTTAGGTTGCTAGGGCCAATCCTATTGAGGGTGTTGATTGCTGGGACAAAGCACTTGAATTTGATTCTGTTTCATGGGGATGCAGTGCAGAGAGGAGAGCACTGGGTTGATGTGCTTCTGGTAACCTGTGTTGCTAAGCAGGTACTTTCTATACTTTGTAACAGATGGAGCCTCTTCAGAGTTGGCAGCTTCATTCACGGGTATAATGATCAGCAATAATCACATCCAGTGGTCATAAGCACATGGATCACCCTGGTCACATCTGAGTCTGACACAATAAGATGCAGCCTTCTGGCCAGCAATACATTAAAGATAGTGTTTTTTAGAGCACGGGCTGTTTGGGCATTCATTAGCAAAGAGGAATGCAGAGGCCCCCAAGGCTGCAAACTTAACAATCTTAAAGAAGACACCCTTAGCAAATTGAGGCATTACACATGAAGCGAGTCCTTCAAAGTGCTTCCCTCTTCCCACCAAAATCATCTGATCAGCTTCAGCTGGCTGCTCTCCATCCAGGTACTGAAAAACCTGAAAGATGGTTCTTTTTTATATTTGATGTTAATGGAATTTAGATCTGAGTAGTCTCCATACTGCTGGAACGTCAATCTGTGTTGGCTCACAAACAGTAGCTTCATATATATGTTGAATACCATTGGGGAGAAGAATGAGATTTGGGGAAATCTGTAAGTGAATGCTCCGGCAGACCACTTGCCTATCATGACCCTCTGATTTTGGTCCAAAAGAATGTAACCTCCAGGAGACCTTGAAGTGGTGCACCAACTAGTCACATATTGAAGAACACTAGTTTAACCTGAGAAAACATACAGTAATGAGCTGAGACTGTCCCCTCATTTGACCAACAATGTCCTTTTTTGTGGTATTGAGGGGTGCACAATTCTTAGATCCATCACATGGAAAAGGGAATATAGGAAGTACAGTACGAAAGAATATATTTTCTTGAAATAAAAAATGGGGAACCTATTAAGAACCCATAAAAGAAGAGAGAGTCATGGCAGATTTTTTCCCCCTGCAATTTTATTTTTATGTTATTGGATAGTTTTAAGATAAATTTATATGCAATAAAATTAAGTCTTATAGTTTCTGGAAATTAATACGTTTTCTAAAAAAAAATGGTCTAATGGAGAGGCAGCAAAATTTGAAAACATTTTAACAGTAACAGTTAATGTTAAAATACATGTATCAAGTAATATTTTCAAATATCATTCATGTTTAATTTCTTTTGATTTTCATTTGATATAATTTGAATAGTAATCTCTGATTTTAAAAACAATGTGTATCGAGAAAGAGAAATACCCTTTATATTGCAACATCTTGCATTTTAATAAGCATGAATTTGGGACTGCTGCATTGCTCAGGAATCACAAAATCATGAATGAGTAATGCAGGTGACCTTAAATCAATCTTGATGAAGTCTTTCCACTGCAACATTACATATTCTCTATGCCACATATTTTTAGCTTTTAGAAAAATTACTTTAGAGATATTTTAGAGAATTCTTAATTTTAGCAGTACTGCTTTCATATTTTTCTGCCGATAAAGCAGTTTCTGTTGCAGGGGGGAAAGGAAAGGAAAAAAAAAAAAGCGTATTGTGAAGAATGTGGGAAACACCTTTATTATTTTTTGTGAATATTATGTGGACCTCTGCCTATTTGATTACTATCATGCTGTTATCTGCTATGTGGATGCAAAAAGTTAACTCAATCCTGGGAAGTTCTGCATGTCTCCAGGAAACCAAAGTTAATTACTTTAGTCCTTGTCTATACTTAAAAAGGAATGCCAGTATAGCTATACTAACAAACCCTGTAGTGGAGATGCAACTTGTACCATCAAGTTGCATCTTTTGCCAGCAAAGCTTAAACCTGTTCCCCAAATGGAATAAGCGACACCAGTGCAAAAGGTATAACTTTTTGCTGGTTTAACTGTTTGTCCACACTGGGATTTTTAGATGTGTCAGTTAGAGATGTGACTTCTTTTTTTTTTCTCTCACATTCCTAACCAACATAGCTATGTTGGAAAAACTTTTAAGTGATGATCAAGCTACGGCCATGTCTACACTAGGATCACTTTACCAGTATTGCTATACTGGTATAAGTATACTGGCAAAGCATTCTTCGTGTGGATGTAGCTATACCAGTGAAGCTGCATTTTGTGGTGGAACAGTAAAAACCATCCTCACAAGTGAAACAAGCTATCCCAGTAAACGTGCAGTTTTGCTGGGATAGGCTACATCTATACTAGGGGCTTTTGCTGGCATAACTATGTCAGTAAGGAGTCACACCTCTTACCACTCCTGTGTGACATAGCTGTGCCGGCAGAAGTCACCAGTGTAGACCAAGCCTTAGACAGTTCCCATCATCATTGTTCAACAAATAATACTGGTGTCAAGGCCTTTGAAGTTTTGTCCCTGTCAAAGTTGGACACAACACTCCCTTGGCAATGGGGAGAGGGGGGGACAGCGCATGGACAGAAAGAACAAAGAAGCCTGTTTGGTTTTAAAAAGAGACCCACTGAAGCTCAGGGGAGATGGAGAAAAACAGGGTCTGTAGAAAAACAGACTGTAACCTGGCTCCCAGAAGAGTGGGGGTACCAAGGATATGTCAGGCTTACCAACATCTCGGGGAAAATGTGAAGATAATATAAGATAATATGTGTATGGGCTTCATGTTGTTTTAACCCTTCTTTCTCTGATTGCTGTGTATCTATGGACAAATAAATAACACTTTGCTTTGAAGAAGCTGATTGGCGTCATTGCATTGTCATACTGATCACAGCTCCCGAGGGGAAGTGTATAGCAGGGGCCAAACCCAGTTCGGGTAAACACGGTTGGTGATTTCACTCAGAGACATGCAGATGCTGGACCTATCTACTTGAAAGCAATATTCAGGGAGGGACTGAGAGAGGGGTCAAAAGTAAGGCTCACCCTAGAGCCATGACTTACACAGAGACATACAATATAAACTTTATGTACAATTTTTGTGATTTGTTACCACCATGACATTCTGCAATCTACTGATCTCATCAAGTGTACTGTACCTATTTTATTTCCCGTAGAAATGCAACCATATGGCAACAAACATAGGTCCAAGGATTCTGCTTCCCAAATAGATTCCATAATTCGAAGAATCTAGTCATAAAAACAATATACATTTTTACAGCATTCCATCTTCAAAAGCACTTTACAAAACAACTAATTAACCCTATCCAGAATCTTGTGAGACAAGTCAGTAGGATTATCCCATTTTACAGATGGAGAAACTGAGACAGAAAGAATAAAATGATCCATCTGAGGCCACAGAGACAATCAGTGGCAGAACTGGAATTAGAACGTTATACTTCTTGGCTCTCAGTCCTGTCTTCACATCATGTCTCTCTCCCTGATAAAACATACATATTTATTGTATGCCCTATTTTAAGAGACAAGAACTGATCACATTATGAAACACCAACTTCTATGTAAATCCTCAGAAAATGCTAATATTGGTAAACTGGTCTATTGGAACACCACCATCAGACCAACCAGCAAGGTCATACAGGAGAAATGCAATCTGTCAGTGTCTTTTACCTTTGTAAGTTTACAAAAAATATGTTTTTCCTTTAGTGGGAAATAGATCATAAAGCCCAAAATGACAGATTAATTTTGTAGGATAGTGAAAGTGTGAAATTTATGAAAGACTCAGAGTCTCAATTCTATCATCTAGCCAAATGCATGCAGGAGGACTAGGACAGGAGGAATGAGGTGCAAAGGTGATATAAAGTACCAACAGGACATAAAAAATGAGGCCCTAGTCCTGGTTGGGGCCTCTGAGCAGTACCATAATATGATTTAATAAATAATAAGTTCATGTTCCAAGTGTACCATAAATACAATTTACATACATTTTTGACAGGAAAAGGGTTGTTTTTTTTTTTTTTTTTCAAACAATACTTTATTCACATGGCTCTTATACATATCACATAGCAGTTTAGCAATCATACCTGTAAAATAAGCATATCCTGGCGAAGGTCATCTCCATGTTTGAAGATAATGCCTATGGTTTCATTTGATAGGGCTGTGGGGTCTGCACATTTAAATTCAAGCCAAAGTGGCTTTTTCTTGGATGCCATTACTTTGCATTTTTCAATCTGTAAAAGATGAATTCATTTCTAAGCTTTTTACTCCTGTTGGCACAGCAGAGTCAATGCAGCTAACAGAATTAGCTGCAGATTCTATTGCTTTTTATGCATCATCAACACATTGTTTACAAAATTCAAATCAGTTATGCCTGTGGAAACACATTTAAAGGTTGGGGGAGAAAGGTGTTATTCAGTTACCACAGAAGGCCTAATTTAGCTTGCAGAATTTTTAATACTAGTGATGATGCATGAGCTGGAAAGAACCCAGCTTGACTCAGAGCACAGGCTAAATTTATAGAATTGGCCATTAAAAAAACTGAACAGCACCATCTTCTAAACTGTGAACCAAGAATATGAGATTCTGAAATCATAGGGAGACAGTAAGTATGGAAACCCACAATAGCAGTTTTACCGTTAGTTTGCAGAGTAGAAACACACATTTAATTACCACCACCCCGCCCCAAAAAAATGACTCCTATTGACTTCATTGTAAGTGAATTGGGTCCTATGTCTCTGGATTCTGTTTGATTCTATTTTAAACATCAGTGAAACATGGTACTTTAAAAAGCATGAACAGACTTTGAGCAAGAAAATTACATCTTTGAGGGTATCTGAAGCTAGATCAATTGTAAGTACACATCTGTATCAAGTCTCTACAATATTAAGAATTATTAGTTGTTTACTGCATTGTATTTTATTTCCAATTTATGGTAGAGAACACAGAAACATGTATTTGGGCAGATTCTCAGCTGAGGTAAGTTAGTTTAGAAGTCGTTGACATCAGTGGATCTGGACCACAGTATTTACCGTATATAAAACAAAAACAAAAAATCCCCAAACAAACCACAACTCCCACCTCCAAAATCCACCCCTCAAAACATGTATTGCCTACATTCTTACAGTATGACAGCAGTAAGTAATTTAATATAATTAGGTATAAAATACAAAAATAAAAAAAAGACTGTTAATGCAATTTCAAGCTTGTGAAATCCAGCACCAAAACTCAGAAAACTTATTTACTGTTTTTCCAACAAAGTTAATTGAGGCATATTGCACATATGGCATGTAACATGTATTAGTCCTGATTGCCTTCTTCAATGTAAACTTATATGCATATGTTAATGTTAATATGTTTACACTGCACAAAGAAAACAGGAATTGCTACATACATGCAAGATATGGATGAATTAATGTTGCAAGAGACGACTTAATTTTTTGGATCGTCCTGATTTTTAAGTGCTTGAATTCCCAAGCTTAGTACTGCGGTAACACTTTCCCACCATCTCAGTAATTTCCCTTTTAGAAAATAAAATTAAAAAATCCAGTTAGTTATTTTTATGGATAAAACATAGGACTGGGAACTGGAAGTTTGTTCCTAGTTCTGCAACAGACTTTCAGCAAATCACCTTCCTCATGCTTTAGTGTTCTCTGTAGGCTTGGCTTGACGTAAGTAACTTGCCTCATTTTTTAGTGGGCATGACTGGGAAGGTGAATGGAAGGGTAAGATGTAAATGGGGCTTACCAAGCAGTATGCTGTAGTCAGGATGTCTGTACTAGCTAAGATAAGCAGGAATACAGTAACTCCTCGCTTAACGTTGTAGTTATGTTCCTGAAAAATCCTACTTTAAGCGGTACGATGTTAAGCGAATCCAATTTCCCCATAAGAATTAATGTAAATAGGGGGGTTAGGTTCCAGGGAAAAAAAATTTCCCCAGACAAAAGAGACTCTCTCTCTATACAAACACACACACACACACACACACAGTATAAGTTTTAAACAATTAATAGTATACACAGCAATTATGATTGTGAAGCTTGTTTGAGGTGGTGGAGTCAGAGGGTGGGATATTGCCCAGGGAATGCCTTACTGCTAAATGATGAACTACCACTCGGCTGAACCCTCGTCTGAGGATTAACACATTGTTGTTAATGTAGCCTCACACTCTACAAGGCAGCAGGAATGGAGGGAGGAGACACAGCATGGCAGAGAGAGACAGAGATGTGTGTGTGTGTGTGTGTCTCACCGTGTGTGAGAGACCTACCTTGCCCCTTTAAGTACGCTGACCCCACTCTAAGTACATTGCCTTTTTAAGTAGATCAGCAAATTGAGACAGCAGCTGCTGCCAGCAAGCTCCCTCCATCCTGAGCCCTGTTGTGTCCTCCCCCTGCTCTGTGGAGAGGTACAGGAGCAGAGGGGAGAGTGAGAGTGGGAGGGAGGGGGACACCCTGACATTAGAACTTCTCTTCCACCCCACCTCTGCACAGCAAGTGGGAGGCTCCGGGGAGCAGCTCCAAGGCAGAGGGCAGGAGCAGCATACCACAGTTGGGGGAGGGACAGCTGAACTGCCTGGCAATTGATAGCCTGCTGGGAGGCTGCGGCACAGGGAACTTAGGGGAGCTGATAGGGGGGCTGCCAGTCCACCCTGGTTCGAAGCCCCCCCAGCTAGCTCCAACGGGCTGCTCTTTCTGCAAACAATGGACAAAGCAGGTGATTGCCAAACAACGTTATAAGGGAGCATTGCGCAACTTTAAACGAGCATGTTCTCTAATTGATCAACAATGTAACAACGAAACAACATTAACTGGGACGATATTAAGTGAGGAGTTACCGTATAAAGTTTTGCTGTGTAACTTTGGATGTGTGGTATGCCCTATAATATACCCACCCGCTACACTTGTCGTCAACATAGCTTTGCTGTATGCCATAGAAAGGAACCTGAGTGACAAGACTGGAGTCAAACTGAGTTCTTGGGGAACTGAGTGGAAGAGGTCTCAGGAGAACACCAATATAGCAGTTCAGCGACTCAGATTCCATTTGTCTGGAGCAGGTAATGTATAGTTTATTATATATTATATTATATTATTAAGCTTTACTTGCAAGGATCACAACCCAGAAGTTTAGCAATGGTATTGGAAGGGTTTAAATTTCAGCTTTCCAGGGCACTGGAGGAGTGGGTTAGATCTAAAGGAGGTCCCTATGGACTCCCCTAAATAAATGATAGGGGAGACTGGAACCAGGTAGAAAAGGAACTCCAATAAATAGTGTTAGACAAGAAATGCAACAAAAAGAAACAAAAAACCATGTTATTAAATTATTATACAGAAGTCTCTCCTAAAGAGAAATTAAGTAACATACAGGGAATAGAGGGAGCTACTTTGGATTCCTATAGAAAGGAATGCCTGGCAGAGCAGGCAAAGGTATGTTGAATGCTACTGAAACTTTAAAGAATAAGACCAATGGGAGATCATGAAGAGAACAGTAAGTGTAGCTAAAGAATGAATGCAAACAATCACAAAGATAAGCTCGTATTCCTAAGAGAAATTGGCTGAGAAATGTGTCACTTTGGGAGATAAGTAAGTGATTTAAGGAAAGAGAATGAGGGGTTAAAGGGAATATTTATGCAGATGTTAAAAACGTTAGAGTGCTGAGAGGATAAAGCAGGCCGGTATAGTAAAGGTATTGGGTGTAATATTCAGTAAGGGAAAAGAGAATTCTTGGTTTGATAACAAAATCTGGTTACAGCAGTACAACTTGGTCCAGTCTTGCCTGGTGGAACCCTGGTAGTCAAACAAATTACACAAGAGGAGGTCAGGTGGTGACAACTACCACCACTATGCTTTTGTCCCCAGGAATCTTTACAGTCATTCTGAGAGAGAATGGCCATTGAATGGTCTGTAAATAATCAATTGTAAAGGACTGCTGTAGGCAGAGAGACACTCTGGGCTTGGCTACACTTGAGAATTCACAGCGCTGCGCGAGTGTAGTCCCCTCTCTCCGAGGGGAATCGCTTGCAGCGCTGCGAGCGAGCAAGCATGCAGCGCTGCAGGCGCTGATTACACTGGCGCTTTACAGCGCTGCACTCGCTGCGCTTGGGGGGGGGCGTTTTCACACCCCTGAGCGCAGCAAGTTACAGCGCTGTACAGTGCCAGTGCAGCCAAGGCCTCTGATTTGAGTCATTGGACTATGAACAATTTAGTCAAAATCACTAAAAAGAAATTAGGGGTTTCCATTTGAACTTAGCTGCCTCCAAATGTACAAGTAGGGAATGTAGTCAGGGTACAGTTTGTAAAATATAATTAGAGCAAAACAAGTGGTGTTGATTAAAATACTTAAAAGAATTGCAAATATATTTGAGAAATTACATAAGGTTTTAAGGACCTAAACAAACACTCCTGGTTTGTAAAACCCTACTTTGTACGTAAAAAATTAATTGGCTTTTAAAAGTCCTAAAGATCTAAAAATCCATTTCAATCTTTCATTCAAAGTTGCAAAAGCAGACAGGCACTTTTGAGCAGCTGCCAAGGTTTGCTGGTAGTCTTTGCTAAATCCTTCTTCCCCAACCCGCCTGCTCAAGCCAAACACACGTAGCTTGTATCATTTGGCTTTGTTACCTCAATGTGTTTATGAAGTTCAACATCTTTTTAAATAAGGGCTAGAGGACATGGTTGCGGCTGTGGCAGGGATGGCCAGAACCAAGAAAGTAGTGAGAGACTCTGCATCCTCTTGTAATGAATCAGCAGCTGAAAGAGCTGCAGGGTGAGAATGAAAAATTAAAGAGACAGTACACCTCTGGAGCAACAGCAAAGGCGTGTATGGGAGGGTGGGAGGCATTGTTAGAGGAGTAGCAATGTTTTGAACACTGAGCCTTAAGGTGGCTCTAGTAATCAGACAATTGCTTTCATAGGGGTACATGGAAACTTTTTATTCACAAAACAGTTACACTTGACGTGAAAATTAACACGGCTAACAAGATTTTATGGCAAATAAAGGGTGAGAGATGCACTATGGAAGATTCCCATGGTACATGAAGTGTGTTTTGTAAGAGAGATAAAACAAATGTAAAGACATGCTATTTAATTAAAACCATATAGAGGCTCCAAATAGGAGCCACAATAGGTTGTGTTTTCTTTTTCAGATGGCTGTGCGCTTTGGAAGCAGAAATCAACCCAGCACCAAGAAAGATCAGTGAAAATAAGAAATTTATCCAAAAGTTTTGTGTAATTATAGAGTAAAATAAATTGCATTGGGAAGTAAAACCTATATAGAAGTGTTTTGTAAATGGAAAACTAAGCAATTATATATAAGATTGAAATAGCCTAGATTTGAAACAAATCCAACTAATGGCTTAGAGTTAAATTAAGGTCTTATTGCTTAATAAATTTTAGTTTATTAATGTGCCAAGTGTCATTGAATTTCACCTATCTGCAGTCACAGGGGTTTCATCAAAAATGGTTTAAAACTATTGAAAGGACTCTATGGATAAAAAAGTAAACTTTCAGAATGCATAAGCCTGCCAAGGTCAGGAAGCAATGAAACCTGGAGGGAGCCTGACATGGGAGCTGAGCTTTTTGGGACTGGTATATCACTTTGAAACCAAGAAGACATCATCAGCGACAAGTATCGCAGGCCCGGGGAGGCTGAGCCTCCCCAGCCAGGCCTGGCCCCACCCATGCTCCATCCCGAGGCAGTCTCCTGCTTCCTGCCACTTCCCCCATGGCCCCAGCCCAGGCAGGCTGCTCCTCTTCCCCAAAGTGGGCTGGGACTAGGGTGGGCCTGCCTGTGGCCTGGGACTCAAGGCAGCTGGGGTCAGTGCCGAGGCTAGGGGCGCTCGGGCGGGGTGGCCTGAGGTTAGGGGCCGGTGGCCGCGGTGGGGGACTTGGGGCTCCGGTGGGAAAGGGGTGGGTCTCAGGCACAAGGGGTGGGGCCAGCATCCCCAATGGTTGACATAGAAAGGCTGTGGGAACATGAACAAGCATATGAACAGAAGCTAGCAGCAGAAGTACTTCAACCATTACATGAGCAAGGGTTTCAGCCAGAATTAGCATCTAGAGTACTGTATTTTGAAAGTCAACAAAGCAAAAAATGTATTGATAAAGAATTTGTAACTATTTTATATGTATGATGTTGTAATTTTTTTTTTATGTACAAGATAAAGTTAATTTTCGAACATGAAAGATAAAAGGCAAAAACAATGACATACTATATAAAGTAAAAGATGCCTTAAGTGACAGAACAAAGAGGGTTGCCCTATTTTATCCCCACAGAAATGTTAAAAATTTGGTACAAGGGATGTAATACTAATTGGTACAGGGTAAGAAATTTAACCAAGGTCCAATAACATATTATTAAGTTAAATGTGAAAAGCACTACAACTCGTCCGGCGTGGAAGAAGTTTTATTTTCCTTCCTCAAATTCTGTTGCAAGACAATGCAAAGTCCGGAAAGCTCTGGACTTGTACTGCTGCTTGCACCAGGAGGGCACTTACATGTGCAGAGTAAGAGTTGCCAGCATGTGGGCTCAATCTGGGGGAATAGTCGTCAAATTGCAAGTACAGTTCAGATGCTGGGATGTTGGTAAAGTAAAAACTGCCTATGTTGGTGATGACAAGTATTGTTTGGTGACTTAACAGGATCACTTCTGGTACGGACCCAGGAAATGTTATTTTAATTGGCCTATGTTCTGTTTGACACCTAAATTTCTCATGGTGATAAATGGAAAGATTTTTACATTTTGTTCCAGTTTTTCATAATGTCATTAAAATAAAGGCAAAGTTAAAATTACTGAAGGATGCTTTAAAGGCAGAGCAAGCTTATAATGTGGGATTAGAGCCTTCTGGGTTCTACCTGCGGAGGTGAAGTTGCATCCCCTGCTTCGTACTTTGAACCTAATATTAAGGGTGGTTCAAATTATTATAACTACTGTAGTTTTGACGATGTGTTGCTGCTTGGTAAACTTGAAAAAAAGAGCACAGAAAGGTGGAAT
Organism: Trachemys scripta elegans; assembly: GCF_013100865.1. Lineage (NCBI taxonomy): Eukaryota > Metazoa > Chordata > Testudines > Emydidae > Trachemys > Trachemys scripta. The sequence continues at coordinate 26,731,915 of NC_048298.1, read as the reverse complement.
AGGACACAAATGAAACAAATACTAACATTAAAAACAAGAAAATTAAAGGAGTGGAAACGTAGGCCTGGTTTGCCATAACCTGCCTCATTTCTTAGTGGGCATGACTGGGAAGATGAATGGAAGGTTAAGTTGCAAATATGGGCTTATCAATCAGTATGCTGGAATCAGGTTGTCTGTGCTAGCTAAGATAAGCTGGAACACCCTGATGCTAGGGACAATGGACAAGATAAACTTGGAATGTAAAGATCAGGTTCTATATGAACAGCACATGGACAGAGCATGCTTATGCAAGGCTGGGGCTAATGTAATTCAGTGCACCTTAAATATTCAAAATCAACTGGGCTTTATAGCTATGTGTGAAACTGCCAGCCTTAAATCTTAATTACTTTAAAAATACTGAACCAATTGGCCTCAAACATTTGGGCTAAGGCTAAATATTGAAAATTTCAGCCCAAAAGGGTTTTAAATATATGAGAAAATAGAAGAAAATGTATTTGAATGGAAAGTGGAACTCACACTGGACTAAAGTAACCACTATAATAAACATGCCTTTGTTCACAGATTACTTTGAGTTTAGTATCCAAGGAATAAAAGGAAGGGATAGCTTGTGAATAACTGTCTGTCTGCCTTCTGATGTCACACCATTTGCACCTATAACTCACTTATTTCCCTTATCTAGGGAAGTGCTGTAGAGTTGTGAGCTTCACAGTCTATACGGAAAGTATCAAATGCTGTTGTGGCAGCAAAGTGTCTAAAAAAAAAAAAGTCACATTGCCATCAAACCAATTGTGACTTCTATCTACAGTATCTGAATAGCCCATCAACCGCTTAATTGATTCTATAGTCATACCACATCAACCTCTTAATTTGGTAGACACGTGTCTGTGATCATGTTGCAGTGACTGGCATTTTACTGTCTATCTAGGTATTTACAGTATACAACATTTTCATTAATGAAGTATGAATGAAGAGACTTTTACACTACTGGCCATTTTACACAAAATAGATTATGAGACTGAATTAGTTATGTTAGACGGAAGGTCCACACTGTGATTGCTTTTATTGCATTTGGATAAATGTAACACTTCTGTGTATACAAAGCCAATCAGTGCCTTTCTTCCTACACTGTGCAATAGAATATTTTCTGTATCACCACAACATAAATTCTATCCTAAAATGCTTTGCACAATTAACTGATACTTACAAAAATAAGGTAATAACTCAAAGCAGAGAGAAAGGAAAAGGCAATGAAAAGAACTTTTAAGCTGAGATTTGAAATAAAACAGCAATTTGGTATATTGAAGAGATACAGAAAGGTTATTCTAAATGGCAGAGAAGACTTTTGTATCAACAATGGCTCAACGAGGTGGTGCAATGACTGCGCCATGGGCAGTCATACCTAGTGGTTGAAGCAGAAATCAGATCTAATGGTCAGAGCAGAAGGTCAAAACGAAAGACAACATTAGGTACAAAGCTGAAGGTCAGAGCTAGAGACAAAGTTGGGTGCTAGGCCAGGGATCAGAGCTGAGGACAGCGTCAGGGATAAGGCAGAGCAGCAGGGGCCAAAGTAGAGCAGGACAGCAGGAACTGGGAGTAGACAGGGGTCTGGGATGGGAGGACAGGAACCAGGAACAGGAAGGAATGCAGGGCTCAGGAGTCAGGTAATCCAGAGGTAGTCACAGCCAGCCAAGGATTCCGCTACTTGCTCTCACAGCTTCCTGTTGTTACTTCCTGGTTTATGTTGTGCTCCTTAGCCAGTTGGGGGTCTGGATGTTTCCCCCAGTGTTTTGGGGCAGGGCCCTCTGCAAGCTAGACCTTCTTTGAACCTGTCCCTAGTTACTCAGGTGAGCTGCTGGGTGGCAGTCATGACCTGAGTGCTGCCTGGGGACCCATGGACCCAGGTTTGAGGTCTGTGATCCATCATAGGTAAGGGGAGTAACCACAGAAAAGATAGGGTTGTCAAAGTGAACTGAGGTAAAACCATAAATGAGGATATCTATGGCAGAAGTGAAGTCAAGACTTTTGGGTACATGATTTGAAGAGGCAGATATGTAAATCACACATATTTGCAGATAAGAGATGTTCAAACCATGAAGAATTTGTAAATAATAAAATATATTTACCACTAGTGCTCCTGCTCTCAGCCCAGGGTCATATGGAACTCTAAAGCTTTCCGGAAGTTTGCTGTTCTGCAGTTTTTCAAGCTTTTGTTTCAGCTGAGTGATAACTGTAATCGCAAAAAATAAATCACCATTATTGGGTTCAAAAGTTAGAAGCAGAAAGTTACAATTAATTAGACCTTTTAAGTCTCAGAATTTGGATGCAAGGCTCCTATTTTTAGCTACCTTTTTGAACTGCTTATGCCTAAGACCTTCTAGCAGCTTCTTCTGATTTGGAAATCCAAGGAGATTCTATTGGTAGGGATGCTCTATCTGGTTAAATGTCCTCGGGTGTCTAACCATAGACAGCCAGTCACAGTGTTACCAACTTTCATGATGTTACCACTAGTCTTGTAAAATTTGGTGTTTTTCTTAAAGATCCAACACCTGGACTCAGGTTATTATATGAGAATCTGAGCTTTCATTAAAAAAACATTTCTAGCCCTCATCATTAACAAAAAAACCTGAAAACATGACCCCTAAAAGTTCAAAACTAGAAGACAAGAACACAACTTTTTAAACAAATCTCCTGATTTTTGGATGCTTAGTGTGAATAATACTGAAGCCATGAAGACTCTAGCCAGAGACATAGCCTCCCTGGAGCATAGTTCCCCCAACCACACCTGGCCACAGATTTGGACCTACAGCTATAGTGATGTTGGGCAGTGCTTTAGCTCCCTCTCTGTGACTGCAAGGCTTTCCAGCAACAGCCAGGCAGTTACAGCTAGAGCTCCAATCCTCACAAGCCAGGGTGCAAGGAATAGTTACAACTAAGGGCTAGCGGCTCAGTCAGAGTATCCCCCAAACTGATGGCAGGACAACGGCCAGCACCAGGATGAGCAACCAACCACAGCCCTCCATCCAGTCCAGGGCAAGAAGCAACCAGAGGCAGAGCCTCAAGGAGCCACCAGTTACCTGGAGCCAGCCAAGGGCATAGCAATTACTATATTCTTAAAGAATGTTCCATACTGCAGCTCTATCAGTTTTAAATTCTAGCAAACAGAACATCTGCTGATCATGTAAACAAGGCATTGAATAGTCATATATGTAAATCAGGAGATCCATTCATAGCCCCTCCAGATTTCTGATCCTTCAGTTTAAATTGGAATGGTTAATAAATACACATTGTTCCATCTTAGCTAGCCAGTCACAATCCCTCTCTGCAATATGCTGGGAAGTACTCTTCTTGTATATTAAACAAACAAGACACCAATTTAAAATAAAAAGAAAATAAGACAGGGATTTCTATATGCACAAGTTCTAGCTATTCAAGCGTCCCACCATCTTGATGGCACTATATAAATAATTATACCCTCAAAAAAAGAGGAAAATTAGAAGGGAAACAAAGGACCACTGGAAAATGAAGAAGCTAGACAAAGCATTTATACACCTAGAATTTTTAAAATACTAACAGAGAAAAATCTCAAAATCTTTGCTATAAAGTTCAGTGAATTAAGAGTCACCCAGGAATTGAAAAACAAAAACAAATGACACCTATCTTTGAGGCTTTTAGGAAAGAAAGGCCTAGAAAATACCAGATGACTAGTGTGATATCTGAGTGCAAGATAAAGGAGTCAATATGTGAACATTATAATTAGACACCTTTCTTTAAAGACAAACTAGGGTTTATTAAAATAGGCCTTCTCAAATCTAATAGCTTTCTACAATGTAATTATTGATTTACTACACAAAGGTGCTCAGGATATAGCATGTTAATTTCAATAAGCTATCTGATATAAAACCACATAATTAAGAACCCGAATACCAATTACTTAAAGCGATCACAGTAAAGGTTTGGAACTAGTTAATTAAAAAAAAAAAAAAAAACATAAGTATCTATAAGTAATGAGATTTTCCAGCTGATCTAGTTTAAGAACTCAAAACTAGAACCTAGAGAGAGGAAACAATTGCACAGATATCTATTTTGAAGATATTTAGGAAGCAATTATGCAGATCCAGGGATGAAAGCAGATAGTAAAACAAGTATAAGATTAAAGTGTGTTGCCCGTGTAGAAATTTTTTTCCCGATGTATACATAGGGATTCTGACATGAAAAATGAGGGAAATATTACCCGATATAGCCATGGTGATATTGCACCTGGAATACTGTGTACCTAAACCGAGGGAAGATAAAAAAGGACTAAACAAAAGTACTGAGAAGGGTAAAAACAGAGATACAAGAATTAGGGGATAAGATTGAAAGACTGATAAGACTAGAAAAGAGAAGACCAAAGGGAGAAGACGTGATCCAACACATTCAGACTGACAATATAAATAAAGGAAGTCAATGGAGATAGTGGGCAAAAGGCGCAACAGGCTGAAGTTAAAGGAAGAAAAAGTTTGGGAGCAACATTAGGAAACATTTCTTAACAAGTAAGTGTAGCTAGGCAGTGACATTTCCAAAGGCAGTAGTTAAGGCAACATATCCCATATTTTCAAAAACAAGTTAGATAAACATTAGTGGAACAGTCATGTGAGTAGCCTGAAAAATGCAGAGCAGTCACACTTGGTCACCCAAGTACTCTTTTCAGGTCCTGTTATATATTACACTATTTTTGGAGAGAGTGAAAGAGAAGAAAGAAAGAAAGAAAAAAATCACATAAGACAGACAACTTGCTGGACATAAAGCTAATTGCTGTGATTGAAATTTCAGAAGCTCTCTCTCTCTGTATATATATAGCTGCAGAAGCTTCAAGTTTCCTCCTAAAAAGTAGATATTCTGATCAAAGAAGTTTGGAGAAGCCTCTCTATGTGTTTTGTAAAATAATTAAAATTAAATTTCTTCTAAAATGTAGAAGTTTTTAACGGGGTTTGTCAGCATCACAACCAAACAAACAACATGTTGAACACTGGGCATGACACAGGAGGGTTTGTCTAGGTTATTAAATACTATGGCCGCAATTTTACAGTCTTTAAAATGACAAAACTCCTCCTGAATTTAGGAATGCAGGATAAAAGTGAAAACATAGCAAGACTGAAAAAATACGTGGGTCATCCAGGGTGAACACTGCATTGTTTCAGGTCTACTCACACAACTGACTGCCCCGGTAATGGCTTATCTTGGAAACATCAATTTACAGGACGGTGAGTTGGACTGGGATTTCAAAGCTGATATTCACAATGGAATGAACTTGGAATTTACTTTTTAATTAACAACATCAGGATCTCTGGACTGAAGGAACACTTTCTGGGATTGATATGAAGTTGCACTATTCGCAATTGCGTTTTCCAACTGTTGGAACCAGTCATGTTACAAGCTCCTATTGGTGGTTGATTCAGCATGGTAAATGCTGAAAAAGAACTTGTAAGATGTCACGGTGCAGGTATAGTAGTGAAAGGAATTCTCTCCTCTAGGAATGAAATATCTGGAAAGTTGTTCAAAAAGCAGGAGGCATATTCAAAAATGAAGTAAACATTTCTTTCGTTCTGGGTAAGAATGCTCCAAGACACTTGAAATGAAGCCTCACACTTACTACAATCAAAAACACTGTTTAAGGACTTTTAGCTTGGAGCATAAACTGGTTTATGAGATATATTGAGAAAGTGGCTTAATGAAAAATATGACTTCACATTATGTTTTATTATGGGTGCTTCTTCAGCAAATGCAAAATATACCATAAAATCTGAAAAAAGGTATCATCCTTTATAAAATCAATGAACTGAATTAAAAATCCATTCACTTTTAATTGAGATAAAAAAGTATGGTTTCACTCAAATTTGTCCACTGTGCCTATCTCAGGTGCTAGGCACGTAATAAAACACATACACAACTTCAATACAAATTGTAATTAAAATAGGGCACCTAACCAGGCTCATACCAATTGATCATTTCTCTCTCTCTCAAAAATAAATAAATACGTGAAAAGAGAAAGCGAGATCTCCAATAATTTTCCCAACTCAAAGCAACATTTTCCAAGAGCCTACCAGTCAGCTCCTTAATTAATCCCTACAATTAACCTTCCACTTCTCTAGGAAAAGTCTGCATAAACATCTGCAGCATCACCTGCAGGTCACACCACATCCATGGCTCAGATGAATCAAGAAGGAAAATTAATTTCAGAGCCCAGGACCCCTCACTGAGAACACACTGCTTCTCGTTTATACCAGGAGAGGTGCATTAACTTGCACTTGCATCTGTGTTGCAGTCATACACAAAGGAGAGAGGAGTTAAGATTGTATAGTGTGGTGTCATCCTACCTCTTCATTTCATGGTAGCATGTGTCTTTTGTTTTTTCTTGTCACATTACATATGCCTTAGATTAGAAGAATGTTAGAGTACTTGAATTCTGCATTTCCTGGTTTTACAACGTTTGAGTTCTGGAAAGCACCCAGGAACACAGCGCACCATTGAGTGCCTCCAACCTTAACTCCGCATTAATGCAGTTTTCCACAAGTGAATATATTATTGGCTTCTTTGACACCCACAACTTATGTGGCTATTTAGAAGAATGATATTGTAATGCTCAGAGGCAGAAGTAGTAATTTACTCTTATGGACATTACAGAGAAACAGTATTGTTTGCTGCCTTGGTTTTAATACACATGGAGCGAAAAGACACACACATTACATAACAAATGAAGCAATACCTATGAATAAATACCTTGAGAGGTGACATCGTACTTTTCAGCAGAAACTGATTTTATATCCATTGTGACTTTATGCAGCAACTTAATTATCTGAACCTGTTTCATGAAATCATGTAGCATGGCTTTTCCACAGCCCCTAAGATAGGCTTCTAGGATCACAGCAAACCTCTGCTGGTAGTGCATGGACTGAGCAATCTCACTTCTTAAAAACCAAAACAAAAAGTGACCAATTCTTTTGTTCTAAAGGCAGAGAAAAGGCTAAAATTAATATACATAACATTCTCCTGAGAAACAGTCAATTTTAACAATGCCTGTAACTTTAATGTTGTTTAAATTTGAAGTACTTACTCTCAAACCTCGTTTTAGTAGAAATCTGGCTAGTGCGCTGTCATGATAGGGTTCAAATTTCACAGCCTAAAAAATGCATATAAAAATCAAAGAAATACATATTTTATTTAAAATATTTATAATACCTTGTTGCATTTTCTTATATGTGTAATTTACAGATGACATCAACAGAATAGAGCTCTGTCAAAGTAAAAATGTTATGGAAAAGCATAGGTCTTTAGAGAGAAAAAAAGTTGGAAAAAGCAGTGATGTTTCTTTGCATGTGATTTGATCACTGCATTCTATGATTCTATGCTAGTTTTTTTTTTTTTTTGAGACATTATTATTGTGACAGATGATTAACAAACAAAAGCCATCCAGTCTAACTTCACACTCATGAATGTTGGTGCACTGTAGTGACAGTACTCAGAGATTCAGATGAGGGGGTGGCAATAAAACAAAACATTCTAATATTGTTTTACATTAAACTATTGTGTATATTGTAATTTAATAAAAGTTTTAACCCAGAATTTTTCCCTTTGTTTTGAAAGAAACTAAAAATATCTCAGTAGTTTATTCCTTCTTAAAATCATTTTAATGTTTATTGTCTTGAAACAAATTATTTTAGAAAATGCACAAAGAATAATTTTAGCATCCTGCATTGTGTGCACTCGTGTATCCGCCAGCCTGCATATTAATTGAGCCCCTAATTTGGGTGCAAAAATGTGTTAAAAATAAACAACTACTTGTCCGTAAGCTCTGCTGTCTTAAAGGAGAGCGTACAGAGTAGCAGTTAAGTGGGAGGTCAGACTAGATAATCTTAGTGGTAATTTTTGGCCTTAAAATTTACAAACCTTGAATTGCATACGTCCTGTCTGGGAAGCCCAACCTCCAGACGGGTGAAGATGAGGCTGGAGAGTATATAGAGGCTTTGTCAGAAGCACTGCTCCTGCAAATTTGGAAGCGCCAACTTCACTTTCTTAGGAGTCAGCAACTACCTCTGAACCTGTGCGGCTTACAAGGTCCACAGGCTCCCTTGCCACGGAGATGCCCAATGTTACTGCAGAATTTGCTCACAGGTTCCTTGATATTTAGTTGTGTCTGCTGCTGTGGAGTTTATAACCTTTATAGAGAAAGAGCTGCCAGGTATGGAAAGATGCAGAATAGGACCAGAGTAGCTGGATATGCATTTACACTACAGAATTGCACTATTACAAATTTCATCTGCAATCAATAATGCCCTCAGTTCTGCAAGTTGCAATGGCGCAGTGTTCCCACCCCAAAGCAAACTATAGTGAAAGTGAAAGAAACTTCTCTTTTCAAACTCAGATCTCTGAAATGCTTTGTTGTATAACTGATCTCAAGCTTTCAGCAACAACAGCCAGCAAGAGACCATATATGAGATATTTCAAGCAAACAGGATTGTAACTCACTTTCCAAAAAAACCCTGATTTTGATCTTTCTAACTTTCTATGAATGAATAAATCCTATGTATGGAATCAGAACCATGGTTCCTTGCCATGCCTTTTAGTTTACTGTTTTATACTTTTTAAATTTTAAGGAGAAGTACAAGTACATGAAAGTACAAGATTGATAGTATTGCCAGATAAGATGCATGCACAGTAGCATGAAAGATTCTTAATACAACTTTGCAAGCAGAACCTAAGCACAACCCAAAACTTTTGTGTCAGGCCTTGTCTAAACTAGCAATTTCTTTAAATTTTTCATTGTTTCATTACCAACAGTGGCAAGAATAGCAGGAGCACTGGTACAGACTGGTCACTGATGTTTCAATCACTTAGTGTAAAGCTGAATACAGGTTACATTGAAGACGTAACTTTATTAAATCCTGTGCATTGCTCTGACCACATGGCTGTGTTGCTTCCAACCAAACTCCCTACATTTCCTGGTGTCCTGTCAATAAAAGTCCCTCAGGGTAGGGTGACCAGATAGCAAGTGTGAAAAATCAGGACAGGGGGTGGGGGAGTAATAGGCACCTATGTAAGAAAAAGCCCCAAATATCTGGACTGTCCCTATAAAATCAGGACATCTGATCACCCTACCTCAGGGAAACATGGGCTCTCTGACTGCAGTTCCGCTGATCATTATACAACTGGTGCTTTAACTATCATGTGACCTAGACCTGCTCTGAGCAGGATTAGAAAACCCAGTGGTTAGGATGTGCTTCCATCACTAGAGCTACACTGGTAGTAAGGGAAATTTGAAGAAGACTGTTAATGTAGACATGTGAATGATAACAAAGGTAAATGAATTAAGGATATTATTAATTCCTTTTACGAGCAGTGTTTTGATTAACATTGGAGACTTCAAACAGTAGGTCATTCATAACACTGGAACATTTTAATGATCATGCAAATATTCAAGGAAACTAATGTCAGGAATGCAAATATACCTTACCTGCACTAGTTGCAAAAGGTAATGCAGAACATCGTCGTCTTCTAAGCTCTCCAGCTTTTGAACTGCCATTGCTCTTACATTTTCATCCGAAAAGTTACAGTCCAAAAGTTGCATTGTTAATCCAACATCCAAAGTGCTATGATCCCAAGCTTCTCTTTTAGCTAACAACTGGTATGTTTTAGCCACTATTTCTTGCTGTCCCCACTTCACTGAGCTAAGCAGCTTAGGATATGCCTTGGGGTGCTTTATGCTTTCATATCTAAAATGCCACAATAATTCTTTGTCCTCAGGAGTAAGTGGATTAAGTGGGTCAGTGTCTACGATTGCTTCAAGTTGTTTTCGAAGCTGGTTGGGCATTTCAGCTCTTGTCCTATCCCCTTGGGGGTCAGATGTTATCCTATGTTTGGGCAAAGCTATTGGGTGGCAATATTTATCCAAAACAATAGAGATAGCCATTGAGTTTTCTTTATCAGGATTGGTTGCTGATGTAAGTTTGTCAGCATTGATGCTTCCCTGCTCTTCCCCCTTACCTGAAATCTTCCACATATGAAGCACGTACTCCCCACTACGTAGCAGGGAACGGTGATCAATCAACAAAATATTTACATAATAGAGTAGCTGAGTTTTGCATTTAGAATCGGAGTTGGGGGAATCATGTGACTGAAGGCTAACCTTTGTGGATAATGCCTGTGCTTTGCCACAATATATCTGTAGATTCAGTAGTGCTCCTTTAGGCAAATCTTTAATTTTAATATCAAATTCAACCCAAGTATTCCACAGAACCTCCTCAGTAAAAGGCTTAGATATGGTCCTTCTCTGTGAAAGAAGTTGTTGCCCATGTTGAATATTAGCCTCAACAAACACAGTAAGTTCAGTATTTCTTGGTAGCACTGGGATATCAATGCCAACTATCTTGACCCTGAATTTTCTATTACAGTCCCACAAAGAGATAGTGAACACCCTCTCATGATCTTTTCCATCTATTGTCAGCTGTTCATGATATCCTGTAACACCTGTGCAGTCATCCACCAAGGGCCATTCTTCTTTCTGAACCTCATCCTCCTTGGGGTCAGGAGGGTCATCTAGTACTAGGTGGATCTCTTCCCCATTCTTCAGGCACTGTCTTATCCAGTGAAAATCTTTGATTGGCGTCTCTCCTGTGATATACTCATCTCTGCCACAAACCCTGAGAACAAAATCCAGTTCACTGTGATCCTCAGGAATATCCATCAAAGATTTCTTCTTTGCCATTTTTGTGAAAAAGCTCTGAAGGATCATATCTGGCGTGTCATCAATTGATACTTTAATTTTCTGGCTAGTTGTTCCTCTATGTATGATTATAAAAATATTGTTATTAGTAATCTTTTTAAACACATATTCTGGGAGTGGCTTGGATGTAATCCATGGATGCATTGAATACAATTTTGGATCTCTGCAGGCTACTTCAATCATTCGTGGTGTGACTAACCTGCGACGAGTAAATTCTAGCTCATCATCATGCACATTACTAACATCAGTGACATCATAGCCAATTAAATCATTAAGCTGCGTCTGAAATTCCTGAACCGCCTCTGCTGGTTTTTGCTTCTGGACCACATAGATTTTGCCTACCTTTTTCTGTAACACTTTCCAATACAGTATGCAGTCCAACGTCTGTATTACTTGATGTTTGTCATAAATTTCATACCACTGCCCTTTCTTTTGATATTGAAGAATAAATTGATCTGGGGTGAATTTATGGTAAAAGTCTGTGGTTTGGCTCATCTCTACTGAACGCATCCAAATCTGTGCTTTCATTTGCTCAACAGTACAGTTGCCAGCTATTTCAAGTAACATTGTTTCCTGCACTTTAGTATGTTTATTGCTCGTAGGCAGAATGAACTCAATGGATATCAGTTCCATTGAAGACAAATTACTTGCTGCACTATATGGCTTCATTCTTCTTCTCCTTCGTTTGGTTTCCTCTCTCATTACAACAGGCTGTTCATAATTCCCCAACTCCATGCCAGAAGAAATCTAGCAAAACATACAAATGTTTGATCACTTTCTCATTTAATTTCTGTATGTGTACTTCTATAGACACATTAGCTCTTTTTGTTAAGTTTAACTACAAGCTTTAAGCATAACCTTTACATATACAATATATATTCCAAAAGTTTCTGAATATAAAACTATTTTTGTTCAGGATGGCTTATTTGAATCAATCTATTAATTTTAAAACCAAACATTAGGTACAGCAATAATTAATTAAAATTGTGCATTTATAGAACACTATCCACACAAATACATTTTATGAATTGTGAACCTGATCCTGTGAGGGCATCAGGGGCCTAAACTCCCAGACTTCAGTAGAAACTGTGATCTCTAGAAGCTTGACAATGGTTTTTTGCTCCGACTGATTTTCTCTTTTGAATTTGGCAAACATTGATTTTTTTTCCCTCCTGTATTTTGGATGATGCTGAAATTAACACAAATGGATTTTAACAATTAAAAGACATTTTGCTGTTAGTGAGCCAGTATCACAGAATGATGTCAAAGTAAGCTCCGGAGAAAAATATGTTAATAGTAGCAGAAGAGACCAATATTGTTTCTATGTGGACCCCACAGAAAGCGAAACTGTTGATTATTTCCCCCCTCCATGATGAAGCGTTAGGATATTTTTATTTTTAAAATCCCTTATATAATGTACATCTAAATTTTAGCCTAATATGATGAAAATGTTTGCAAGCCAATGACAGTATAGTACATTTTATAGCAAGTGAAAATATCTAAAACAGACAAAATTAGAAAGAAATTTTAAGACAATCTTGCTGACTTTAAGAAAGCAAAAATGTTATCGCTCACAATTAGTCTCTGCTCTACACTATCAAAGTGGAAGTTATTTACAGAGTATTCAGCTGAGGAAAGCAAAGTTGACTGGACGTACTTACATTTGTTCCCCCTTCAATCTCTCCTTCACAAATTATGCTAGATTGCTTAATTATTTCAACATTTTTTTTTAGAAAAAAAACTTTTATACATAAAGCCTCCCTCTATTTGCTTACAAAAAGCCCCAGCAATCTCATTGTGCCCTTGTAAATATTAGAACAAAAGGTAAGAACATACAACAAAACTAACTTGAAACAACAGAACACACGGTGACCACACTTCGTTCTTAATGTTTCGGAAAGCAAATAACTGTGGGCACCATATTTATAATTACCAAATCAAACTGAAACATTACCTGATAACAAAGCACAGGATGAGTCGCTGAATAAGACTCATTTGTTTAATTTTAAAGTATTTTTTTAAATGATCATTCACAAGAAAGTTGTTTGTTTAAGTTGTTCTGCTTTTCTTGCTTGCCTTCATATCCAGATGCAAAGGAAGTGCTGCACTTACCAGGAAGGAAGTTTTAACCAAGTTGATTATACATATGATTGCTCATTTTAAAAAAGTCAGAATGCTTTTCCTGTTAGAACAGAACAAATATATTTACAGTACTGGCAACCACAAAAACCAGAACTTAATTTTAAAACTCATGGGTGGGAGGGATGTGCTAAAAATTACCCACTTAGATAAAAACATTAATAAAAATTAAAACAATGACATATGCATAAAACTAGCTGACTAGAAGAAATGCTCTGTATACAGATGAACTATATGTGAAAGAGCCAAATTATAGATGCTTAGTACAAAAAAGAAAGAAAGAAAAAAAAAACAAATTAAACAAGACACAATTAAGGCTCTAATGCTGCCCATATGGTAGTCCTTAGGACCTTTGACTAGATTGACTACCAGGGATTTCCCTACCCCCACCCCTTGAATTTCCCCAACACCCTGACAGTGGTCAGCTAGTTACACAGTGTTGCCAATTTAGTCATTGGTTGGAAATTTGAATTGAAACATTAATACACACTTTAAAAGCATATACAATATATGATAAAATACTTGTACCTGAAAAAAATATAATAGGTTTGAAAAGAACGAAGAATAGCTTCTTCACACAGCTGTCGTTTTCTTGACAATGTTGGCACATTCGTTTCGGCAATATTGGCCAACCTTATAATTTTAAATTATGATTTGTAAGCAAGGTCTGAATGAGCTCTCCCCTGACAGCCAGGGCAGGGGGAAGGCTTCAGGACCAGGCTGTATTTACATGAACTCAACTACCCTACCTAGGTATCCAGCCCACAGAGCTGCGTTGCCCAAGTGATCAATTTTGGCTGGTGTTGAGTTACAAATCACTTTAGTATTGAATGTGGGGGTCATGAAATGTTGTTATCCTTATTGTATGAATAAAGGGCAGCAGAACAGTACTTAGCTTGCCCTGATTGAGGGGGTCACCCTCAGTGCTTAATTTTTGCCAGGGCTGAGCCCCGGCACCTCTAGGCTTGGCAGTTCAGGGCCCCGGTACTTCTAGGCTTGCCACATTGGTTATGAAAGTCAAAAACACCTCTTTCATTACAGATCCCAGTAGAGTGAAGGGGAGGAAGAGACAGGGGTTTTGCTTGGTGGTGTGGGCTGTGCCTAAAACTTGCAGGCACTATTTGACCTATCCCGCTCCCCTATTTAAAGATAGAGCTTATTAGGCTCCATAGAGAGTCTTTTGTTTTGTTAAGTGACCACTAGAGCTGAAATCACTAATAATCAGGTCTAAGTGCTTAGACCTGCTGCAGGACTGCATTTCTGTGGAAAAGACAGCCCAGCCTGCACTCGTTGTGAGGTTCTCCCACTGAGAGGTGAAATCACTGAGTGCTGGGTGGAACCTCAAGAGACCAACTCACAGAGGTCACAGTGGCAGGTGACAGCAGAAGGTGATGTCACAGGGCCATCGGTGATGGAGTGGTGGAGTGAATGGTGGCACAACAAACAACAGCGGCCAGAGTGAGTGACAAGAAGCTGGAGGACAAGGTGCCTTCTCCCCTGAACCTCCTTCCTACCCCCGGGGTAGGAGGTGAACTCATGCGAAAGCACCTCTGAACTCTTGGTCTTCACTGGCCAAAGACAACAACTAGGAGCGGGGTGCGGTAGAAAGAGAAGGGATGGACACGTTAAAGGAACATTTGTTTGTTGGACTACGTTTTAGTGACTTTGCTCCAAAATGCTAGATTTGTGACTGAGAAATTTATATAAATATACATTTCCTAGTAGGCCAAGATTTTTAAAATGCATTGTTTGCCAAGTATCAGAGGGGTAGCCGTGTTAGTCTGGATCTGTAAAAGCTGCAAAAAGTCCTGTGGCACCTTATAGACTAAAAGATGTATTGGAGCATGAGCTTTCGTGGGTGAATACGTCTGTTAGTCTATAAGGTACCACAGGACTCTTCATTGTTTGCCAAGGTCATCATCTCATATTCCTGCTATCTCGAGGGATCGTTATCTTGGGGAGTTTCTGTACTAAACATTTTTATTATAATTAATTTTTACATAAGAATTAGGGCTGTTGATTAATCACAGTTATTTAAATATTTAAATAAATGGTATTCTATTATTGTTTAACAGTGTGATTAATCACACGATTAATAAGTAATCCACCTCCCAAAGCAGCTGTTTCTAGGATGACAGAAGAATTCTTCCATCACCCTAGTGCAGTCTACACCAGGAGTTAGGTCGGTACAGCTATGTCTCTCAGAGGTGTGGATTTTTCACACTCCTGAGAGATGTAGCTATACCGATGTAAGTTCCTAATGTAGACCAGCCCTTAGACATCCATGCCTATGCTAGGTCTATAATATGGGGAGGAGGACTATAGCAGCATAACTATGGTGCTATAGCTATGCTGGCATAACCTGTAGTAGCGACAGAGTTTACAGCAACGAAAGGGCTTTTTCTATTGCTGCAGGAACACCACCTCCCCGAGTGATGGTAGCTACGTCAACAGAAGCATTCTTCCATTGACCTAGTTGTGTCTACACCAGGAGTTAGTTCAGCATAACTACAGTATTCAGGGATGTGGATTTTTTACACCCTTGAGGGCTGTAGCTATGTCAATCTGGGGCTCGTCTACCTTTAAATTGCTACAGCAGAACAGCTGCAGTGCTGTCACGCTTCAGTGTGGACACTACCTACACCAGTGGTGGGCAACCTGCGGGCCCACAGGGAGGTGTGGGCTCCTGCTTTCCGCAGCTCCCATTGGCTTGGAACGGCAAACCACAGCCCCTGGGAGCTGTGGGTGGCCGTGCCTGCGGATGGTCTATGTAAACAAACTGTCTCGTGGCCTGCCAGTGAATTACTGACAGGCCGCATGTGCCCTGTGGGTTGCAGGTTGCCCACCACTGACTTACGCTGATGAGGGATTCTCACATTGGCATAGGTAATCCATCTCCCATGGAGATGATAACTAGTTTGATGGAAGAATTCTTCCACTGACCTAGGACAGCCTACACCAGGGGTTATGTTGATATAGCTACGTCGTTGTGAATTTTTCACATCCCTGGGAGACATGGCTATACCGATGTAAAATGCTAGTGTAGACTAGGCCTCAGTATTAAATGTAGATTAGACCTTAGTCACAAAAGCACTTAAGATGCCATCTTCACTAAACAAGCTTCCTGGTTTCCAGAAAGATCAAGCCCCATCTACACAGGAGGCAAAACACTGAAACAGTCTTTGGGCTGGTCTACACTGCAAACTTACATTGGCATAGCTGCGTCTCTTAGGGATACGAAAATCCACAACCTTAAGAGACATAACTAAGCTGACCAAACGCCTGATATGACAGCACTAGGTCGATGGAAGAATCGTGTCCTGGGGAGGAGGATTACCAGTGCCGATGGGAGAAACCCTCCTGGCAGTGTAGATAGGGTCTACACTGAAGCACTACAGTGATGCAGCTGCGTTGCTGTAGCTGTGATGCTGTAGCAGTTTAAGTGTAGACATACCCCTAGGCTCTGAAATTAACACTTCACAGAGGTGAAAAAAATCTTCACAGTAACTAATTCACCTTATTCATAGCATCGCCATCATGGTTTAAGACCCAAAATAGCAACTCTGTTAAGGAACACAATGAGCTGTCAACTCATTTGCTACAGGCCACTGAAAAGCCTTCAGCTAGTAATATGCAGAGTTGTTGTTGCCATGTTGGTCCCAGGATATTAGAGAGACAAGGTGAGTGAGGTAATATCTTTTACCTTACCAAATTCTGTTGGTGAGAGAGAGAGAGAAGCTTTTGAATTACACAGAGTTCTTTTTTATGTCTGGGAAACTTAGGCCATGTCTGGCAAAACTTTTGTCACTCAGGGGTATGAAAAAATCACCCTTCCCCAAGCAACATAAGTTTTGCCAGCATAAGCACTCTGTGACATGTCATTCCATATTCTTTATGAAAATATGCTTATGATATGAATATGACATAGCTGCGATACACTTTATGCAAGATCGCTCATGTGAGATATCATTGGAAAGGTTATGATTTACTGAATGCGATTATCCAATTTGTATGCCTGTATCATTTCTGTATCTGAAGTTAGGAATATTGACTATATCTGCATTTCAACTATGCTGTTTTGGGTGACGCCCACTAACACTTCAGGTACAACAATGGAAAAACCAGACAGGGGAAATGGCCCATCAGCGAGGACTACAGACTGTGAAAAGTTTGGCCTTCCTGTGGACTCTCCATACTGCCACTGACTCATGGACGCTGTGATACTAGAGGGTCAGGTGGTCTTGTCACCTGATACTAAAACATTACCTGGGACTTCTTCTAACTTTCCACTGTAAGGGGGGGGGGGGGTCAAGTTTGGGAAACAAAGGATTCCTGCCTTATGTAAATCCTATTTAAGGGTGGGGAGGAAGGCAATTAGGAGTCCTCCTCTCCATGGCCTGTCTGCCCAAGAAGGAAAACTGAAGGCAAGGGAGGAATCCAGATTGAGACAGGGGTCTAGTCTGAAAAGGAATATAACTGGAACTCTGAACCACAGAAGCTTTGCAAACTGCCTACAACAATATCTAGGGTTAGAAATACTATTTGTAACCAATTTCTTTAGTGAAATTAGCTTAGTTTGTGTGTTTGATTTCATTTCCTTAGTAATCTGCTTTTTTCTGTTTGTTACCCCTTTTACCACTTAAAATCTGCCTTTTATAATTAATACAATTTGTTTTGTTTATTATTAAACCCAGTTTCTGTAATTTCTAACTGTGGGGGTAAGAAGTGTGCACACCTCTCTCCACATTGAGGAAGGGGGCAAATCTCCTAATATATCTTTGGGTCTGCACTCCAAGGGAGGTGGACATCTGAGTGCTGGAGCAAGTCCCTTAAGCTGAGTCTTCCCAGAGCTGACCTGCAGCTGGGTATGGCTCTGCCTGTGTCTGTATTAGAGGATGTTTTAAGAGCCTGGCTCAGCAAGATAGGTTAAAGGGGGACCATGCTGGCAGAACAGGTAGAATCAGTGGTATCTCAGCACATCAGATGGCTTCTCAAAGAGTCCAACCCGTCACCCACTCATGTACACAGCACTATGTCAGCGGGAGACACTTTCTTGCCAACATAGCTACCGCCGCTCATTGAGCTGGTTTTATTATGTAGATGGGAGAGCTCTCTCCCATCAGCATAACACAGCTACATGAGCGCTCTTACAGAGGCACAGCTGTATTGGTACAGCTGTGCTGCTGTAAGCTTGTAAGTGTAGACATGGCCCTACTCAGAGTTTCACAGCTACCTACAAAACAAGCCAGTTCACCTCGAATCGTCCCTTGAAATATGTTTTAACTACTTATACTAGACAATCTATTCCATTTTGTATTTAGCTGTGACACTTTAAGTACGTTTTCCAGACCTGAAGAAGAGCTCTGTGTAAGCTTGAAAGCTTGTCTCTCTCACCATCAGAAGTTGGTCCAATAAAAGATATCACCTCATTCAGCTAGAAATGGCTTTCAGCCATTTTTATCTATTGTAGACAGAGCTGACAAGGATGCAAATGGTTAAGATGGCCTAACACTTTCCTTTATAGGATGCTGTTTTCAGTTGCTTTTAACTTTGCCAAACTTTAAAAGTTAGGGCTGAAATTTTCCATGCGGGGTGTCAGGCTCAAACTAATTTATTTTTAAAGTTCAGCTGCTTCAGAGAATGAGTTTGGGGGGAAATATGCTGTTTTGCTAATTGTAGTCCTGGCTTGACATAAGTAACTTACCTCATTTCTTAGTGGGCATAATTGGGAAGGTTAAGTTGTAAAAAGGAGCTTGACAAACAGGATGCTGGAGTCAGGATGTCTGTGCTAGCTAAGGTAAGCAGAAACACCTTGATGATAGGGACTATAGACAAGATAAACCTGGAACGTAAAGATTAGGTTCCACGTGAAGAGCACACAGACAGAGCATTCTGTATAGGGATTGGTTCCTGCAAAGTAACAAACCCAATCCAAAAATGTCTGATTTAATATGTAGCAAATGCAATGTAATTTATAAACGTGTAGAAAGGAAGAGGTTGTCTGTGTAACCTTGGATGTGTGGTTTGCCCTATATCCAACCTGTACGCGTGAGTCTGATCAACTCAATGTAGCTTTGCTATAGGAACTGAGTGATGAAATCCAGAGTCAAACTGAATGTTTGGGATCCCAGAGACCAGGATGAAGTGTTCTCCCAGAAATGTAAAAGGTGTTCTGGATAAGCCGAGTACAAAAGGTCTCGGAGGGAATCCCAATGCAAATGTTAAAAAAATTCCTAATCCTTTTGGTTGAGAAGCTCCAGCACCTCAAAACTTTGAAGCAAGGACCTGAAATTTTGCAAGTGGGGAAGAGGTTGCTCTGGGGTCATGGAAGTGCTTTTTTTTCTAGCCCCATAAAAATTCACTCAAATTAGCCAAATAACAAGCCTCCGCAAATCACCATTTGTACATGAGGTTTGTTGGAGTTTGGTAGCTAAATTCTCTGAAGATTCTGTCAGAGCGGAGCAAGACTTTCCCTGAGATTGCTCCTTCTAGATGAGAGGGTCACTGTGGTGCTGGGCACCAGAACTGAAAGCAGGGAAGCAGCCTGACTCATATGCAAAGGGAAGAGGAGCAGGCAATGACAGGGACAGAAATACACTGGGTGAGGGGGAAACTGTGAAAGTTTGTATCCTTATGTTCATCCTTTTTACAAGACTATGATCAATTTTGTACAAAGTATGCCTTGTGAGGTATCAATTGAAAACATAGAATTTGCTGAACATTATTGTCCTTGTAAAATGTGTGTGACAACATTGTATGTAAAGTTATAAGACTCTACTGTATGACATTGCTGAGACATACGCCAAGTTTAGAAAAGCAGGCACAAACCAGTTCCTCAGAGACAAAAGGCAAACTGATGCCTCAGCCAGGTGTCAACAAAATCAAATGGATTATCACCTGGTTAAGTGGCCATTCTTTGGCAGGAAGAAGGGTGTGAGCGAGAAATTTACATCTTGGCAATGGAACAGCTCAAGGTTCCTGAGCAAACAGACTGGCTGCCACCTGAACCCCAGCTGGAAATGATTCTCAAAGAGGAGAGAGCGATGAAAAATGAGGAACAGAGGCCCCAAATCACCTCTCTCCCCTCATCTCTACTCATGGGCTCAATAACACTTGAAAGACAAAAGAAGCATCATTGAACTGGGAGAGGCGTCCTGGCTGAAAGAAATCCACCCAGACTGCTGTAAGCATGTGGTGAGAGAAACCTTTTTGCTTAAATTCACTTAGCTTGTTAAATTAGGTATTGTGTTTTACCATTTATTTCTTTATAACCAATTCTGACTTTTATGCTTCTTTACTTGTAATCACTTAAAATCTTTCTTTCTGCAGTTAATAAACTTGTTTTATTGAGGTCAGTGTGTGTTTGGATTGAAGTGTCCGGGGAACTCCATTTGAGAGAACAGTATTTGTGCATATCAAGCTCTATTAATGAAATGACTGACTTTATATGAGCTTGTATCGTTCAGGAGAGTACTGGGTAATACAAGATGCACATTACTGGGGGAAAGTCTGGGACTGGGAATTTGCTGATGTCGCCCTGGAGTACCATTCAAGGGTGGCTGACTGGCTGACTAAAGAGGTAATTTACATACTGGAGGCTGGGTGTGAGCAGACCTGGAGTGGTTGCTCTCACAGCAAAGCAGTGTAAAAAGTACCTGAGGTTGGAGAACTGAGCGGATGCAGCTGTCCAACAGTCCAGATTGTAGCCTGGGGAACATCACAGAAACATGCCTGGGCAACCTTAATTCTAGCATTCCGTAACTTCTGAGTGCTTCACTTGCAGCCTTAACATTCTTTTACATAATTTTAATATTTCTATACACTTTGTAATATAGTTAGAAAAAAATCTGTCTCTACATATCATAGGGCTTGACTCCACTTACCGGGGGATCGACGGACGGTGATTGATCCACCGGGGGTAAGACCTGCTAAATTGACTGTCGATCATTCTCCCGTCAACTCCGGTACTCCACCAGAACGAGAAGCGTAAGGTAAGTTGACAGGAGAGTTTCTCCCGCCGACCCAGCGTGGTGTAGACACTGCAAAAGGTCGACCTAAGCTACGTCAACGCCAGCTACGTTGTTCACGTAGTTGGAATTGCTTAACTTAGGTCGACTGAGCCCTGTAGTGTAGACCTGCCCATAGATGAAAATTTGTAAAATGAAAGAATGTGTCCTAACCACAAACTACTAGCAGTGAGTTTTTATGTCAATGGACCCATATATGTTTTACCTAAACATTCTTGGATCTAATGGAATCCCATTGCCCTGACATTATTAAATATACTTGGATTCATTAGGATCTCAATGGCTGTGCCTCCTTAGATCTGGCAAAAGCCAGCAAGAACCAGTCCTAACACTGTTACGGTTGGTAGGCATGTGTTTAAAGATCAATTCTTCCAAAACAAACACACTTCATTTCCTGGTCAACTATTCCGATAAACATCAACTAGCTGATCAGACTGGGTGTCATCTTACATAATAGACAGTAAATCTATACATTGCCCAGCCATTAAAAAACTCGTTTGGATTCATCCATTTGCAAAGGACAGGGGTGGCAGTATTGTGTGATAAGCTAATGGTCCTGCCATCCATTGCTTCAGACATAGTGCATGGTATTAGGACATCAATGCCAATTGTCTGGGCCTTATAGTCCCTCTTTCCGATCTCCATTTGCGCCTTGACCCCCACCTTCAGGTCCACTCCAGTTCAGATGCCCTACTCTATCTTTAGATTGTGAGCCCTTTGGATGGGGATTGTCTCTCTTTTATGTACAGTGAAGCTCAATGGAGTCCCAATCATGATTGGGTCCTTAGAGTTATACCATAGTATAATAGTTAATAGTAATCCGGTTTGGATGTGGGGGCATGTGTATTGACCCATGTAAGTAAGAACATAAGAACAGCCATACTGGGTCAGACCAAAGGTACATCTAGCCTAGTGCCTGGTGCTTCAGAGGGAATGAACAGAACAGGTAATCCTCAAGTGATCCATCCCCTGTTGTCTGTTCCTAGCTTCTGACAAAAATCACAGAACCTTTGTTAGTGGCATCTAACACCACTAAAGAAGTTCCCTGCAAATCGAGTCACTCGGGAAGCCTATTTTTATTCTTTCTTCCTTTTTTTTTTTTAAATACACATTTCCATATCTACATTGTAATGACAAAGTTACAGAAAGCCAAAAATACAAAACCAGTTATTTTAAGATCACATTTTCTATTATGTAAACAGAGCGTATGGGTAACTAGGGATTAACAGCCAGGTTCAGGTAAAATAAGAACTAAGCCAAAACTTTTTTGGCATTTCAAAAAAAGTGGGTGAATTCTTGTTCTGTGTTGTATTTAATTTTTGCAAGTCTCTGCATTTCCTGGTTTTCTTTGGCACTGGAGATACCCAAACACAAAGAAAATGATGTTTCTTTTGATATTTTTGACCCTACTATGAAGTATTGAAAATATCATGAGGGGGCAGTTTTCAAAAGATTTCCAGTGTAATTTTACAGTTGAACCATTCAAACTTCAGAGTCTTATCCGAAGTGAAACTTCTGAAGTTGGACCATTTTTAAATTTAATTTATAAACTTTGATTAAACAAATAGAAATCTTTGCAGAAGAAAAAAGACAAATGGTCCAATATTGGGGCACCAACAATAGCTAGCAACTATTTGTCATTTTAGTGGCGGGGACTGGAAACATGGATTCCTCAGGCCAAAATAGTTATACCGGGGATAAATCTAGTTCTAGTCAATAGAAATATAGATATGCCTTGGGCAAATTACTTAATCTCTTAGTGCTGCAGTTTACCCAATACAGGCATACTACTAATCTAGCTCTTAATGATGTTGTGAGGTTTAATTCATAATTAGCATTTGTAAAGTGTTTTGAGAAGATCTGATGAAAGATTATATAGAAAGACAACGTGTTATTACTATTATGGCTTTAATTTTATATTTTATATTATGAAATAGTCACAATATCTATTGAACTTCGCTTTTTGAATAAGATCAAGTGCTATTAGAGCTTGTCCAGGTGGGAATGTTTTCCCAGTTATACTGATAAAGTCATACTGTCATAACCCACCATATGAAAAACTTGTATTTTGGTATAGGAGTGGCTTTTTTTCAGTTTAGTTTCCCAAACAAAAACAAAAACAAACAAACAAAAAGGCACTCCGTAGCAGAATAAGGATGTCTACATGGAGGGTTATACTGGTGTAACTATATTGGTTTAAATACACAACTTAGGTTGTTTTCATGCAGACACAGAAATTTAATATCCAATACATTCTGTATCAGGGGATTGTATCCTTCCATTGCAGGGGTATTGACTTTTCCACATTTGTTACAATCCAATGCTGAACTATGCAAACAAGATATTGTAAAACGCAAAACTGTATGTACCCATACCCATTATGTCAAACCCATTAGAAAATTACTAAATCTCAGATGAACCAGGGTACCAATGCTGGTACCCACTAGAAAGTATGCTAACAACTGGCACGTACACATTCATGCTTCTTATCAATAGGACTTTGAGTGAATCAGAATGCTCTAACTACTAGCTACAGTAGTTCCTCAGCATGTTTGTGTTCACTGGAGATTTAAAGATGTTTAGATCTCTAGTCAAAGGGGAAGTTTGGTGGCAGATTCTGAAATGAGCTAAAACTTTTAGCTGCCTCCATAAATTCAAACAGAAATCTTGAGTAAGATATAGTAACGTTATAAATTATACATAACTTTAACAATAGAGTAATATTGCACAAAAGCAAACAAAAGTTTGAAAGTAAGGAAATTCACAATGAAGGACCCTGCAGCATTCCTCTTACTGCCTACTTCTTCCTATTGTGTATTTTATTTACAACACTCCGGTCTTTAGTCGCATGGCGATTTAGTCTCCACCAACACTCCCCTCTCATGCTAGGTACAGGGAAATCACAAGGGTGTGTACAATAATTGGAAGATTTATGGCCTATATGTATAGGATGGACACAACAGACATTATATGTTAGATGAGAAATCCATTTATTAGTGTTTAATATTTATACTGCAGTAGATCAAATTAATATATTTTAAGGCAAGATGGGACCATTATGATCAGCCAGTCTGACCTCCTGCATAACATAGGCCAAAGAACTTCACCCAATAATTTCTGCATCAAGCCCATAACTTCTGTTTGAGCTATAGCATATCAGGATTAGGGCCCTATTCTATTTGGCACCATACAATATGTAGGAAGACTCAGTCCCTGATTTGAAGAATTTAATCTACACTCCCAGTTATTCAAATGGGTAGTCCTTTGGGTAAAGTTACTTACATATGTAAGCATTTGCAGGATCAGGGCTTAAATACGTTGAGAGTAATGAGTCAGAGTTTAAATTGCTACAGGAAGAAAAAAAACTGCAAGAAAAAACTTGAAAATAAATTTAAACTTAAAACACTGATAATGACACATTAAATTAATGGTTAATGTTAACTCTATTGTAATTAACACATTAGTCTATGAATTTTCCTAGGTTTTAAACAGTCTAACCTATTTTGTCATTTATATTAAAAAATATTTACATATGCTTCCGTATTAATTCTTCCAAAGTGTAAAAGGTCTGTATTTACTGCTACAGAATTTAGAACACCACAGCAGTTAAACCACAACTCATAAATTCTACAATGGTCACTATGCAGATTTAGCAGAAATTCCTTAGATTCTAAAATCTACAGCAGTCACACTGGAGTTTAAAAGCACATACACCTGCCAACTGTAAGAATAGCCAACCTGTGTGCAGGATACACTTCCAGGTCTTGTGAACTAACAATAAACCAATCTCATAGGATTGAGCTACACCAGCATTAGAAAATTAGGGGCCAAAAATCCCTGACCCCACCCAGTCTTTGTATACAGTACATTGGTGTTACAACGGTTAGAGCTGTACCCACTGGTTAGTGTGTTTCTGTTTATCTATATTAAGATTTTTTTGTCAGGGTTGCTTATGTCAGTGGGAAAGTAAGGAAGGCTTCTGCAAGGTGATCTGACCCCTATCCCTTAACTTCAGTGGGGCTCTGCACAGGCAAGTGGTCCACCTGCATAGAGCTCATTGCAAGATCAGGGCCTGAGAATTGGGAACTCCCAGAAGGTAAAAGTAGTAGGCCTATGCGATAGCTTTCGCTGAGGAAAAGTGAATCAAACAAGCTTTGAAGCCCTTAAACCAAGTTGGGTTGGAAACGTGTGTTGGAGTTAACACAACAGCTGCAAAACCCGTTTTTTCTAAGGCCCACACCTGCCCCTCGGGATATCATTTGCACCCAAGGCCGCCCCCCGCTCCAGGGCTGCTGCACCCCGAGTCCTGCTTACAACAACCCGCCTCCTCTTCCTCCCCGCACCCAGCGCCCCCGGACCGCACGGGGAGGTGCGTGTCCCAGCAGCTGCCTGTAGCCCGGGGAGGCAGGGAGGAAACAAACGAGCCGGTTCAGCTGGAGCCCGGGGCGAGCCCCACTTCTCGCTACTCACCGGCTCTGCGCAGGTGTTTCCCCAGCCGGGAGGCGGGCAGGACCCGCGGGCGAAGGGAGCCTGGCGCCGGCAGTCCCGGAGCTCCAGCCGCCGCCTGTCCCACTCCCGGCGCACTGGGCAGCCGGCTGCGGAGCCCTCCCCTGGAGCCGCGGCGGGCAGCTGGAGCCGCTTGGTCCAGCTCGGCGCCGAGCCTCTGGGCGGGAGCGGCCCTGTGGTGCCCGGCCCGGCACCTGGCAGCTACTGCGAGTGCCGCGCACGGGCCACGCTAGCCAGGGCCTGGAGCCGGGGCAGGGCACTGGCAGCCCGGGGCGGGCGCGGAACAACTCTGCAGGGCAGCCGCGGCAACGCCCGGCGGAAGGACAGCGCGGGGGAAAGCCCAGGGCATCCCCTGTGACCCGCGCAGGGGGCGGGCTGCCCGGGTGGGGGGGCACGGGGGTGCTCTGTGAGTGGAGCAGTGCAGGGGGGCAGTGCAGAGCACAGGAGAGCCTCTGGGGAATTGGAGGAGGGCGCGATTGAGTTTTAACCCCCCCCTTTCTCAAGTGTTGTGGCAGTGCCAAGTTTTGGTATGGCCCGGTCTGCTATGTTCCTACTTGCTGAAACAAATCCTGTGTGTGACTTCGGAGTGAGGCACAGTCTGCCCCCCTACGCCATTGTAGTCTTTCCCCCCCCCCCGGAGGTGCTGCCTGCACCCCTGTGACAGGGGGCTTGCATCCGTGCTAGTTCACCAGCTGAAATAAGGTACGGTGGTGCAAGCGGTGGGTTTATGTTTTGTTTTTTTGCTGGTGCAGTGTGTGCGTTAGGGGTTGGGACTGTTGTAAGTAGTGGTACTGGTGCAAATCTCCCTAGACTATGCAAGACCTCAGTGGAGAAATAGTTACTCCCTTCTAGAACTAGCTGTTGCAAGATGTAACTGTTTGAGGTGTTGAGAAATTGCTTCCCTACACCCACTGTTACATTTGACCAGATTATATATGGGTAATTGCTATTTTATTAGATTTAGGTGCCTCTTTGATTTCTCTCAAAATTATGCACTCAATAGCCCACTTCTGATCTGAAGGCCAACAATATAGTCCTACTGGTCTATTTGTATTATGTATTTGTATTATGATTTGGTATTTAGATACTTATAGTCATTATTTTTGGCCATGTGCCTATTTTTATTTCCAGTTTATCTGACACCTTAGTAGTTTATCAAAATTTATCTTTGTGGCCTGAACCTGTCACTCGTCCAGTACAGCTGTAACTTCCGTCCTATTTTTAAGAATACAGATACTTTTGTTTTGTAACCCTAGCAAATGTCTCTGTTTGACTCATGTGTGACTTAAGACTTTTTTCCAGTAACTTAAATTTAGCTCCTAGGTCATCACTTCTGCACCTCTGTATGTCATAGATATCAGTACATAGTTCAAACACTGTGGGCTTGTCTACACAAAAAAGTTGTACAGCTTTAATTATACCAGTACAGTTAAAGCAATATAACCTTCCTTGTGTGGGTGCAGCTGTAGCACTATAGATGTACGTGTACCAGTATAACTTATTCCCCTTCCCTTATGGGAATAAGTTATCCAGATATAATGCACCTTTGAACCAGTGTAACTGCATCTATCTTGAGGATTGTAGTGGCTTAATTATTATGTAAAACTCATAGCCCTAATTGAAATAGTTTATGTACTAATATAACTTTGTGCAGACCAGGCCTGAGTCCTCCGCAGCAGTCACCAGAAGTTTTTCTAGATGTCTTCTGAGATCCAACTACCTTTGCACCCAATAGCTAACTGAACAGTTCTCATGATTACCACATACTCAGGTTATCGATATTTTTAATGATCAAATCCAATATCACCACATCCTGTCTGCATCTTCCTGCAACACCATTCCAGGAGTGACACCTTCAGTGCGTGAGAAATGATCAGCTTCCTCTACTTGCATTGGAGGGCAAGTCCTACATAAGGGAGTTTGTCCTTCCATTCCAGCTTGGTTCCCTCCCATCATGAGAATGGCTGTTCATTCTTCCTGTTGAAGAAACCAATTATAATGCATACTCACTCTACTTCTGTCTGTGTATGCCGGCACCAGGCACCCAAGCACATGCTTGGGGCGGCACCTGGTAAGGGGCAGCGTGGGGAGCGCGGTGCGGCATTCCGCGGGGGGTGCTCCGGCGCCGCGCCGCCGGAGCCTGCCCCCACCCCCGCCGAGCGCCGCGCCGCCGGAGCCTGCCCCCCCCCCCCCCCCCGCGCCCCCGGGACCCCCCTCCAGCGCCCNGGCACCAGGCACCCAAGCACATGCTTGGGGCGGCACCTGGTAAGGGGCAGCATGGGGAGCGCGGTGCGGCATTCCGCGGGGGGCGCTCCGGCGGCGCAGCGCTCGGCGGGGGTGGGGGCAGGCTCCGGCGGCGTGGCGCTCGGCGGGGGGGGGGCGGCGCGGGGCCCGGCGCGGGGGGGGGGGGGGGGGGGGCGCCGGGGCGGGGGCCGCGGCCGGCGGCGCTTGGCGGGGGGCGGCGCGGGCGCGACGCTGGAGGGGGGTTCCGGTGGCACTCGGCAGGAGCGGGCTCTGGCGGCGCGGCGCTCGGCACGGGGGGGGGG
>NC_048298.1:26688564-26703878 GCF_013100865.1 Trachemys scripta elegans | reverse complement strand
TCTGGTGGCGCTCGGCGCAGGGGTGGGGGCGGGCTCCGGCGCGGGGGCGGCGCTCGGCGGGGGGACGTGGGGGGCGGCGCTTGTTTTTGCTGCTTGGGGCAGCAAAAAAGCTAGAGCCGGCCCTGTGTGTATATAATTTAACTTCCCTCTGTTCCTAAAGTTCAAGAGTTGTGGCTGCAAGGTGCTGTTGAACACAAACTGAAGGCAATGGTTATGAAATTCACTCCTCTGTAGTGGACCAGCACGAGACCTGTACACCACTTTACCTTTCAAAGTAGGGCTTATGTTGAACATGAGTGGTACATAGGCCTTGTGATGCCCCTCTACAGAGGGATAAATTTCACCCCAGGTGCATATTATGGCACTTGGCCCCAAGCAAGTAGTTGTACATTTTGCACTCTACTGCAGTAAACTGAGTAACTCCCACTCTTATTAGTGAACTCTAAGGGCTGGTCTACACTACCATGGTAAATCAATCTAATTTACACAGCTTCAGTTACGTGAATAACATAACTGAAGTCAACGTTGTTAGATCCACTTACCGCAGTGGCTACACTGTGCAGTGTTGACAGGAGAGCATCTCCCCTCGACTTCCCTTACACTTCTCAGGGAGGTGGAGTACATAAATTGAGGGGAGAGTGCTCTCCCATCGATTTAGCGGGTCTTCACCAGACCCGCTAAATCGACACTTGCTGCATCGATTGCAGCAGTGCTGATCTACTGGCAAGTGTAGACATACCCCTTGTCTCTGAGGCCAGAAGGGACCATCATGATCATCTAGTCTGACCTGCACATTGCAGGCCACAGAACCTCACCCACCCACTCCTGTAATAATCCCATAATCTTTGGCTGAGATAATGAAGTCCTCAAAGCTTGATATAAAGACTTCAAGTTACAGAGAACCCACCATTTACTCTAGTTCAGGGGTTCTCAAACTTCATTGCACTGTGACCCCTTTCTGACTAGGGATGTAAAAGGTTAAGTGGTTAACCAGTAAGCATTAGGCTTACTGGTAAACCGACCTTAACCATTAACCCTGTGTCTGCCAGCCGGCGCAGTCCTGGCCATGCTGGCCCAGCCAGCCGGAGGGACCTCAGCCACGTCAGGCTGGCCAGCTGGAGGGACCCCGGTTGCGCCAGCTGGCCGGCCAGAGAAGCCCCAGCTCCAGGTGGGCTGGAGTGGCCCTGGCCGTGCTGTGCCAGCCAGAATGTCCCCAGCCCTGGCCATGCCTGCTGGCCAGCTGAAGGGTCCCCAGCCTTGGCTGCACCAGGCCAGCCGGAGCAATCTCAATTAACTGGTTAAACGATATAATCTTAATCATTTAACCAGTTAACTTTTTAAATATTTACATCCCTACTTCTGACAACAAAAATTACCTCACGACTCTGGGCGAGTGGGGACAGAAGCTGAAGCCTGAGCTCCGTTGCCCCAAGCTGAAGCCCTCAGGCTTTGGTTTCAGCCCGAGACTGCAGTGAGTCTAATGCCAGTTCTGCGACCCTATTAAAATGGGGTCACAACCCCAAAGTGGGTTGTGACCCACAGCTTGAGAACCACTACTCTAGTTCAAACCAGCAAATGACCTGTACCCCACACTGCAGAGGAAGGCAAAAAAACCCACAAGGTCTCCACCAATCTGACCCAGGGGAAAATTCCTTCCCAACTACAAATCTGTCCCTCAGACCCTGAGCATGTGGAAAAGACACCTGGGAAGAATTCTCTGTAGTAATTAACAACCCTCCTCATCTAGTGTTCCATCTCCAGCCGATGGACATATTTGCTAAAAGCAAACGAGCCATGTGCCATTGTAGGTAGTCTCATCATACCATCCCCTCCATACATTTATCAAGCTCAGTCGTGGAACAAGTTAGATTTTTTTTTTTGCCTCATTATAGTTATGACAGGGTGTAAAGGGAAGGGTAACAGCTGTCCTGTGTACAGTACTATAAAATCCCTCCTGGCCAGAGACTCCAAAATCCTTTTCCCTGTAAAGGGTTAAGAAGCTCAGGTAACCTGGCTGGCATCTGACCCAAAGGACCAATAAGGGGACAAGATACTTTCAAATCTTGGGGGTGGGGGGGGGGGGGCAAAGGCTTTTGTTTGTGCTCTTTGTTTGGGAGTTGTTTCGCTCTTGGGACTGAGAGGGACCAGACATCAATCCAGGTTCTCCCCATCTTTCTAAACAAGTCTCTCCTATTTCAAACTTGTAAGTAAAAAGCCAGGCAAGGCGTCTTAGTTTTACTTTGTTTTCTCAACTTGTAAATGTACCTTTTACTAGAATGTTTATCTTTGTTTGCTATACTTTGAACCTGAGACTAGAGGGGAGTCCTCTGAGCTCTTTAAGTTTGATTACCCTGTAAGGTTAATTTCCATACTGATTTTACAGAGATGATTTTTACCTTTTTCTTTAATTAAAAGCCTTCTTTTTAAGAACCTGATTGATTTTTTCCTTGTTTTTAGATCCAAGGGGGTTGGATCTGTATTCACCAGGAGTTGGTGAAAGGAAGGAGGGGGAATGGTTAATTTCTCCTTGTTTTAGATCCAAAGGGGTTGGATCTGTATTCACCAGGAGTTGGTGGGAGAAAGAAGGGGGGATGGTTAATTTCTCCTTGTTTTAAGATCCAAGGGGTTTGGATCTGTATTCACCAGGGAATTGGTGAAGGTCTCTCAAGGCTACCCAGGGAAGGGAATTAGCTTTGGGATGGTGGCAGCGGACCAGAGCTAAGCTGGTAATTAAGCTTAGAAGTTTTCATGCAGGCCCCCACATCTGTACCCTAAAGTTCAAAGTGGGGATACAGCCTTGACACACCCCTTGGACGGCTGTTCCAGAACCTCACCCCTCTGCTTATTAGAAACCTTCTTCTAATTTCTAACCTAACTTGTTGATGACCAATTTATATTCATTTGTTCTTGTGTCAGCGTTGGTGCTGGGTCCTCTATTTCCATAGTTTAACTAGGATTTTTGTTCTGTGACAAGGTACTAGGTTATTTAACAGCATCTCTCTACGTTAGTGCACTAACAACTAATTAAGATGCCTACTCCTGTGCCATGTGGACACTTTCTCTAGGATCTCTCACTAGCTAGCTTTCTATTTCTAGCCAATATTTGTATATCTAGCCAGTACAAATCACAAGGACTTTGCCCCTCTCACTTGCTCAGTTACTGTCAGTCAGTCGGCCTTACTTGGACTCATTCACTTCAACTTCAAAGAGACTAGTTCAAAACCTTTATTGCTGTCAAAGGGACTAGACCACTCTTACAGCATTAACAATTAGTTAATACCTTTTAAAATAATTATGGTTTAGATCCGTGAGTGCTCTGGGGCTGGAGCACCCATAGGAAAAAAAAGGTGGGTGCTGAGCACACTGGTAGCCCCCATATGAGAACCTCCCCAAGCAGTGCCTCCACCTCCCTCCCAGTGCTTACTGCCTGCTGTGTATCAGTTGTTTCACAGTGTCAGGAGGCGCTGGCATGGGGGCAGGAGGGAGGAATAAGGACACATCATGCTTGGGGGAGGGGGAAGAACTGGGTGGGGAAGAGGCGGAGCGGGGGTGGGAAGAAGCAGGGCGGGGGTGGGGCCTTGGGGGGAATAGGTGGAGTGGGGGCATGGTCTGGGCGGAGCTGCGGGGAGCACCCCCCGGCAGATTAGAAACTCGGCGCCTATTATTTAGATCCCTAAATTAGGCTTAGAATGAAAATAAAATACACATTAAAAGAAAATATTTACATAAATTAAGATAACGAAGTCCCTGATCCTGCCATAAGCTCAACACAAGTGGGCCCCTGGGCCCATGTGGTGCTCACACCAGACTGGACACAAAACTACATTTAGAACACAAGCCATTTGCCACAGGGTGGTTGGCTCCTTATGGGGCCCCCTGAGCCCACCTGACAAGAGCTGTTCACCTCCCCAGTTGGGTAATTAGGTCATGTGATTAACTCAGGCAAGGCCCAGGGGGAGATAAAGGAGGAAAGGAGAGACCCCTGGGGGAGAGCAGTCAAATGGGAGCTGGTAACAGTCTAGTTAGGAGGGCTGGGATTGCGAGGCAGGACAAGGCTGGGAAGCTGTAGCTGGACTGAAAAAGCAGTTGTAGGTGAGCACTGCAGGGAGTGAGACTGGCTCCTATAGGGAGTAAAGGAACAGAACCCAGCTCTATGGAGGAAGTCAGGGGACTCTGTGATGGATCTCACGATACCCAGCATTGCGAGTCAACTTGTTTCTCCTGCCTCCAGTGTGAGGGAGTCTTGGTTGAGGTAGTTGAGCGTTAGCTCCCTCACACCATCAACCTTTCAGACAGTGAAGTAGTCCCCTCTGGGCTATACCAGCCCTGTCTTTCTTTTGCAAGTTAACAAAAGGTGCAACCCAGTCCTCATGTCCCCTTGAAGCTTTCCCCTATGATATCCAGCCCTCCGTGCTAACTAGTCACGGAAATCCCAGATTGTCTGCTCCCAAAGGAGCAATGTATGTATAGAGTCAGTATGAGAAGCTTCCCTTCCAGGTTCAGCATTATGTGTGATCTGGATTGCTTGGTAACAGGGCCAGCTCCAGGCACCAGCCGACCAAGCACGTGCTTCGGGCGGCACCTTGGAAGGGGTGGCCAATCTTGGGATGGCGGGGGGCGCTTGGGGTTTTTTATTTTTTTTGGTTGGGTGGGGTTTTTTTTGGCTCAAGGTTTTTTGTTAGTTTTTGTTTCAGCGGCGCGGCACTGGGGGGAGTGGGGGCTGGCACGGCGAGGCGCTCGGGGTTTGGGCGGCCCAGCGAGGCCCAGTGCTAGGGGAGGGGGTTGGGTGGCCTGGCCCGGCCCGGCGCGGCGCTCGGGGTTTGGGCGGGGGTTTGGACGGCCCGGCGCGGTGCTCGGGGTTTGGGCAGTGCAGCGTTCGGGGGGGGGACGGGGGTTTGGGCGGCCCGGGGGCGGGGCGGGGAGGCGGGGGTTGGGGCAGCCGGGCCGGGCCGGGCACGGGGGGAGGGAATGGGGGTGGGGGTGTTGGGCGCTGGGGGGGTTGTTACGGCAGGGCAGCAAAAAAAGTTAGAGCCAGCCCTGCTTGGTAAACTGGGCACAAGCAAACAATATGCATTTTAATATGGGTAAATGTATATATCTAGGAACAAATAATGTAGCCATACTTACAGGATGAAAGAGTCTATCCTGGGAAACAGTAACTCTAAAAAAGATTTGGAGGGCATGGTGGATGATTAGCTAAAAATGAGCTCCCAGTGTGACCCTTGGCCAAAAGAACTAATGCAGACCTGGAGTAGAGAGGTTATTTTTGTTTTGCGTGACACTGGTGTAATCACTGCTGGAATACTGTGTCCAGTTCTGGTGCCTGCAATTCAAGAAGGATGTTGATAAATTGAAGAGGGTTCAGGAAGAGACATGAGAATGATTAGAGGATTAGAAAACATGCCTTATAGTGATAGACTCTAAAAGCTCAATCTATTTCGCTTAACAAAGAGAAAGTTAAGGGGTGATTTGGTTACAATCTATAAGTACCTACATAGAAAACAAATATTTAATAATGGGCTCTTCAATCTACTAGAAAAGGATACAACATGATCCAAAGGCTGGAATTTAACCAGTGGTTCTCAACCTGCGGCCCATGGGCCACTTGCGGCCCAATCAGCACACAGCTGTGGACCATGTGACATCCTCAGGGCCATACACGTAGTATTGGATGCAGCCCACATAACACACTGTGGGCTGCACTAAGATAGACAAATGCAGCCTGGAAATAAGGCATAAATTGTAATTAGAGCAATTTATTGAGGGTCATGGTGGATTTTTCCATCCATGTCAATTTTTAAATCTGGATCTGATGTTTTTCTAAAAGATATGGTCTAGGAATTATTTTGGAGAAGTTCCATGGCCTGTGTTACACAGGAGTTAGATTAGATCAGTGGTTCTCAACCTATTTACTATTGTGGGCTACATATGCCCTGTTGGTGCTCCAGGGCTTAAGCACCCATGTTAAAAAAATAGAGTCAGAGCTTGAGTGTGGAATGTGATGAGTTTTGGGCTGCTAACAATTTCTGCCCTTGGGAAGGGAATTTGTTTATAAACAGAGGCAGGGTGATTAAGATAACAAAAGGCTTGTCATTAAGTTAAAAGATAGGAAACAAAGGGTAGGAATAAATGGTCCATTTTCAGAATGGAGAGAAGTAAATAGTGGGGCTTGTACTGGGCTATTCAGCCTATTCATAAATGATCTGCAAAAAGGGGTAAACTGAGGTGGCAAAGTTTGCAGATGATACAAAATTACTCAAGATAGTTAAGTCCAAAACAGACTGCAAAGAGTTACAAAGGGATCTCACAAAACTGGGTGAGTTGGCAACAAAGTGGCAGATGAAATTCAATTTTAAATGCAAAGTAGTGCACATGGCAAAATTTAATCCCAACTATACATACAAAATGATGGTGCCTAAATTAGCTGTTACCCATCAAGAAAGAGAGCTTGGAGTCCTTTGCAGTATTCTGGAAGCGAAGCACTGTGTTTCCAGAGTACTGCAAATTCATAAGTATCCTTCTTACTGTACCTGTATCATCCTGAACTCATTCTCCAGCTTCAGAAGACTTAAAAATTATCTCTAGTCATCAATGGGACAGACACAATTGAATAACGTAGCTGTCCTTAACATGCATCAAAACAATACCAGAGAAGCCAGATGTAAATAAGATTGCTGATAGTTTCATCCAGAAAACTACAGCGAGACATAATGTCTTTAAACTGAAGATAGCTTGTAGGTAATTGCAATGATTTTAATATACTGTAATTTATGATAATGTAATTACGTAGTTCATAACTGTTGAAAAATTATTAAAATAGTAAAGATACCCATGATAGACACATTCAATAACTAGAATATGAAAGAAGTGTATAAATATGCTGAAAATAGCCTTACCCCAAAATTGGCAGAGTGTCCCCTTCAAACACACACACCTCTTCAAAAGCACCCACCGGCAAAACCAAAAGTCAGTGCCTATGTGTGGCCCACAATGTGTATGGCCCCGAGGATGTCACATGGGCCTCAGCTGTGTGCTGATTGGGCCGCAAGTGGCCCATGGGCCACAGGTTGAGAATCACTGGATTAGATGGTCACGTTGTCCCTTCTGGCTTTGGGATCTATGAACCCACCCCTGAGAAGGAGTGCTGGGGGCTTCTGATTCAAGGAGACAGATGCTGAACTGGGGTTAGGGCCTGGAGGGACTGTGTATAAAGATTAAATAATTTGGACCGCAAGAGAGGAGTGTTCTAATTACTGTTGGACTGAGGAGGTGAATGATTGAGGTGCCCTGTGAGATGAAAAACTGAGGCAGAGTTCTGCAGAGCCACTCCTAGCCACAAGAGAGTGCTTGGGTGGTGGCACCCAGTTACGCCCTTGTTCAGAGTTAAAGTAGTTGTGCTCTGATGAAACATGCATGTTCCTTGCACTTTATATGAATGTATATAAAGGAGAATCCAGGGAACTACAGACCAGTCAGCCTCACCTCAGTCCGTGGAAAAATTGTGGAGCAGGTCCTCAAGGAATCCATTTAGAAGCACTTGGAGGAGAGGAAGGTGATCAGGAACAGTCAACATGGATTCACCAAGGGCAAGCCTATGATGACATAACTGGCTCTGTGGATATGGGGAAAGCAGTGGACGTGATATATCTTGACTTTAGCAAAGCTTTTGATACGGTCTCCCACAGTATTCTTGCCAGCAAGTTAAAAAAATATGGATTGGATGAATGGACTATAAGGTGGATAGAAAGCTGGGTAGATCGTTGGGCTCAACAGGTAGTGATCAACGGCTTGATGTCTAGTTGGCAGCCGGTATCAAACGAAGTGCCCCAGGGGTTGGTCCTGGGGCTGGTTTTGTTCAACATCTTCATTAACGATCTGGATGATGGGGTGGATTGCACCCTCAGCAAGTTCATGGATGACACTAATCTGGGGGGAGAGGTGGATACGCTGGAGGGTAGAGATAGGGTCCAGAGTGACCTAGACCAGTGGTTTTCAAACTGCGGGTCACAACCCAGTACTGTGTCGCAGAATAGTAAGGTACTGGGTTGTGGTGGCGGCTCTGGTCAGCACCGCCAACCGGGCTGTTAAAAGTCCCATCAGTGGTGCTGCCTGGTTAAGGAAGGCTAGTTCCTACCTGTTCTGACACCGCGCTGCACCCCGGAAGCACTGACTGCACTCCCATTGACTCCCATTGGCTGGTTCCTTGTAGGAGCTGGATTTTATAATGTATTATGAGAATTAATGTATGATTTTATTTCATCCTGTCAGCCACCCCTTTTGAATAGCAGAAAGGAATGACAGACCAGAACAATCCTTATGAGTGATTATGGTCACCCTTTTGTTTTAGAATAAGTTATAAAGCTACTATGGTTTCCATATGTATTACAAATTAGGAACTAAGAGACAGGATTCTCTATTGTATCTATGTTAAGAAGATTCGAGGAATGTTGAGGGCCTGAAGCCCCAATATGAATTGCTTTAGTTATAAGATTTAGCAAGGCTTGATTTACAATGTATTCTGCTGAATATACAATACTGCTGTCTGTAACCTTTGAAGGTTTCTGTAAGAGATTGTTTGTGTGAATGAGGAATGCATGCATCAGGAAAAGATAAGGTTTGAAAGCCATCACAAATGTCCAGATGGTCAAGAAGAAGTGATTTTGCCCCAGATCCCTAAATGGCCCCCTCAAGGATTGAACTCACAATCCTGGGTTTAGCAGGCCAATGCTCAAACCACTGAGCTATCTTCTGAGAAGAAGTGAGAGACTTGGAAAGACCAGGAGACAATCAGAAAACATCCATTGTATCCGATGTTAAACATGTTAGCAGCATTGACGACCTCAGAGGTGAGGCAGGCACCCCCGAAGGCGAGACAACAAATAAGAGATAACGATGGGAAGCCCGACAATAACCATCAAATGATAACACCACTTAAGGACTAATGATTACAGAATGACATTGCAAAATGCATGAACTCAAATGGGAATTTACAACTATAAAGCTGGGGTGTTTTGCCATGGAACTCTGGGTTCAGTCCTGCAAAGCCTCGGAGCATCGGATCGCGACTGACAGAACCCAGCTCCACACTCGTGCTCAATCTAACTGGCCATTAGATTACTCGAGCTACAACAGACTGGTAACTATGAACATCACTGGCAGGATTGTATGTGTGTGTGTGAGTGTCTAAAAAGCATATGCTAACTGTGGTATTCTCAATAAATGCTGTGTATTTACCTTCCTCTGTAAAGATCCCGTGTGCTTTGTATGAGCATAACATCCTGGCCAATGGGAACTGGGGGGGCGCCAGGGCCGGCGCAACCCATTAGGCGACCTAGGCGGTCGCCTAGGGCACTACAATTTGGGGAGCGACGACTGCGGCGGTATTTTGGCGGCGGGACCTTCTGCCGCCTCTGGGGAGGGGCGGCATTTTAGGGCGGGACCTTCCGCCACCTAGGGCGGCAGAAAAGCTGGCAGCAGTCCTGGGGGGGGGGGGTGCCTGCGGGCGAGAGCCATGTGGAGCTGCTTGCTTGCCTCTGCCTAGGAGCCGGACCTGCTGGTGGCCGCTTCCAGGGTGCACCATGGTCTGCGGTGCCAGGACAGGCAGGAAGCCTGCCTTAGCATCCCCGCTGCGCTGCTGACTGGGAGCTGCCCGAGATAAGCCCACGCCCCAATCACCTGCCATAGCCCTGAGCCCCCCCCCCAAACCAGGAGCCTCCTCCTGTACCCCAAACCTCTCATCCCTGGTTCCACCCCAGAGCCTGCACCCTAGCCCAGAGCCCTGACCCCCCTCCTGCACCCCAACCCTCTGCCCCAGCCCTGAGCTCCCTTCCACACCCTGAACCCCTCATTCCTGGCCCCACACCACAGCCCTCACCCCCGCATCCCAACCCTCTGCCCCAGCCCTGAGCCCCTCCCACAACCCAAACTCCTCATCCCCAGCTTTGTTGGATCACTGGCATCAACAATTTTCTTCAACTGGGTCACCTGAAAAAAAGTTTGAAAACCACTGACCTAGAGAAATTGGAGGATTGGGCCAAAAGAAATCTGATGTGGTTCAGCAAGGACAAGTGCAGAGTCCTGCACTTAGGATGAAAGAATCCCATGCACTGCTACAGGCTGGGGACCGACTGGCTAAGTGGCAGTTCTGCAGAAAAGGACCTGGGGATTACAGTGGATGAGAAGCTGGATATGAGTCAGCAGTGTGCCTTTGTTGCCAAGAAGGCTAAAGGCATATTGTGCTGCATTAGTAGGAGCATTGCCAACAGATCGAGGGAAGTGATTATTCCCTTCTATTTGGCATTCGTGAGGCCACATCTGGAGGACAGTAACTCCTCATTTAAAGTCATCCCAGTTAATGTAGTTTCGTTGCTGTTCCATTAGGGAACATGCTTTTTAAAGTTGCGCAATGCTCCCTGTTGTTTGGCAGCCGCCTGCTTTGTCCACTGCTTGCAGGAAGAGCAGCCCGTTGCAGCTAGCTGGTGGGGGCTTAGAACCAGGGTGGACCGGCAGCCCCCCTATCAGTTCCCTGCTCCCCTAAGTTCCCTGTGTGGCAGCTGCCCAGCAGGCTATCAGTTGCAGCTATCCCTCCCCTCACTGCCGTGTGCTGCTCCTGTCCTCTGCCTTGGAACTGCTCCCCGAGCCTCCTGCTTGCTGTGCATGGGGAAGAGAGGGGCTCTGTCTGCCCCAGCCTGTGCCAGGTCTGTAGCAAGCCCGGCAGGGCAGCCCACGTCCTTCCCTCCCTGCTGACCGGAGCGGCACAGAGCCTTCCCAGCAGGCGGCACGGCAGGAGGGGCTGCGTGGCGAGCACCCTGCTGAAGCCCGGGCCGCCCCCCTTCTCTTTCTCCCCCCACTCCCTCCCCCACGCTAGCCGGGGCACGTCTGTAGCGCAGGGAGTCCCCCTGCACCCTGGCTCCGGCCGCCCCGCAGTTTTTTTTTTTTGTTTTTTTTTTGCTTTGCGGTTCTGGCCGCCCCGATTTTTTTGTTGTTGTTGTTGCTTGGGGCAGCAAAAAAGCCAGAGCCGGCCCTGCCCAGTGGCTTGCATTAAATTGTGCATGGGTGAAGGAGTCTTTCTGTAAGGAAAAGCTTGCAGGATCAAGGCCTTAATACAGGAGCGGGCAAACTTTTTGGCCTGAGGGCCGCATCAGGTTTCCGAAATTGTATGGCGGGCCGGTTAGGTGAGACTGGGCTTCCCCAAACAGCCAGGCATGGCCCGGCCCTGCCCCCTATCTGACCCCCCCTTCCCGCTTCTTGCCCCTTGATGGCCCCCCCGGGACTCCTGCCCCATCCAACCCCCCCGTTCCCTGATGGCCTCCCCGGGAACTCTGCCCCATCCACCCCCACCCCCGTTCCCTATCCCCTGACTGCCCCCGGAACCTCTGCCCCTGACTGCCCCCCACCACCCCATCCAATCCTCCTCTCATTTCCTGACTGCCCCCCCAGGACCCCTGCCCCATCCAACCACCCTTTCTCCCTGTCCCCTGACTGCCCCCCTGCCACCCCATCCAACCCCCCTCCTTCCTGACTGCCCCCCTGGGACTCCTACCCCCATTTGACCCCTCTATTCTCCACCCTCTGACCGCCCCGACCCCTATCCACCTCCCTGCCCCCTGACCACACCATCCCCCAAACTCCCCTACCTTCTATCCACCCCGCCCCTCGCCGCGCTGCCTGGAGCACCGGTGGCTGGCAGCACTACAGCCGCACCACCCGGCTGGAGCCAG
The DNA here is from genome assembly GCF_013100865.1 of Trachemys scripta elegans. Taxonomy (NCBI): domain Eukaryota; kingdom Metazoa; phylum Chordata; order Testudines; family Emydidae; genus Trachemys; species Trachemys scripta. Next base: position 26,692,158 of record NC_048298.1, on the reverse strand, counting down.
CCATGCCACTGCGCAGCGCAGAGCACCGGGTCAGGCTGCAGCTCTGCAGCTGCGCTGCCCCAGGAGCTCGCAGTGAGCTGAGGCTATGGGAGAGGGGGAACAGCAGGGGAGGGGCTGGGGGCTAGCCTCCTGGGGCATAAGCTCAGGGGCCGGGCAGGAGTGTCCCGTGGGCTGGATGTGGCCCGCGGGCTGTTGTTTGCCCACCTCTACCTTAATATATATCAAAATGACCATCACCTTTCTAGATATGCCTTTTTAATTTACATTTAGAGACAAAATAACAGGCATAATCCATGCATTACTAAAATCCATAGATACTAAAATATAAGAGCTAGCTACAATAACTGTCATCCATGTCATTAATGCTATCTGTTTTCCTTTAAAATTCCAGTTGTCATTGTTAAACATTTTATTTTTGCTTGTAATAAAGTAATTCACTCATATGACTTTTTTACAAATTTCTATGACAATGTAACAGGTCATTAAATATTCATTTTTAATCAGTCTGAAGCAGAGTTGCTCAGGTCATGAAAGTAACTGAGGAACTATAAATTGGTGAACAAGTATCATAATTCTGAAACACTGTACTGCACTGGAGCCAAGTGAAAGCATAACTCTTCCCAGAAGCAAGTTCCCCTTCTTGCAAAAATGGGAGCAGAGCAAGGACCTTTCTGCGGAAAAAATGAAAACACAATGAAGAACCCTCAGCTTTGTGCTGGCTGTCATGTGAGTTAATTTGCAATGGTGCCACTAGTTATAACTGTGACAAGCCCAGCCTTGCACAATACATGCATTATGAAATCATTTAAAAATAGATAAAATAGCTATTAAACCCCCTTTGTTCTTCATATTTTAAGGGCTAGATCTTGCAAATGGATCCTTCCAAGAGCATCACTGCATCCACAGGGAGCCTGGCTGAGTCAGTGGAACTTTGTGGGGGCAGGGTACATGCAGGCAGATCTGTTTGCAAGATCTTTCTAGCCCATAATGATTTTAAAGACTTTCATTTGTCAAAAATAATATGATAACGACAGTAGCAATAATTTACAGTATGAATGACACACTTACGTTTCTTGTTGACTTGAGCCAGAATTATATATGAATAGACTTTTAAAAATAGGTATCAATCAGCATAATGTGATTTGCAATGAAATACATGAAGAAATTGATTATTATATTTGCTGAAAAGGTAGAGAAAATAATTTTCCTAAGGCATCATCGAAAGCCATAGTTGAAGTAGCTTTAGGCTACATATAGGTCTAGGAAGAGTATACATAAAATATTCACCATTATACCACAATGAATTTCAGTTTCTAAACATAAAACATGCCTTTCTTTACTTCTTCATGTGAAAGATGTGGTAATAAAGAGAATACTGTAAGCGGATATGATGTCTATAGGTTGCTGTGGCTCTGGAAAATATTTTTTAAATTAGCACTGTAACAGTTGATTTCCAAAAATTACTTAAACCCTTTCCTATAATTTGTCCATCTATATTCCTTTTGTCAGTCAGGGTTGGGCATTAAAATGAAATCCACATTTCACCACAGGAGTTCTACCTAAGCAACAGTATCACAGCTTACTGCAGGAAGATGAAGAACCCAATTTGGTATTTAAATGAAGCCAGCTCAATCAAAATTCTCATGCAAAGAAGCCTTCATTTTGCTAATGTAATCTGGAATGCAGAGAAAATGCATGTATTTGTTTTACGTTTCAGCTGTGAAAATACTGCAAAAGCCATGTTGTCATTATATTAAAGATTTGAGGGGGCAAGAAATGGAGGATTATATCTTTTCTGCCTTTTGCATTAGCAAAAATTAGTTGTATAGGCTTGGCAGATTTCAATTTTCATTTTTTTATAGTTTTCATGGATAAAATAGATGTTTAAGCATTCCCCCCCATTTTTATGAATTTAAATTTTAACTGCTGTGGGAAGTTATGGGGGGGGGGGTCAGACAATAGTTATTCAATGACAGTAGATGTTGAGATTCAAGAAGTTAAAGCTTTATTACCGTTAGACTCATGTTGTCAATATCATGTCAAAATATACAAATGAAATTTCCTTAAATCAAACTCTGAGTTCTCAAGCAGCATTTTTCTTTTTTTCCTGTCTGTAAATTTTAATTATTGATGGAAATATTTTTGTTGGTTTGTGTGAACAGCAAAATCAGCATTTACTGATAAAAATCTAATTCTTGCAAGCCTAATTTTGTGTTATTTTGAAAGAAAATGAGATAGCAGCCATGTTAAACATACAATAACCTAACTTTATATACCAACCTATGTCAGAACATTGTGTATGTTTTGTAGCATCATTGACTGCCTGCTTTCATTACAGTTCAGGAATAGTATCTAGTGTCCTTTTTTTTCTCTTTAAACTTTCCACAGGGCCAGCAGAGGGAAAATACAATATACAGATTTTATGGTTCCTTCAAAAAATAGGACCAATGCCTGCTTGCTTTGTAGTAATCCTAGCTTGCAATAGGTCTACTAATATGAGTAAAGAGAATAAGAATCAGTATGGGCCAAATTCTTACTTTCTTGATGGAATGGTAGATAGAAAAAAGATTTAGAATGTGTAGTACTTCCCAATGAGATTATAATCACTTTATGGCAAATCCAAATTTGGGGCATAAAACAAGTGACAGTATCCCTTTAAATTGCAGCTCTGCTCTGAAAATTGTAACTGTCATTATTCAAACCTAGTTTTGTGTATATTTAAGGTTACCTGGTCACTTTGGTGCCCAACCCCCCCTCCCCCCCAACAAACAAAAAAAGCCCCAAAACTGTATTCCTGTTAGGACCTTAGAACCAAACAACTATGGTAGAGCAAACTGGATTTTATTTTGGCTTATGCATCATGAACAGAATTGTTTACTATGTTCCAATGACAGAGACAATGTTGCCTTGTTACACTTGTGTAACTCCACTGAAAATAATTGAGCTGCACTGGTGTACCTAAGAGCAGAATCTTGCCTGCAGAAACTAAGGCCCAGATCATCCTCCTACCCCACAAGATCCACAGAGGGGACCCTCCATGCTCCATTCACAGACCTATTGCACGGTAGTAGGCGTCACGCTGTCTGAAGTGGCTCACAACTGTGAGTGCCTAACCTCAGGAGGGCAGACTGTCAGAAATAGGGCAGAAACCCCAAACTGGTTGTATGTTCTATAATTAGATTTCACCAAGCTAGTAACAAATGTGAACTCCTGGATCACTGTTACCAGCATAGGCACCAACTCCGTGGATGCTCCAGGGCTGGAGCACCCACGGGGAAAAATTGGTGGGTGCTCTGCACCCACCAGCAGCCAAGCTCCCCATCCCGCCCCAGCTCACCTCACCTTTGCCTCCATCTCCTCCCCTGACGGTGCCACATTCCTGCTTCTCCTCCCAGCGCTTGCGGTTGTGAAACAGCTGTTTCGTGGGGTAACAAGCTGTGGGAGGGAGGGTAGAGGTGCGGGAACACAGCATGCTCAGGGGAGGAGGTGGGGAAGAGGCAGGGCCAGGGCGGGGATTTGGGGAAGGGGTCCAATAGGGGCTGGGAGGGCGAGGACTTTGGGGAAGGGGTTGGAAGGGGGCAGGGCAGGAGTGGA
>NC_048298.1:26625678-26688497 GCF_013100865.1 Trachemys scripta elegans | reverse complement strand
GGGCGGGGGGGGGGGGGGGGGGGGGGGGGGGGGGGGGGGGGGGGGGGGGGGGGGGGGTCGAGCATCTACCGGTGCCAGGAGAAGTTGGCACCTATGGTTGCCAGTCTTACCATAGTGACCGGTTTCAGAGTGGTAGCCGTTTTAATCTGTATCAGCAAAAAGAATGAGGAATACTTGTGGCACCTTAGAAACAGATTGACGGAGCCAGAAGAGTACCCAGAAGTCACCTACTACAGGACAGGCTCAACAAAAAAAGTAACAGAACACCACTAACCATCACCTTCAGTCCCCAACTAAAACCTCTCCAGCGCATCATCAAGGATCTACAACCTATCCTGAAGGACAATCCCTCACTCTCACAGATCTTGGGAGACAGGCCAGTCCTCGCTTACAGACAGCCCCCCAACCTGAGCAAATACTTACCAGCAACCACACAACAAAAACACTAACCCAGGAACCTATCCTTGCAACAAAGCCTGTTGCCAACTCTGTCCACTTTTCTATTCAGGGGACACCATCATAGTACCTAATCACATCAGCCATGCTATTAGAGGCTCATTCACCTGCACATCTGCCAATGTGATATATGCCATCATGTGCCAGCAATGCCCCTCTGCCATGTACATTAGTCAAACCGGACAGTCTCTACACAAAAGAATAAATGAACACAAATCAGATGTCAAGAATTATAACATTCAAAAAACAGTTGGAGAACACTTCAACCTCCCTGGTCACTCAATTACAGACCTCAAAGTTGCAATACTCCAACAAAATAACTTCAAAACCAGACTCCAACGAGAAACTGCAGAATTGGAATTAATTTGCAAACTGGACACCATTAAATTAGGCTTGAATAAAGACTGGGAGTGGATGGGTCATTATACAAAGTAAAAACTATTTCCCCATGCTAAATTTCCCCCCCTACTGTTGTGACAGTTTTTCATTATCAATCTGCCTGGGCCACAGTTGATCAGGATGGGCCACAGGAACTTTTCAGGGAGGAGATGATGAAGCACACCAAGCGTCTAAGTTTTAAAGCTTTATTAATAAAATAATAAAATACAGCAGAGAGTGCTGGGAACGCTCCCACATCACTCAGGGGCAGGAAGAGAGCACTAGAACCCCAAGTCCTAACCCACTTTCATACTCACACATGCACTACCCAAGGCTGGCCAGGCCTGGGTGTAACATAAGAAGAAGAGGGGGAGGGGTGGATGGGAGTTCTTGCCTTGGGCCCAGGTTGTCCGGGGAATCCGCTGTAATCTCCAAATTGCTCCAGCTCTTGGGAGGGTTTTTAAGTCCTGGGTTCCTTTGGGGGTGTCATCGTCCAGGGCCCTCTGTGCCTGGTGCTCTTTGTACCAGTCCCAAACAGCTTGCTGTGGCCTTCTCGGCTGCCCAAAACATACCGGCTCCGGAGAATTTGTTTTGTCTTCTGTTGGCCTTCACCGTCGGCACCTCATTCGCTCTGTTTTCGCTGCTATCTTTGCAGCTCTGCTCCACTTAGTTCTCCTCTTCTCACGACTGGGCAGCTGTAGATTTCTCATCTGTAAATTTCTCATCGAGCCCATGACCTTGGGCCAGGCCCAGCGTCTTATCTGCACATGGAGCTAGCTAAAGTGCTGAGTTAACCCGTTCTCTGCTTTTTTCTTTCTTCACCTCCTTTCTTGGCCTCTTGTACTCCTGCAAAGGAATCTTCCATTCTCCACTCACACACCTTTGACCCTCCCCAAAATGCTTTGCAATGCTTGCAACAGCGTTAGCCGCATACAATGCTGATCTGCCTTCCCCGGGGACTCCCTGAGGGAGGGGGCCATTGGGGTGTGACACTGTTACTTACACCTTCTTGTCAACTGTTGGAAATGGGCCATCCTGATTATCACTACAAATGTTTTTTTCTCTCCTGCTGATAATAGCCCACCTTAATTGATTACTCTTGTTATAGTTAGTATGGCAACACCCATTTTTTCCTGTTCTCTGTGTATATATATCTTCCTATCGTATTTTCCACTTCATGCATCCAATGAAGTGGGGTTTAGCCCATGAAAGCTTATGCTCAAATAAATTTCTTAGTCTTACCATGGAGTCCCCTTAGACGCTCCAGTCTGTCTTGCACCCAGACAACTGAACTTTGTGATGAAAGGTCACTTAGCTAAGAAAAATTAATGAAAGTTATTGAGAGGTTAAATTGGGGTTGCCAACTTTCTAATCGCACAAAACTGAACACTCTTACCCTGTCCTCTGCCTTGCCCCTTCTCCGAAGCCCCACACCCCACTCACTCCATTCCCACTCCCTCTGTTACTCGCTCTCCCCTACCCTCACTCACTTTCAATGGCTTGGGGCAGGGTTGGGGCGCGGGGGAGAGGGCTCTGGCTGGGAGTGCGGGCCCCGGGATTGGACCAGAAATGAGGGGTTCAGGTTGCAGAAGGGGGCTCTGGGCTGTGGCCAGGGGTTGGGGTGTGGGCCCGGGGGTAGGTCCAGGGATGAGGGGTTTGCGGTGCAGGTGAGGGCTCCTGCCTGGGGTGTGGGGCTGAGGGGTTCAGAGGGTGGGAGGGGACTCTGGGCTGGGGCAGGGGCTAGGGATATGTGTGTGTGGCGGGGGTTCGAGAGCTCCAGCTGGGGGAGTGGGCTCTGGGCTGGGGCCAGGGATGAGGGGTTTGTGTGTGGGAGGGGGCTCAGGGCTGGGGCAGGGGGTTAGGGTGCAGGATGGGATGTGGGCTCTGGGAGGGAATTAGGGTGCGGGAAGAGGTTCTGACCTGGGGCAGGGAATTAGATCGCAGGAAGGGGTTCAGGGATGCGGGCTTCAGGCGGCACTTACCTCAGGCGGCTCTTGGAAGTGGCTGGCATGTCCGGCTCCTAGGCAGAGGGGCCAGGGGGCTCTGTGCACTACCTGCACCTGCCAATGGGAACTGTGGTGCTGGCACTCGGGGCGGGTCCCCTGTGCCTAGGAGCCGGCCATGTCGGCCACTTCTGGGAGCCATGTGGAGCCAGGGCAGGCAGGGAGCCTGCCTTAGCCCTGGTACACTGCCAACCAGACTTTTAGCGGCCCGGTCAGTGGTGCTGACTGAAACTGCTAGGGTCCCTTGTCGACCAGGCCTTAGTTAAAGCAGGTAAAATATATGTACAGGTGAGTCACAGTCTATAATTCCAAATGGTAGCAGAGATGTAGTAATCTGCCAGTTTCCCAAAAATCTCTCAGGACTACCAGGAATAACTCTTGGGATCTCTGTCTTCTCGTTCAGTTATTCTGCCCTGTTAGAGTCCAGAGATGAAGGATCTTTCTTTAAATCCATATTTATAGTATCTTCACACAGAAAGCAAGCTGACAATGTCTCTACCTACGTAGGCTTTTCCTTTGATGATGAGTGAGGGATCTACTTTGAGTTTCTGACATGGGGTCATCACCACAATGGCCATTTGCTTGGAATTAGCCTTTTGTGTTAAAGCTCTTAAGTCCTTCATTAGTGTTTCACAAGAGTTCTTTGATGGGGTCTTCTATGGAGAACTCACTCAGGGAAAGCGCTCCCATGGAGGACAAAAGAAGCGATTCAAGGACACGCTGAAGACCTCTTTGAAGTCCTTCTAGATCAACACCGCCACATGGGAAATCTTCGCACTGAACCGTTCAGCATGGCACAGCCTCATTCACACAGGCAGTAACACCTCTGAGGCGAGGCGTATTGCTGAGGCTGAAAAAAAGTGTGAGCTGTGCAAGTCCAGAGCTGCTCGTACATCACCGACAGTACCATTATATGTTTGCCCGACGTGTGACAGGACGTTCCACGCCCGAATCGGACTGATCAGTCATCTTCGGACGCACAAAGCCCAGTCATCGAAAGAATGAGTTGTCGAGGTCTTCATCGATAACGATGGCTGAACATCATCATCAGTCACAGGGTATACACCATGTAAATGTTTGCAGTTACATTATAACAGGAACAGATAAGTGAAAACAATACAAGTAACATTCAACAAGTTTTTGTGAAGTTTAAACATCTGAATACACACACATACATTTAACACTTTGATCTATACCAGAGGTTCTCAAACTTCATTGCACCATGACCCCCTTCTGAGAACAAAAATTACTACATGACCCCAGGAGGGGGGACCAAAGTCCGAGCCCTGCCACCCTGGGCGGGAGAGCCAAAGCCGCTTCAGCCCCAGGTTGGGGAGGGGGCCTGTAACCTGAGCCCTGCTGCCCAGGGCTGAAGCCAAAGCCTGAGCCCCGCCACCCAGGGCTCAGGTTTCAGCCCTGGGCCCCAGCAAGTCTAACACCAGCCCTGGCAACCCCATTAAAATGTGGTCCCAACCCACTTTGGGGTCCCGACCCACAGTATGAGAACCTCTGAGCTATACTAACACACAAGTGAATCGGCCTAGGATTCTGACCTGAGCTGGCACCTGGTTTGCCAGTGTCACACTACAGCTTGGCAGCGTTCACAGCACATCCCCTCCAGGACTCTGCAGAGGCCTTTTCACAAGTCTCCCCTGGCGCAGCCACTGTGGACCTGCCACCGGGGCACCATGGCCCCGCCTCTTCCTCCCCCTGTTCCACCCCTTTCCCCAAGGCCCCCACTGCCTGCTGTTGCTGCCTGGTGAGTCTTCCTCCTCTCCTTCACTCCACCCCCCCCCCAAAGGCCCCCGCTGCTTGCTGTGTCCCTCCTCATCGCCCCCATAAGGGTAGGGGGGAGAGGAGGGACATAGCGAGCAGCAGCTGAGGAGGCAGGTGGACAGGGGAGCGAGGAGGGACATGTCAGGTGAGGGGGGTCTTGCAGCAGGCGGGGGAGTGAAGAGGTGAGTGGGTGAGGAGGCGAGTGGTGGGGGGGGGTGAGGTGGTGAGTGGCAGGTAGGGAATGAGGAGTGATGCAGCAAACCAGCTGTAGGCAAGGGGGGTGTCTTGTGGCGGGCAGGGGGATCTGGTGTGGGAGTGAGGAGGGATGCAGTGGATGAGGGGGTGAGGAGGGACAAGGTGAGCAGCAGTGTGAGAAGGGTGTGGTGGTGGTGGTGGTGGGGTCCTGGGGCAGAGCAGGGAAGGTCTGGGGCGGAGTGGGGGTGGAATGTGAGCAGGGCCATGGGCCAAGAGGTGGGACAGGGAGCTAACCACTCCCAGGGGAAACTTCATCCACCACCCATGGTTTCAAGCCTTCTATTTAAAAGGGTTTCCCCGCCACACACATTTTCTTTTTCTCTTTCTCCTGGCCTGGTGGTTAATGGTCATTTAGGATGGAGAAATTCTAGCCAAGCTGTCTTAATGTTTTCCCATTAGCCTCAATGGCCCATCATTTGTCTTTTCCTGGGTTGTGGAACACTAAATAGCTGGAGCTAATCTCATCTAGTTGGAGAGGCAGCCCCTCTCAGCCTGACTGGTTCACTTCCCTGCTGTGAGCTGGAGCAGACTGCTGCAGCACAAACCATGAGTGCAGCTCTACACGTACACAAATACATAAACTCATAAGCACAGTCTATCTTTCATAATGATAGAAATGATTTCATAATGACCATCAAGTTCAGAACATTTCAAGTTTTCATAAAAGATCTTATTCAACATATTTTATACACAGTACCATTGTATACAGCCAGTTGATTTGATGGCTTATTCTTTGGGGGTGCAGACCTCTTGGGTTGTCTGGACCCTGATTGCCACAGAAGGCAAAGCTGTTGAAATACGATTGGAGTCTTAGCAGCAGGCGTAGCAGCAGCAACTCCTGATGGAGACAGAAGTGGTCTTGCCTATATCCACCTCTTTGTCTTCAAAGGTGTCGCAACCCTATGATGTCTGTATGACCAATTGTCGGTCAAAAGGTCACATTGGTGTCGTGCGCAGCACCGTGGTGTAGTTTGCAACACTGTGGTGTCGTGTGCCTGTTCTCGAACCTTCTGCCTGGTCAATTGTCGGTCACATTGGTACCATGTGCTACAATACCGGCGTGTCGTGTGCATAAGCTTAGTGTGCCGGGTGCAGTATCTGTTTACGTAGAGGGCACCAGCTCGGAACCCGGTTGGTGTAGGAGCGGGGGACCAATCGAATGCTGGCACAAGTAAGGGTCTTCAAATAAAACTATATCCCGTGCCAAAATCTGTGGGAGTGTCCGCGTGTTAGCTGAAAGGCCTGATCACCCTTTCAGCCAGGGTCTCCTCCGGATTTAGCCGGCTCGTGTCGTGTTGTTTCGGATTACATCCCGTCATGCCCCTGGTGTCTGTACTGCTGGTCAGCTGCGCCTGGAGTGTGGTATGTACATTTAAACATTTTGTCTGCTTGGCCTCTTCCTTCTTTCTCCTCCCTTACTTGGTACCAAATCTCATGTATAGTATATAGGGGATTCGATTAATGTATGTATGGTTTACTCAGCTTTGTATGTCTGTTCTGGCTTTTAGTGAACAGTTGATTATAGATCATTCGGTTCTTCATTGTTGGATGTAAATAGACTGTTTCAAGTTACATGTATTACTGTTCTGGTGATGCTTTTAATTGATGATTTGTTTCTCTTTTAATTAGAGTTGTGTAAATATTTTTGCCCTGATAGTATTGCTAGTGGTAAAGGTATTCCCCCCCAGCCCAAGTTGTAATTCATTCCCCATTAATAAACAACCACTTGTTTTGAATTGCAATCTGTCTTCGTTTCAATTTTCTTCTTTCACTCGGATACTCATTCGAACCTGTATTGGTCTCGGACAAAAGGAAGATGTTTCTCCCTTTTTCCCACTGTCAGCCCTGCCTTCCCTCTGAGCAAAAAGGACAATACATAGATTTTGCATAAATCTTTCAAAATGTCTTAAACCCTTATACTTCAGGAAGCTACACCAGGTTTTTCAGAAAGTTCTGCAGATGAACTTCCTGCAGCCTTACCTCCTGTTTTAGTTGATTTAAAATGGCTTTAAACAGAATCCTCATGTCGTAGTCTAAAAGATGGTATTTACAGATCTGGCAGATATGGAGGTGGGGAGTACAAGCAACATACTCCTGCACAGGTCTGCATGGTACATGCACAATTGAAATATAAAACAGTGGATAAAGTTGTGTAAAACTGAATTAATTTTAATGCATTAAGAACAGATTTTATCTGCATTTTTAGTCTGCATGAGTTATATGTGTGTAGCCGAGAGGTATTATTGCTCAGGATAGTAAATGGGTCTTTGAGGAAGTAAATAAAGAGAGGAACTCACTAGTTTTTGTGACTATCATGAAAGGGCTCACTATTATGTAGTGATGCAATATTGCATCATCTTGTGGTGCTAGGACTCTGAAAGAGGAAGTGAATGGGAACAAAAAGGAGAAATGTATAGAAAGTTCATATGCCCAAGCAGACCTTCAGTGAGAGAAAAAGCATTTTGTGACATTTTAAAATCTAAGATACAGATAGGAGAGGTCACAGTAGCCTCTGGAATATTCTCACCAAAAATGCATCTGAGTCTAAACTGGCTATATATAGAACACAGTGAAAACCTCTTTATTCAGCTTTCTATAACTGTGTACCCTAATACCCCTTGCTTTTAGCTTACTAGCTAGATTTTTCTTATTCTTAGTCCTTGTAAAATGAAGTGCTCTATGTGTGTAAGTATGCGGGATGTTGGTATGTGTGTGTATCTGTATGAGTGTATGTGTATATTGGAGTAATACATGGGCTACCTTAGGTAAGAATTTTATTAGGGGATTTGTGATGCATTTTCTTATACTGGTAATGTTAAATGCTTCTAGTTTAAACTACTGTGTTTATTTCTTTAGATTTAGGCAGTGTAAATCCCCCCCGCCCTCCTAAAAAAATCCTATACAAGAGTTCTAGGCATCCTCATACCTAACTAATCTTGCAACATAATACCTGTTTGCTTTTTAATGCTACTATTAAAAAAGGAACAAATCATCTCAACTCAATTCAGCCCTTAAGTAAATCAGCCACAGAAAAACCTCTTTCCCAACTCCCATCAACTCTGGGAACATGCCTTTAGTCTTCTTCAAAAACCGTGTGAAACAAATAGCTTTTGCAGCACATGCAGAAAACTACTAAACTTGCGCTATTCTGTACCAATAGCAGGAGCAAGTTCCAGAGTCCCGAGGCTGCTGGGGAATGTCAGCAGAGCATTCTCTTTCATAATGAAGGGGATACACCGTAAGTGCTTCTGACCACAACTGTGGCAGTGAGAGAGAGGCAGTGCTTCATTGACACAAATAGTTTTGGTGGAGAAAATGCCTATATTTACACTGGGAAATATAACTTCTGCCTTTTCCGGACTATTGTCCCTAAAGCCAGCACTTCAACTAGAAGCAGATATAATAGACCAGAATCAACACTGGTGTAGCAAATGCTTCATGTATGTTCTTTTTATAGAAATGAAAAAGTTAAAGCAAAATCCATAATATTCAGGTACCTACAAGATAGAAAACCGCAGCACTTGTACATAAGTTTCAGACAATATAATTTTGCATTATGAATATCTTTGTTAGCTATCACAAATAGCTTAGTCGTGTGGCCATCTATTCCAAGTGAATGGACCTTTGAGGCTCTGCAGGGGCTCAGGTTTGCCTGCACAGAACATCTTGCAGGATTAAGGCCTTAGACTATATGTTCTTTGGGCCAGTGAACATGTCATCTCATATGTCAAAGCACCACGCACTCTTGTGGTGCTGACCTGGGTATATGGCTGCACACTTTGTGGCCTCCAACAGGCTGATAGGGATAAGAATACTGAAGTAAGGAACACATGGGATGGTACCAGGAGGAATGTTCATGATGAGTCCCAGATTTCTTCCTGCTACTTCTCACAGAATCCTCTCAAGAATCACTTCCTGACTCCCATTGTGCTACCCAAGGAGTAGAAGGTGGATGGGTGGGTGATGAATCACTACAGTGCCTACAGGAGAAGGAATACACATCCTTCAAGCGAGAGGCCATTTCAACTGAGTCCCCTGCCACTGTGGAGAAGAGGCCAGTAGAGGGGATATTTCCTTAAGCTGACAGGCTGGTGGTTTGCATATCACCATCCTTAATCTCTCAAGGAGAGAAGACTCTGGTTCTGGGCCTGCAGTTGAGTCACTCAGTACCATGTATGCTTTAAATATTGAGATATTGACTAGTGAGTACCAATTGGGCACAGTTCTGAGGCAACTGATACAGAAGTGGTAGGCACTGGGGCTCCAAGTACTGTAGCACTTGGTGCCAAGGTTCTGGGTGCTGAGACACTTGTTGCTGGGGGGAAGGAGTCCAAGATAAGTGCAGTTTGCGGATCTAGTGGGTACTGGTTGTGCTCTTAGTGGTCAGTACTGGGGCACCAGCAGAGGCCTTTTCAGACTTTTGTCCTTTATAAGTTGCATCCACGAGGTATCAGAAGTCTGACTCTTGTGTCTCTACTTGCTACGTGCTAGAGGTGGTGACCTGTGACTTGGCTCATCCCTGGGGTGGGGCTTCTTTCTTCTCCTGTCAGAAGATGTCCATTCCTGAATACTGGTGGATAACTGGAGCCTTTGAGTAGATATGGCCCAGGAGCTGGGGTTGTTGGGGTGTTGGCTTACTGGGCCAGGACTGGAGAGAGACTCACCAGAGCACTGTGGTTTGGCTGTGACCTTCCACTTGCTGTCTGAGAAGGCTTGCATTGACTTCTCAAGGAGGAACAGCTTCAGGTGGGCTTCTCTAGCTCTGAATGTTCTTAGAGGAGTTTCATATAGAACATTGCTTCAGGATATGTCCCTCTCCTATGCAGAGCAGGCACCAGGAATACACATCATTAACAGGTATCAAAGCATCACAAGGGACAAGACTTCATTCCCAAAGATTTAGGTTCAACATATTGCTGTCACACCTGTACTGGAAGGGGAGGAGGTCTAGCCTAACAAACTATCTAAGATACATATAAGTCAGTGGGCAATTAATCATACAAACTAATTAATAATCTTATCTAAAGGAAAACTAGCACCGCGCGCAAAGGGTGGACATTTCAGGAGTTCAGTCTCGTTATAGAAAGGAGGAACTGAGGTGCAATTGGCTCCACTAAAGTGGGGCACAAGGACATCTAGGGCACAGGTGCAATCCTAATAGACATTGCTGGCCAGAAGGATCCAATCTTGCGCACAAGGGGTGCATGTGCACCAAGTGTGGAATTCATGTGGACAGAGCCAGATTAAAGAGTTTGGGGGCTCCCTCCCCACCTTCCTCAAACTAGGCAGAGCTTGTGACATAGTCTAAATGTGAGAACATCTTCATTTGATTATTAGATCAGAGAAGACTTTTTTAATATGAAATATATTAAATTTAGATAAACATGGCAATTTGATTTTATTTTTTAAAAATCTAGTATTGTACCTTCTTTCCTTTTGCCCTGGGAAACATTTGCTAAGGAGGCTAATCACTTGGGTGGATTTATTAAATGGGACTTAGAAATGAACTTGTCTGAGCCCAGCTGTCTCCCATTTATAAGGGAAAGGGTCCCTGAGTAAAGCAGAACTTGCTGGGGACCATACAAATCAGAAGAGAGCAAGTACAATAGCATTTGGATCTCTGACAAAGACACTTTACTGCCTTTGGAAAAGCAGGCAGGGCTAAGAGGAACTTTATCAGCTCCTAAGGGAAAGAGTCTCTGAGTCTCAGCTAGCTCTGTACATTAGTTTGATCTGAGTTGATACAAAGAAGGGACTGATTCAGACACTCATTGTGGGATTGGACTTCAGCAGTTGAGCAAGCAGAAAAGCTGGTCCTTTTCCCCCAGGAAGAAGGGTGGACTTGGGTGCCATGGTGGCCAGCTACCACATCTCTGAAGAGAACACCATAGCTCCTGACACCCAATGCCAGCAGGAGGCAGAATGAACCAAACTTGAGCTGAACCCTGAAAAGGGACCCAGGACACCAGGCCCCTACCAGAAGCCTCCTACTCTTATGTGGCTTTGATCACCATGGCCATCTGGGAGAGTGCTGAGAAGAGGCCCAGGTGCCTGGGGAGCCTAACCTGCCTGTGCTTCTCCCTAGGGCTCCAGACCTGAGTGGTGCTGCAACCCTGTTCACCAGGTCATGGCACCATTCACTGAAGTTTGGTCTAGACACATCTGGTCAGGGCCCAAATATGTTTGCTACCTCTGAGGAAGAAAAAACAACCACTGTCCCCACTACCAGCCTGTCTCTCCTCTTCCCCTCCCAGGTGTTCCACCACCACCAGGAGCCTGGAGTCCCAGCCCATGAGCCCTCACACCCACCCACTCCCAAAAGCCTCAGCCCTGGGAGTCCCCTCTTACATTCCCCTCCCAGGAGCCCCTGTCTCTCCCACCCTGGTCCCCACTCCTCATCCCACCTTGTTGGCGAGCCTTGGATGCATCCTGTTTTCTGGCACCGAGAGTTGCTGGAGTTGCCATGTCAGCTTGTTGAGGGCCTGACACATGAAGCAGGATGTGAGTGATGCACCACAGTGCTCCCAGTGGCCATATTACCTATGTGCCATAGTGGAAGCAGCAGCTGCCACTCCGCTGTATGCACGCAGCAATGGTTGCATTTTGCAATGTATCATTTTTTTTCCATTTGTAATTTACAAGTAGCTTTTAAAAGAGATGCCCACACTCCCTGCCCTGTACCACATCACAACAGGCAATGCAGGAGAAAAAACAGCTAGGCTGGTTAAAAAACTGACCAGGTGGTCAGGGGACCCCTCTGTGAGTGGGGGCCCTGTGCACATGTATTCAGTGCACACCGGTTAATCCAGGCCTGCACGTGGACTGTCACTCGAAGAACTGGGCATTACACCAAAATGACTAATATACTCAGAAAGGGTTTCACAAAAGGAGGAGTACAAAAAGTGAGAATCCTCTGCCCTGGCTAATGGGGAATAACGAGATATATTCATCTGAAGTAGGCTGGCACTCTGATTTAAATGAAGTGCATATATTAAAACACTGCAGCTTTTGGAGAAAAACAAGTTCTATCTTTGTACTACAGGCCTATGCCTTGAGAGAAGGGAAGGCTCTGTGGTTAAGGTGCTTGAATGGGACTTTATAGAGAGGGGTTTGATTTCTGGCTCTGCAACATGCTTCTTTGGTGACCTTGGGATGCTTAGATCCTAGTCCAATGCTCATAGAAGTGAGTGGACTCCCATTGACTTCAATGGGCTTTGGGGTTGTGACCTTAATCTCTCTGTGCCACAGTTCCATAAAAGGTAGTGTTATCTTGCCCATTTCTCCCACTCTTTGTCCCTCTTGGTAACTTAAGTTATAAATTCTTCAGTATTTGCTCAGCACAATGGGGCCCTGATCTCGTTGAGGGTCTCCAGGCATTACTATAAGGCAAATAATAAATAGCAATGGCTCAACTCAAGACGTTAAACTAGTTCACTTTTTCATAATGTAATTAAGTGGATGTTATATCATTTTGTCTTCTGTGAGCACCCTTTTATTTTTCACTTTGCTTTTCCTTTACAGGGCTTTACTCTTCAGAGTGTAAACTATGTGGAACAGGAATTTAATTATTTGTTTGTTGTTAATATATCTAACCTACTGTCAAGTGGTATGTACATTTATGGCCCCCTATAAATGATACATCACTCACTGTATTTTGGATGTAAATGAGACCATTGTCTTATAGTGACACCTGCTGGGAAAGTGGAAAAATAATAATGGCTGCTTCTCTCAGTAGTAGTATTTTTCAATGAAAGGGGAAATAAAGTACTTTTCTCTGTGACCTTGTTTTATTTCTGGTACAGTATAAAGAGTTCCTAAGGCTAACCTTACTAGCAAGGAAGGGTGGTCCAGTGGTTAGGGTGTTAGTCTAGGACTTAGAAGACTCCAGTTCAATTCTTTGCTGTGCTACAGAGTGTGTGATCTTGCGCAAGTCACGTAATCTCTCTTGCCATAGTTCCCTGCTGTAAAATGGGGATAATAGTAGTCCCCTGCTTAACAGAAGTGTTATGAGAATAAAGATTATGAAGTGCTCAGATCCTATGGGGGACCATGTAAGTACTTTAGATAGGTGTCTCTTCTCCATAAACTTAAAAACTCCCTCCTCTTCTTTCTTCATTAGTTCTACTTGGGTGTGAGGAAGGACAATTGTGTGGTTAAGGTACAGACATTGGAGGCAAGCAATCTGAGATCTCTTCCAAGCTCTGCCTTGGTCTTAAACAAATCATTTAGCCTGTATGTCCATTTCCTTACCACTCTGTAAGTATGTGTGTGTAGGGGTAATATTTACCCACCTCAGAAACGTGGTGTAAAGTTTAATTTATTCATACTTGTAGTAAATTTTAAGATTTGTAGATGGAAGGTGATCTAGAAATACGTGTGTAACAGATGAATGACAAAGAAAGTACATTGTGATGTAGCAAAAGGCTTTATCATCAGGAATTTGGGATAGCCACACCGAGTTATATCACCCCAAATGGGTGCTTTAATATCACATCAAACCATCATGTATTCTGTTCTTGCCACATAAGAACCTAGGGTGGATTCTGAACATGCATTAAAAATGAGGCGGGGAAGGGCACAAGGAAAAGGGCAACCTTGCTGAGTGTGATACTGATATACTCAGAATGATTACTGGATCAGTCATTGATGCATGGACTAACTAACTTGCTGACACATCCTAAACAAGGCAATGGTGTAGGGGGAGCTGACAGCATGAAAATCAGTAAGCATCCTCTAAGGTAGGTGGAAGGACAAGCTGGAGGAGCATGCCCATGCTAAAGATGGTGTCTGATGTTGGACTTGCTCCATGTCTGCTGTCCTGTAATTATAGAACACTATGCTCTTTACTGATGTTAATTGCACTTCCTGCTGCTCTCCATTCTTGACATCATATTGCCTCTACCTGGCCTTTCTATGTACCCATCACCCCCATCATTGCCTGTGGATTTTTCTACTGTTGCATTGGTGTCTTGCACTGTTCTCTGGCTCAGCTGCATATTGCCTAGGTGCTGTAGAGTTTATTTGCTCTTGTTCATCTATTTAATTTCTCCTGCTCCCTCCTTCAAATGATCCAACCTGGTACGAGGGACTGCATCTCTGATGTCAGATGTGATGAGAATTATGGGATACCGTCCCACACAAAGATATTAGCCTCACCCCAGCCTTATCCCTTTGGCTGAATGGACCTTTCTGTGTTCCTTACTAGAAGACCCCTTTTGAAAATGCCAGGTGTAGCCAGAGGAGCTAAAACTCCCCTTTTAGCCAGCGTCCATACTGCCAACTTTTCATGCGCAAGCTTTTGAAAATTCTGGCCCATATAAATAAAGTGAACCTACCCAGGCTTCCTTTGTTAGACAGGTTTGAACATCCATCACACGGGAGGAAGTCTTAATAACCATATGTGATATGAAAAATAGAAAAGTCCTGGACCCAGATGGCTTGCCAATAGAATATTATGAAACACTTAAAGAAAAACAGGTATGACCTGTCAAAAATGGGTTTAATTTGGAATTGATGGAGAAGAAATAGCAGTTTCTAATCAAACTAATATAATGTTTGTTCTAAAACTGGAAAAGATCTTTCAGCATACAGACCAATTTTCTTATTAAATTCAGATGTAAAGATTCCAATTAAGGTATGGGCAAAAAGTCTATATCACATATTACCAAGTTATATCAACCAAGGCCTGATAAGATTTATCAAAGACAGTTATCTTAATAGTCAATATAAGAGGGGTATAAGGAATATTACATTCAGCTCAAATAAAAAGAATCTTCTAGTACTCCTATCGTTACATGCAAAAGCTTTGATAGAGTTAACTGGAATTATTCTAAATTAACACTAGGAATAGGCCACAATTCATGGAAAGGATAGAAATATGATATGCCCATCTCCAACCTGTTATTTATATGAAAGGATACAGCTCTGATACAGTCTCTCTCCAAAAAGGCACCATAGCAAGAGAACCACTTGCCCAACTTACTTGCAATGAATGTTTTTTAAACAAGGTGTCACTATTCCTGGAGGACAACATAGATTGCTATCTACATGTTATTACCTGTCAGCTCTGTGTTCTTGGGAACCAGGGCGCAGTACCCAGCCTGTCTGACTCACGAAAGACCTTCCTGCCACCCCTTCCCTGCCTCTGCTTGAAGCAAATCTGCATCAGAAGAAAGACTTACAAAAAGCAATGAAAAGGCAGTGGGAGACACACCTAAACCCCTGGGATAAGGATGACAGGATTAAGGAAACTCCCCTTGCCTCATTTGCATTGAAGATGGTACAAGGAGGCATCTCCATTAGCATACAGAATGGAGAACAGAGATTCCAAGGCAAGAACCGCACAGAACTTTGGGACCAGAAAGGCAGGGAAGCACTGCATGATGGGGGATCTCTGCTCTAGATGTTAATGAACCCACGCCTGCACACACCCAGCTCAGTAGTTATCAGACCAATTCTAGTAATAAATCTTTAAAATAGTGAAGCTCCCTAATTGCATTGTGAGCTCCCTCCAAGGAACACCACCCATAGCCAAAAATGATCAGCTCCCATTGTCTAGCCTGAACAAAACAATTTTCGTATACCTCTTGAGCCATCAGTTTACACATAAACAAATCTAGTGTTCTCCCTTGAACCATTGTTGTTTCTCTACAAAAACCTACACAAGTGACACAAGCAGTACATTGATAGAAATACAGAACCCCCTCTCCCCCCGCCCAGAAGAGTATCCCTAATAAATGAGTGCACCCCAAAGTAACGGGCAAAGCTGGTAACAATGTAGGGAAATTTTATTTGCTTCCAGCCTGTTTTTTGTTTGTTTGTTTGTTTGTTTGTTTGTTTGTTTGTTTGTTTGTTTTAAAATTACTGGCCCTTCTGGAGCAAGTGTTTGAGAAAGTCTCTAGCTTTAAAGTGAACTACAGTAAATCAGAAATGTTAGGAGTAAGTATTTCTCTAAAACAAATTAATAAGATGTGATTTAAAAACTTGGGTTTTAATGAGCACTCAATAAAATACCTAGGGGTATGTGCAAAGGAGTATGTACCTAGGGGTATGTAAACCTGGTGATAGAATCTCCTGGTACCAGAGTTATCCCATTCCTTGTGTCCCTCTGGGGATATACCTATGGGATAGATGTACCAGAACTCCTTGATTCTACTTTGTTAGTGTGCCAGTAAGGATCATCATTCAGAACCGGTGTCATTTTGTTGCATCACCCAGGTGGAGTCTACCACTGGGAAAACCAGTTTCCTGCCGCCGGGCTCCTCCCTATGGTAAAACTATTATTGTAGGGGTGGACCCCCTGGAATACAAAGACTACGCTAGACTGTGACTAGAACACAATCACAGTTGAATTTGATGACTCTTCTATTAGTCCCTCAGGGAGTTTCAGGCATTACAATAAGGCTTGCTGCCCTTGATATCTCTAAGCAGTTACTGTTACATATGCAAAATATAGGTCACATTCTTAAAAAAGGTTACAATTTCAGTTGATGATTTTTGCAATTCGATTCAGACATGTACAGATCTATACTAATCTGTCACACAGGATATATAAGAAAACACCTCCTCAGAAAAACCTCGCCCCTAAACCCCAGGGTGAAGATTGCGGTGGAGCACTTCGTTCTTCTAGCACAAAGGAACTATCTACAATAAGGATACAAGTTGTCTGTGCAGGAGACAGAGCTTTGACATGGGATAGCCCAAGACTGTGGAATGAACGCGCCCAGGAACTAAGGACTATCACAGACCTCTCCACCATCTGCTCCAAGAGCAAGGTGCATTTCTTTGACTTAGCGTTCTCTAACAAACATAAAACAACATGTTTATATATTATAAAGTAAATTCCAGAACAAAACACTCCAATGTTAACACTTCTCCCTCTGAGGACAGGGAGGAATGTGTAGTCATGTTGCTTAATGCACTATTGAGAGGCACTCAGATACTATGGTGATGAGCATAGGTGCTGGAACTAGATGTGCTGGGTCTGCTGCCGCACCCCCTGGCTTGAAGTAGTAATAACAACCCAAATACATGGTTTTCGCCGTCAGCACCCCCATTATAAAAATGGTTCCAGCACCAGTGATGATGAGCATGGTATATGAACCTATATAGCAGTGTTTCTCAAACTGGTGGTATTGACCCAAAAGGGGGTCGCTTTTCTGGGGGGGGTCATGAGTTCAAAATAGGATTATCAGACATCCAGGTTTTCCTGGATATGACCTCTTTTTTGGTCCTCCAATCTCTGGCAGATTTTTTGAAATACAAACAGATGTCTGTGATTTTTCCGTTTGTCCTTTTTCCTTGCCCTCAGAGCTGGGAGTGCAGAGAGCTGTAGATGCTGGCCAGACACCCAGCTCTGAAGGCAGTACAGAAGTAAGGATGGCAAGGTATGGTATTGCCACCCTTACTTCTGTGATGCTGCTGGCAGTGGCACTGCCTTCAGAGCTGGGTAGCTGGAGAGCAGTAGCTGCTGGCTGGGCACTCAGCTCTGAAGGCATCACTGCCACCAGCAGCAGCACAGAAGTAAAGGCGGCATGGGATGGTTACTTAGCTCTGTAGGGTTCTGTACTGATGCTGCAAAAGCTATGTCTGGTACTGAGAGAGAGAGAGTGTGTGTGAAATATTTAAAAAGGGGGGGCCCAGTAAAAAAAAGTTTCAGAACCCGTGCTATATAGAATAGAATCAACAAGGAGTCTGGTGGCACCTTAAAGACTAACAGATATAGAATAGAATAGCTCCTGGGACCCTGACAAAGGGGTCAGAGCCAAGGATTGCATTTTGGGACACGTACGCTTTTTCTTTCCTTTCTTTAACTTAAGATGAAAATGCCTTACCTCGTGTAGATTATGTAAAATGTAAATCTGATAGTAATATTAGATGAACTGTTTGTTTTTGTTTTTAGTTTCCTTAAAACAGAGGTAGAGGAGGTTCTGGAACCCAACCCTCGCTCACTGTCATCTTGTTCAGTTATTCTTGTTCTTGATCTCCATTGCTGTGGAATATGCCGGTAAGTGTTCTTTCTTTAGAAAGTACAGTATGTAAGAACACAGCTGAAAGTTTTGAAGATGCAAATATCTATGAAATATTCAGATAACTAGGGTAAAAAGCATGTTACTAAAAAGGGTTGGGTTCATGTACTGCAGCTTTTATGGGTCTTCTGCGCTCTCATTTTGTGGATTTCCTATGACATATAGTCCTAGGGCAGAAAAAGCTATTCATTTTAATAAGCTAATAATACTAAAATATAAGAATAAGGTCAGATAGACTACTAATTATGACCCCAAACTCTATTAACAGAAAAAATGCTGAAGATTTAGGAAGGAAATCCCAGCAGATTTAGTCAAAAATTTCCACACATTTCATTCTCTGTGAGAACCACCATTTCTAAAGATAGTATAGAGCAGAAGTTGTTGGGAATGGTGCAAGAACCTATGATAATCTTATTCTGGAAAATGTAAATGGCTGTCTTCAAGCGGGTCTTTGATTTATAGATAATCACTGTCCTCGGCTATCATCTCTTAGAGAGGTGGATTAGCTACAATGATGGAAAATCCCCTTCCTTCGCTGTAGGAAGCATCTACACTATGATGCTATGGGAGCAGAGCTGCAACATCATAGCTGTGCTATGGTAGCTGCTGTAGTGTAGACATAGCCTTAGTCAAGTTGGGTGGCACAGAAACCTTACAGCGTACTTCTCTGTCTCTGCTGGTCTTCCCAATCCTTCCACATCTCTAGCATCAGCTCTCTCTCTCTCTCTCTCTCTCTCTCGTTCTTGCTCTTCACCTTCACACATTCTAACTATTGTTAGCATGAGAGCCTTCTGCTGTGAAAATCCTGCCATCTAGAACAGCCTTCCTGTAAAATCTCTGCCTCAAAGACTCCACATCTATCTTCAGATTTCATCTGATTACACATAGTATCTGAAAACTATTTTCCGTAATTGTTCAAATTCCTATTGTAGTAGACAAGGTTTACATAAAATTTTTCATCTTTTCTGCTTTCCCTGTTTCTCCCGTTGTTCCTTTCTGCTAATATCCATTACTTTTTAATTTTGTAACTGAATTATTTAACTCTGTAATCATATCAGGATATAATATGACATATATTATACAGAATAAATTTGTGCTGTAATGTATTAGTCATTGAAAGGAAGTGCTGCATCTGGAAACACTGACTCATTGTGGCAGGAAGCAATAGGAGGACTTGTGGTGATTCAACTCACAGTCAGGGAGAGGGACAGTCAGGAGGAAAATAGACAGAGAAAGGGAAGGGGGAATGGAAGAAAAAGAAACAGGCTTAGAGCTCTTAACTTGAAGAATAAATGTATATTCCTCTGTTGTAACATGTCCAGTCTGTGTTACAGTCCAGAAATTATAAATTAAGATTTTCAAAAATAGGACCTTAAAGTTAGGCACTGAAATATTTATTTAAACTCTTAATAATGTTCTAATTTTCAGAGATGCTGAGCACCTTGGACTCTCATTGACTGCAAAGAGACTGGCGAGTGTTCGGTACTTCTAAAAATTGGGTCATACGTTGCAAGTATTGAACACCCAGCAGCTCCAATTGAAGTAAATGAATTTAGGAATATAACTTTAAATTCTTGGCCTCGAGAAGTAGATTTATGAGAACAAAGGTCTGAGAAGAGGTTGATTGTAATTGATTTGATTATATCAGTGCAAATATTTGTGAGCACACAGTGGGCTGTAGCCCACAAAAGCTTATGCTCTAATAAATTTGTTAGTCTCTAAGGTGCCACAAGTACTCCTGTTCTTTTTGCGGATACAGACTAACATGGCTGCTACTCTGAAACCTGATTTCTGTTTAAGAGTGGCTTATTTCAATTTAGCTTAAATTGATTAGGAATGGGTAAAACAGAACTGAAATAAGCCACATGTAACCAAAATGAGAGTGCTCACACAAGCATTTATACCAATTTAATTAAATCAGTTCAGATTAAATGAGTGCAATTTAGGTGCTTCAAGGGAATCAAATTTGGATGGTGTTAAATTCTTGATAAATCTTGCCTTTATTATACAACTTTGGAGGCCTCTCTATATATCTTGGAAAAAGATTTCCACACAATTGCTAATTGGTTACTTGGATACTAGCATGTGTCTGAGTGAGGCTGAGCAAATAGAGAAAGACAATTCCAGAAAGACAATTGTATTTAAATACTGGTGATAGTGCTGCTCAGCCTGGAAACAATGAGCCACTGCAGTTACATAAAGGATGAATTTGATCTGAGTACATAAAAACGGTCATACTGGGTCAAAACAATGGTCCATCTAGCCCAGTATCCTGTCTTCCGATGATGGTCAATGCCAGATGCTTCAGAGGGAATGAACAGGACAAGTAAGCATCAAGTGATCCATCCCGTCGCCCATTTCCAGCTTCTGGCAAACAGAGGCTAGGGACACCATCCCTGCCCATTTTGGCTAATAGCCATTTATGGACCTAACCTCCATGAATTTATCTAGATCTGTTCTGAACCCTGTTATAGTTTTGGCCTTCAGCATCCTCTGGCAAAGAGTTCCATAGGTTGACTGTATGTTGTATGAAGAAATTCTCAAAAAGTACTAGCAAAAATATTTGTTAAGTACATCAGAAGCAGGAAGCCTGCTAAGCTAACCAGTGGGGCCACTGGACGATCGAAATGCTAAAGGAGTACTCAAGGACAATAAGGCCATTGAGGAGAAACTAAATGAATTCTTTGCATCGTTCTTCATGGCTAAGGATGTGAGGGAGATTCCCAAACCTGAGTCATTCTTTTCAGGTGACAAATCTGAGGAACTGTCCCAGATTAAGGAGTCATTAGAGGCGGTTTTGGAACAAATTGATAAACTAAACAATAATAAGTCTCCAGGACTGGATGGTATTCACCCAAGAGTTCTGAAGAAACTCAAATGTGAAATTGCAGAACTACTAACTGTAGTTTCAAAGAGTCCTGTGGCCCTTATAGATTAACAGACGTATTGGAGCATAAGCTTTCGTGGGTGAATACCCACTTCGTCAGATGCATGTAGTGGAAATTTCCAGAGGCAGGTATAAATATGCAGGCAAGAATCAGTCTAGAGATAATGAAGTTAGTTCAATCAGGGAGGATGAGGCCCTCTTCTAGCAGTTGAGGTGTGAACACCAAGGGAGGAGAAACTGCTTTTGTAGTTGGCTAGCATTCACAATCTTTGTTTGATCCTGAGCTGATGGTGTCAAATTTGCAGTTTCTCCTCCCTTCTGTACCAAATGACTGGAGGATAACTAATGTGATGCCAATGTTTTTAAAGGTCTCCAGAGGTGATCCTGGCAATTACAGGCTGGTAAGCCTGACTTGAGTACTGGGCAAACTGGTTGAAATTATAGTAAAGAACAAAATTGTCAGACACATAGATGAACATAATTTGTTGGGGAAGAGTCAAAATGGTTTTTGTAAAGGGAAATCATGCCACACCAATGTATTAGAATTCTTTCAGAGTGTCAACAAGCATTGGACAAGCCTTTGACAAGGTCCCTCACCAAAGACTTTAAGCAAAGTAAGCTGGCATGGGATGAGAGGGAAGGTCCTCTCAGTAACTGGTTAAAAGATAGGAAACAAGGGTAGGAATAAATCGTCAGTTTTCAGAATGGTGGGAGGTAATTAGTGGTGTCCCCCAGCTGTCTGTACTGGGACCAGTCCTATTCAGTATATTTATAAATGACCTGGAAAAAGGGGTAACAGGGAGGTGGCAAAATTTGCAGATGATACAAAACTACTCAAGATAGTTAAGTCCAAAGCAGACTGCGAAGATCTACAAAAGGATTTCACAAAACTGGGTGACTGGGCAACAAAATGGCAGATGAAATTCAATGCCGATAAATGCAAAGTAATGCACATTGGAAAACATTATCCCAATTATACATATAAAATGATGGGGGTCTAAATTAACTGTTACCATTCAAGAAAGAGATTTTGGAGTCATTGTGGATAGTTCTCTGAAAACATCCACTCAATGTGCAGCGGCGGTCAAAAAAGCTAACAGAATGGTGGGAATCATTAAGAAAGGGATAGATAATAAGCCAGAAAATATCATATTCCCTCTATATAAATCCATGGTATGCCCACATCTTGAATACTGTGTGCAGATGTGTCACCCAATCTCAAAAAAGATATATTGGAATTGGAAAAGGTTTAGAAAAGGGCCACAAAAATAATTAGGGGTATGGAATGGCTTCCATATGAGGAGTGATTAATAGGACTAGGACTTTTCAGCTTGGAAAAGAGACGACTAAGGGGGATATGATAGAAGTCTACAAAATCATGACTGGTATGGAGAAAGTATATAAGGAAGTGTTATTTACTCCTCATAACACAAGAACTAGGGGTCACCAAATGAAATTAATAGGCAGCAGTCTTTAAAACAAACCAAAGGAAGTATTTTTTCACATTCTGCACAGTCATCCTGTGGAACTCCTTGCCAGAGGATGTTGTGAAGGTCAAGACTATAACAGGGTTCAAAAAAGAGCTAGGTAAGTTCATGTAGGATAGGTCCATCAATAGCTATTAGCCAGGATTGACAGGAATGGTGTCCCTAGCTTCTGTTTGGCAGAAGCTGGGAATGGGTGACAAGGGATAGATCATGTTAGGATATAGATATTCAAGCCTGTCTGCAAAAGCCTATACTTTACTCCAATAAACATCTAATTGTTTGCGCCTTTGAACTTGGGGTATTGTTGCTCTCCGTTCATGCAAAAACAAACCCCTAACAAGTAAGAGGGTAAAAAAATAAGCCCCCTAACAGATCATTTGATTTCCTGTTCTGTTCATTCCCTCTGGGGCACCTGGCATTGACCACTGTCGGAAGACAGGATTCTGGGCTAAATGGACCTTTGGTCTGACCCAGTATGTCTGTTCTTATGTTCATTAATTCAGAAAATGAATATAAATTATAAGAGTCACATGATGTGGACTTGAAAAACATTTAATTTCATATATTGTGTGCAGTGTTTCAGTATATAAATGTAAACTCATACACCAATGGATAGGAAATAGTGTCACAGTTCAGGGCAATTGCACAGGTATTTTCCCTCAGTGGTCCAACAAGGGCACCCACACCCACGTTCAGGCTTTCAGCTCCCCAGCTGTTGCCTTTTTTGGGTGGACACCTGGGTCTCACTCCCTTCTAACTGGCATATTTCCAGGCTGCACAGTTTGCTCTCTTCACTGTGTTATTCCCAGCAGTGATAGGCTGCCCAGCACACCTGCTTGCTTTCTCTTCAAAGACTGATAGCAGAGGGATTTCCAACTGTTATAAGTTACCAGACAGTTCTATTTTATTCTTAAGGCAAAAGCACTACAGAAAAAACATATTAAAGACAATAAAAGAACATATACACATGCTAATAAGGCCAGGTCTACGCTGTAAGCTTACATCTGTATAACTACATCGCTTAGGGGTGTGAGAAATCCACACTCCTGAACAACGCAGGTTATTCTGATCTAACCACCAGTGCAGCTGTTCCACTGCAGTGTTTTAAGTGTAGACCTGCCTAAGCTTACCAGGCAGCACCCCAACTCTAACATGGGCTCTGGCAGGAACAGTCCTTCGACACTTCACCCAAGAGATTTCCTTTGTGGTCACAAGTTCATCACCGCTTCAAATCAGAACAAACACACTCAGATCATATGTAGTCCACCCTTTATACAGTTCAGGGGTCTTTGATCAGAAGTTTCCAAAAACAAGTAATTAGTATACAATGGGCTCTCGCCTCAGGGCATAGCTTAAAAATATTGACTTCAGAGAAGAATTAGCATTCTCCTCACCCCCACATACTTCCTAGGAAATCCACTTCACAGGTATTGTTCCAAAAAGCCCTTTGAAGTTCCCAATGCCTTCCAGAGATTACATTAATCTTGTCTACCTGCTAAAGAAGTTCCATACAACCTCACAGAAGTATATAAACCTTTGCATTTTTAATACAAAGATGTTTAATATAACTCCGAAGATGTTAAAGCTAATTCAATAAAGTTTAACTTAATTCAACGAGGTTTGTCCAGGATGTCACAAATAGCACAGCTAAAAATTGTGCAGTACGAAGTCTGAGAAAGACCTAAGAAGAGTGTTAGTAGACAACTAACCCCCTCACTCTCCTCCGCAACCCTGCACTGTGTAGTACTGTGGTGGACTGCTGCACCCATGTAGAGCCGCATTGAAGTTGATACAGCTTTGTGGGGTCACAAGTCTTTCCACATAGGTCACAATGCAGGCTCAAGACCAAATACAACTTCATACTTGAATAAAGAGGTCATGATTATGTACTACAGATTTTCATAAACAGACTAAATCAGGGGAGAGTGGAAACAATCTAATGCCTGATTATGCAATAGAAAAGGGCCAGTTCCTACAGTCCTTATTCTGACTTGACTCACTCAAATCTCCCATAGACTTCAATGGAACATTTGAGTGAGTAAGGACTGCAGGATCAGGCACATAAAGAGTGGCCCTGAAAAATTCAGGTACTTAGACTGGTTGACCTAAATAAAAGGGTTTTTGCAACATTCTCAACAACTTTTGTTCTATACTATCATTAGAAGTGGTGGTTCCCACAGAGAATGAAATGTATGGAAAATTTTGACTAAATCTGCTGGGATTTCCTTCCTAAATCTGCAGCATTTTGTTCTATGTTTATGGAATTCAAGGTCATAATTAGTAGTCTATTTGGTCTTACTTTTGTATTTTAGTATCATTTGTCATTGCAGGCTCTAGTCATTCAGGAATATTGATTAGCTTATTAAAATGAATAGCTTTTTCTGCCCTAGGACTAGGTGTTATAGAAAATCCCAAGATGAGAACATAGAAAATTCATAAAAGCTGCACCACATGAACACAACCCTTTTTAGTTTAACGTTGCTTTTTACCCTAATTATCTGAATAACGGAAGGAGTATTTCATAGATATTTGCACCTTCAAAACTTGCATCTGTGTTCTTACAGCATGTACTGTCAAGTGAAAGAACGCTATATTGGCACATTCATCAGCAATGGAGATCAAGATCATAACAATGATGCTAAGTGTGATGGTTCTCGGGGTACCTAGGACTGTGAATTCCCTTGTTACCACCTGCTTCCAGTACGGAGACTTGCCTGCAGTGGCTGGGTGTTAGCTCCATAATGATATACCAACCTTTCAGCCACTCAAGCATTCTCCTCCGGGCTATTCCAGCTCTGTCTTTGCATTGCAGGTTAACAATAGGTCCATCCCAGTCCTGGAGTCCCTTTGAAGCATTCCCCTGTGATACCCAGTCATCCCCCAACCCGCCAACTACTCTCAGAAATCCCAGATCCTCTGCCACCAAAGGAGCAGTGTAACCCAGTTTCACCTTGAACCACTGCTCCTGTATAACACAGTTTATAATGAAACAAAAGAAGGTTCATTTAAGAAAGAATAGAGGTTCCACTAGAAACAGGAGAGAGTGATGGAAACAAATAGTTACACTACAAAATGTGAACGGGGGCTTGCACTTATTAATAGTTACTTTTCTTATTTAATCAAGTAGGTGTCCCTGCAAAGTTCAGTCTGTTGCAGAGCGGCCTGGCTTCGCAGGCACCAGGGGCGACAGATACTTCCTAAAAGTGTGGGGGGGAGGGCACGAGGCCCCACCCTCTCTGTGGCCCTGCCCCTACCCCTCCTCTTTCCCCCTAGGTCCTGGCCCCCCACCCAAGACAGAAGCTGTAGCCTGGCTGTGGAACCCAGGCCCATCCACCTGCCTGCGGTTTAGGGGCCCAGAGAGCAACCCCTGGCCTATGTCCCCATCCCCCAGGCCCCCGCCCAGGGCAGGTGGATGGTCCGCAGCTCCCCACAGCTGCCTGCACAGCTCTTACCCCGACCTGGCTCCAGCTTCCACCCTGGCCTGGGGGCGGGACCTCAGAGGCCAAAGAGCCACAGCCAGGCAGCTGTGGGGGGCCGCGGACCCGCCATCTGCCCTGGGTGGGGGCCTGGAGGATGAGGACACAGGCCAGGGGCTGCTCTCTGGGCCTCCACACCGCCAGCAGCTAGAGGGTCTGTTGCTCCCCACAGCTGCCCGGGCTCCCTGGACTGCTCTTACCTGAGTGGCCTCCAGCATCCTGCCTGGCCAGGGGGTGAGGCTTCGGGGGAGCGGGGGAGAGGATAGGCAGGGGACTGAGCCTGTGGCAAAAAATGGGCTTTCAAAAGTGGGAGGGCCATGGCCCCTTGGCTCTCCCTGTTCTTGTGCCCCTACCAGGAACCACGACCCAATCTTACAAGAAAAATACCCTCGCTCAGCAAGATGTTGGAGTCATTGTGGATAGTTCTCTGAAAACATCCACTCCATAGCACCAGCTCCATGGGTGCTCCAGGGCTGGAGCACACACAGAAAAAAAATAGTGGGTGCTCAGCACCAACCAGCCACAGCTGTTCAGCGATGCCACTGATCAGGTAACCCAGGGCGTTGCCAAACAGCTGATAGGCGGCTCTGCTGGCAAACTGTTTGGTGCCTTGGGGAAGGGGTTGGGGGAAGGCGGAGAGCAGTTAGTGGCAGACAGGCGGGGGCCTTGGGGAAAGAGTGGTGTGAGGGCATGGCTTCAGGGAGGAGGCAGAGCGGGGGCGGGGGCTCAGGGCAGAGTGGGGTGGAGCACCCCTGGAGAAAAGTAAAAGTTGGAGCCTATGATCCACTCAGTGTGCAGCAGCATTCTAAAAAGCTAACCAAATGTTACAACCGTTAGGAAAGGGATAGATCATAAGACAGAACATATCATAATGTCACTATATAAACCCATGAGATGCCCACACCTTGAATACTGTGTGCAGTTCTGGTTGCCCCATCTCTAAAAGCTATACAAGAATTGGTAAAGGTACACAGAATGACAACAAAAGTGATTAAGGGTATGGAACATCTGCCATATGAAAAGAAATTAAAAAGACTGGGACTTCTCATCTTGGAAAAGAGACGACTAATCAAGGATATGATAGAGCTCTATAAAATTGTGATTGGTGTGGAGAAAGTGAATAAGGAAACGTTATTTACTCCTTCACATAACACAAGAACTAGGGATCACTCAATGAAATTAATAGACAGCAGGTTTAAAACAAACATAAGGAAGCACTTCTTCACACAATGCACAGTCAATCTGTGGAACTTGTTGCCAGGGTATGCTGTGAAAGCCAAAACTATAATAGGATTCAAAAAAGAATTAGATAAGTTCATAGAGGATAGGTCTATCAATGGCTATTAGCCAAGATGGTCAGGGATGCAACCCCATATTTTGGGTATCCCTAGTCTCTGACTGCCAGAAGCTGACAGCGGACAGGGGATGGATCATTTGATGGTTGCCCTGTTCTGTTCATGAAGCACCTGGCTTTGGCCACTGTGGGAAGAAAGGATACTGGGCTAGATGGATTATTGGTCTGACCCAGTATGGCCATTCTTATGTTCGTATGTCTCCGCAGTGAATGAATCCAGAGTGCCTTGCCCCACTCAGTGTTATACTTACTCCTGGGGGAATCCATGCAGGATTCATGTCCCCTACAGAGTGCTTTGCTTCTTTACAGAAAAATACCTTTCTGATGGGGAAGGAAAGGGAAGCCACAAGATCAGTCATGTGCTCCTTCCCAGCAGCACAAATGCATCATTTTGGGTGCCTGGAGCAGCTGGTGGAAAGATCAATCAGTGCATGGGGGTGGGGTGGAGGGTGCTAGGGACAACCCAGTCCCTGGCTCCTACCTTGTGCCAGGCTCAGTCCCAGTTGGGCTGGGGTTGGGGAAGGACGGGTCTTCCTCTTCCCCTGCAAGAAGCAACCAGGGCTGGGGCTGGGTCAGACCCACCCCAGAAATCTCCCACAGCTGCAGGAAACTCTGAATCTCCCATCCCTGCTTCCTGCCACCATTGCTCCTCAGCCACTGGGGGAAGGGTCACTGCATGGGGAGCTGCTCCCCCATCTGCCACCCCCAGATCTAGACCCCCCTGCTGAGACTCACCCCTTCACACAAAGAACCCCCTCACCGTGCCCCCGGCACCCAACCCTCCACCCTGCTAAGCCACACCCTGCACCCAGAGCCCCCCCCCGACCCTCCCACCGAGTTCCACCCACCAGCATCTGGACCTCTGCTGAGGCCCTCCCCCACCCCCGCATCTGGACCACTCATCTCCCACTGAGCCCCCCGCATTCAAACCCTGACAAGCCACACCCCCTGCACCTTCACCCCCCACCCCATGGAGCCCGAGTCCCCCAGCAAACAGACCCCCCCACTGACCCCCCAACACCCAAACCTCCCTGTTGAGCCCCAACCACCTTCACCTGGACCTCCTTGTAGAGTCCCATTTCCCCTGAACCTGGAACCCCCTCCAATGAGCCCCTGTGCATCCAGACCCTCCCCCTCAGACCCCACACTGAACCACGTGCACACAGATTGCCCCACACAGAACCCTCTCACCCCACACCTGGATCTTCCCACACTAAGCCCCTCCACGTTGGATCCTGCTGGGCTGAGCAGGGGACCAAGGCTGGGTGTGTGTGCGAGGTTCTTTCCCTCTTGTTTGCTATCTTGGTGTGCCTGGCATGGAGGAGCACTGCCCCGGGGTGTTTCTGGGGCAGGCCCAGCCCATGCACTGTGTCAGGGTCAGGTGCAGGAGAGTCTGGGGGCAGGAAGCGGGCTGCAGGGTGATTTCCCACCTCTGTGCAGCCAGAGCCTGTGCTTCCCACTGCCATGCTGGAGCCTCCACATTTATTTATTGACAAATAAAATATGCAGAATTTTGCATAATTTTAAAATATTGTGTGCAGAATTTTTAATTTTTTGGTGCAGAATTTCTTCAGGAGCATATATACTAAAACAATCTTTTGTCTTTATTCATGGCCAGAGCAATCCCATGTGTGTTGTAATGGTCCTTTTTTTACCTCTGAGTGGTTGTAGTTATTTGTCATTGTCTTTGATAGTTTTCTATTGACTTAGGCCCAGATCCCTCAAAGATACTTAGGGTATATCTATACCAGCAGTTCTCAAACTGTGGGTCATGACCCCACAGTGGGCCGCGACCCCATGTTAGTGGGGTCACCACAGCTGGCTTAGACTTGCTGGGGCACAGGGTCAAAGCCCAAGACCCACCACCCCGGGCCGAAGCCAAAGCCCGAGGGCTTCAGCCCTGGGTGGCAAGGTTCAGGTCACAGGCCCCTTGCATAGGGGTGAAACCCTTGGGCTTTGCCTTTTGCTCCCCGACCTGGGGCAACAGGGCTCGGGCAGGCTCAGTTCCCCTTCCTTGAGTCATGTAGTAATTTTTGTTGTCAGAAGCGGATTGTAGTGCAATTAAGTTTGAGAACCCCTGTTTAATTCTGCTGGGAGTGAGGTCTGGTCTATACTACCCGCCTGAATCGGCGGGTAGAAATCGACCTCTCGGGGATCGATTTATCGCGTCCCGTTGGGACGCGACAATCGATCCCCGAATCGGCGCTCTAACTCCACCAGCGGAGGTGGTAGTAAGCGCCGCCGACAAAAAGCGGCAGAAGTCGATTTTGCCGCCGTCCTCACAACGGGGTAAGTCGGCTGCAATACGTCGAATTCAGCTACGCTATTCACGTAGCTGAATTTGCGTATCTTAAATCGACTCCCCGCTGTAGTGTAGATGTACCCTGAGTCTCTCAATGTGGGCTAACAGACTTGTGTTAGTGTGGCTTGTACTAGCGTGCTAAAAAGAGGTAATGTGGACATTCTGGCTGGGGCTCAGACCCTGAAGCCCAATAATTTTACAATGTATATTGTACACGCCACACAATTCAGAGATAAGACACACTGAGTGATCATATACTGGAAGGTCCAGGCCCAAAGTAGTGCATATAGTTTTTGTTTTCAAATTAAATGGAGGATTATTATTTAGAAGGATTAGTAATAGAAATGTATTTTAAAGAGGAATTTCAATGAAGAAATTGAACTAGGAGAAGGACAGCAGTCCAGCCTAAAATGCAGTATGACCAAGAGAAGACACAAAACTTAGTATGAGAGAAGAATATGAAGGGCTTGTTCACACATGAAAGTTACTGTAGAATAAGGTAGGGTGTGAATTTAAAGCAGAATAGCTATTCCTGGATAACTCCATGTGTAGACACACTTATTCCAGAATACGAGTGCCTTTTTCTGGTTTAGTTTAATCCACTTCCAAAGCCCTAAGTCTATACCTACACTAAACTTTTTCTATGAGGTTTCCCACCATAACTACCAGTGGGGCAATTCCAATGGTGAAGACAATGGGGGAACAGTAGTGTAGACTGGCTGTTGGTGTCTTAACCACCATGCCATCTATCATGGTACAGATCTGGTCTAGATGAAACAGTGGTTAAAGTACTGGCACCTTGTCTGTACTAGAGCTTCGACCAGTGGAACCATCCCAGTGCTAGCAATGGTGGGAAATTTGAGGGGACAGTCTAGTGTAGACAAAGCCAAGATAAGTGGTTAAGCAGAAGGTTTAGATGGAGTGAAGGGAGAAAGAGGAGGAACAAGGAAAAATAAAACCAGATTTAGTAAAGAGAAAATTGGTTCACAGCCATCATGAGATATTTTTAAGAGTAAAATGTACATCCAACACTTTGTCAAGAGATTTTTTCTCCCCCTTACCAAGAATCCTATAGCGAAAAGAATGTTTTAGTAACTTATTCAAATGATTGAGACCCAGGAATTCATGATTTCTAATCCCAGTTCCAATACAGACAATCACTGTAGTTTTAGAATCATAACAGAAATTAAAAAGACTTACAGAATTAGATCACTGAACCCATCCTTTTTAGGTAAGTCATTTAAATCCAGTGCTTTACTTTACTCCTCTGTAAAATAGTAATATTTACTTACCTAACTCAAGAGTGCTGTGAATGATAATTTAATTAAAGTTTGTAAGCAGTTGGAAGATGAAAAGGAAGAGCTATGTACTTGCTAAGGGTTATTACTTTTATTATTACTGTTATTGTACTGAGCTATTGTAAACTACTGAAAGATACCTGGAGTAACATGTATTTCCTTGAGATGGCTTTTTTTTTAGAGGAGATTGGTATTTTGTATGATACTTCCACTAAATATGCAAAAATTAAGTCTGCATTATGTGCTTTTGTTTACTCTGGAAGCAAAGAAGTAGAAGTACTTAATAAATGTGGATTAACATAAAAGGAGTATAATATGTTTTAACCTATACTTACAAAAACTCACTCTACTGCTTTTGCTGAGAATTCCACAGTATTCCACCCCAGTAATGTTCTAGGTTATTTGCCAGGTGCATTCCTATTTCAGGTTATGTTTATATAACCATGGTATGGATAGAATTGACTTATTTCCATTGACAGTAAAGGGTAATTTCTTACCTGTAACTCTGTGTGACAAAGTCAGGCCGGATGGCTGCAAGTGGATCTTCATATTGGGTTTTGGGAGGTGAGCGGGTGCAAGCTCGCCCAGGGTAAGAGGACCCTCCCCCAGCCTATAGAGAGGATCCACTGAGCCTGGGACTCAAATAATTACGGGAGGTGGGGCAACTGAAAAAATAACAAGGACGGGTGTGTGGGTCAAAGGGTCAAAAGTAGGGAACTTGAAGGGGACACCGAGCAGAGAACCCCAGACAGCACCCACTGCTCTTCAAAGGTGTCAAGGGAGCCAGTGGATGCTGCCCAGAGGAACTCTGCCCAGATACATGAGCGGAGAGAGGAACTGAAGTAGGACCCACGGTTGCAAAGAACCCCCTCAGCCAACATCCTCTCCCTGGTGTTATAGATGGCCACTTTGGCCATCGCTAAGAGGAAATTGACAAAGAGGTCCCGTGTCTTTGTGGAGCCACAGACAGGGTGTGCATATATAAAAAGGTGTGGGGAGAAGTGCAGCCAAAAATGTAAAAGGAGGACCAGGAGTAGCTGGAATAGGGGCTGCAGCCTGGCGCACTCAAGAGAGGCATGCACCATGATCTCCCTCATGCCACAAAAGGGACAGGTATCGGGAACAGAGGTGAACCGCGCCAGGTACATGCCCATGCTCAAGGCTCCATGAAGGAGCCACCAACTGATATTCCTGGCGGGCCGTAGAGCCAAGGTGGAGTATAGGCTGGCCCACCGGGGTTCCTCACTCTTGACAGATGACATTAGGTCCTGCCATTTAGTGTTGGGGCGGGACACAAGGGTGAGGAAATGAAGAGTATGGAGCACGAGTGTGTACAAATGTGCCAGTGGCGCAGTTCTAAAGCAAATCTGCTGCAGGTCATGCAGCCAGCTCGAGGTATATGGGTGGGCAGCCAAGGAGGCTCATGGGACAGAGATCCAGGTCCTCCAGAGCTCGAGGGGGATGTACATGCCCCCCACCACCAGGCCCTTCTCCACTGCCTCCTGGGTGGCAGCCTCCGATGCCAGGAAAAAAACCACCTTCCCGTATATCTTGGAGGCCACTACCATGGCCGTGGGTCCCACCACCCTCACCAACGCCCGCATTAGGTCTCTACGTGGGGTGAGGTGGGCACCAGGAGGCAACAGACACCGTGCTTCCTGGTCAGGGTGGGAAAGGGATGGAACCGGAGACGTTGGCCGGGATGGATGACAAGGTGGCGGGTGGAGGGGCTGCAGCCACCTGAGTGTACACTCTGGGGGTTGAGGAAGGGATGCCCCCAGAGCTGGTGGAAGGGACGGCAAGGGGGAGCCATGGCTGATGGCGGGGCTGCGGCAGAGGGGGTAGCCCCTACCGTGGGGGACTTGGCCTTCCGGGTGGGGCTTTTATCCTTTTTCTTCCCCTGGTCCTTTCTACCATTTCTCTCTCCTCCAGAAGAGACAGAAAGACATGGCAGCAATGGGAACCGCACCTGTGCCCGCTGGGCGATGGTAGGTGGTCCGGCAGCGGTGGTTGAGAGGGTAGCCACAGGGATGGATTGGCGGAGCAGGCAGAGCGGGGGCAGCAGCGTCAACCCGGGGGGGGCCACTCCACCCACCGTTTCCCCCACCATGCTTGGAGGGGACAGGGATGAACACCGAGTGGGTGGGGGGAAGGAGGGGAAAGGCCAATCAGCCCTGCCCACTAGGCTGCAGGCAGGGGAGGAGGGTGCCTAGAGAGGAGAGTATGGAGGCACCAATCAAGGCAGGGAAGGGTTGGCACAATCCCCAATGCGAGATGGGAATGCTGGCTCCTCCGGCCGCACTGGAGAGGGGAAGGACTACAATATCATGGGGGGGTGTAGTGAACAGTGTGGCTTAACATAAGAGGGGAAGGGGCACAAGCGCATTAGGAGGGGACATGGGGCACAGAGCCGGGGGGGTTACTGGATGAGGGTGTGGCTACGGAAGGCAAAGGGAAAAAGGAATGGACTGGGAGCAGATGGTGGACAGGGCAGGAAAAACACAGGGGCTAACTGCAAGGGCCTGGGCGGGGCAGGGAAACAAAATCTACTAGGGGACCAGGGCAGAAGGGGTGACAAAAAAGGGGCAGCAAGGGGTGGGCGGGGCAGGCAGCATAGGAAAAGGAGGTAAATTGCTGCAGGGAGGCTGGTGGGCAAAGCAGAGGGTGGGAAAGTCCACCAGCTAAAAGCAGCAGAGGAGGGAAGGGGAAAGGCATGTGTGCTTGCGCAAAGCTGTTTTTGCTTGCTGCTGCTGCAATCCCAAATGGTGGAGAAAAGGGGTGAGGCAAGTGGCTGAGTTGAAGGGTGAGGCGCAAGTCCAGATGGCAAGTGGGGCTGGTGGAGGCGATAGTGGGAGGGATAGATGGACGGGGAAGTGCTCCACACCTCTTCCCCTTCTCTCCACAACAGAAGCAGCTACCACCACCACAGGAGCAAGGATGAAAAGAGTCAGTCCAGCCACAAATCCCCTCCACACATAGGCACCGCTGCCGACTTCTGCTGGCACCGGCGGGCGCTCGACCTCCCTCTGCTTCCTGCCCCTGCTCCGCCCCCATTCCAACCCCTTCCCCAAAGTCCCCGCCACAACTCCGCTCCCTCCCTGCCCCTATTCCAACCCCGTCCCCAAATTCCCAACCCGGCCCCACCTCTTCTGTGCCTCCTCCCCTGAGCGCGCCATGTTCCTGCTCCTCCCCCATCCCTCCTGGAGCTTGTTACACTGTTTTGCAGTGGCAAGCGCTGGGAGGAGAAGTGGGGATGCGGCGCACTCAGGTGAGGTGGGATGGGGTGGGGGAGCTTGGCTGCCGGTGGGTGCAGAGCACCACCAATTTTTCTCCGTGGGTGCTCCAGCCCCGGAGCACCCATGGATTCAGTGCCTATGCCTCTACAATGTTCTGCGGAGTTCCTGCATGCTCCACCAGCAGCAAAAGTCCTCCTCTTCCTCCTCCTCAAGGCAGCAGCAGGCTGCCAGGCAGCAGAAACAGCAGCAACCAACAGTCAGTCAAGCAGCCAGGAGGGACCCCACAGGTGGTAGCAAAGGCAGGGTCCCTCATTCCCCCTCTGGGGAGCAAGCCAGCAGGCAGGACCCTCAAGGAGCAGCAGCAACCAGGAGACCACCAGCCAGCAAGTTAGCAGGGCAGGTCTGGCCCAGACAAAAATTGAGACAAGTGCTCTAGGCCTAGTAGCAGCTCCACACCAGCAAGAGAGTCTGGGAAGGCCGATATGTTAGCCTTAAAATGTTAAAGGCCCTTTTTCCCACAAGCTGAGAAGCGGTTACCTCAGGTCAATTAGGGACACCTATCCCAATTAATGGCTGCCTGAGGCCTTTAACACCCCCCACCCCCAGGGGGCAGAGGAGAGGGGAAGAGAGACTCACGCTACTGCCAGGCTAGTAGCAGTAGAGAAATAAGTTTCTCCAGGGTGAGAGGCTATGTTCCTTCCAATAGGGGAGACAGCCAAACCTGAGTGCCTGCTAGGGAAAGGACTGACACTCCAGTGCAACCAACAGGGCAACACCTTGCACCAGCGAGGAGTCAGCAAAAGGTACCCCCCTGGGTTTTTTTTGTTTATGAGACTGTTTCCTTTTTGTTTGGTGGAGGATCACCCTGTAGGCTGACCCTCAGTCCTACCCTGAAAGTATTACCAAGGGAATACAGAAAGGGGGAAGGCAAACCCTCCCCTGAGTGGGGCTGATTACCCCAGTCCTGCCATCACCAGAGAGGGAAGTGCTAAGTCTGGTGAGATGAAGGAGGTGCCCTGCCACATCTGCTTCTAGTAAAATATCATTTGACTAAATTTTTACCTGTGGGTTAGACAGGTTAGAACTCCTCTAGCTTAAAGATTTTTTTTTTTTTTAGCTTTTTGAGGAACAGGCAGATCAAACTGGTTGTTAGGTCAATTTGCCTCAGTGCCCTCCAGCACATTCCGATTCAGATCTCTTGATGAGCGGGAAGCAAAAAATCCCCAAATTTGTAGTGTAGTCAATGGCCAAAGATTATTTACGAGAGAATGGGACCATCAGAAAGACGTAGGGCTGTCGATTAATTGCAGCTAACTCATGTGATTAACTAAAAAAAAAGTAATCGTGATTAAAAACAATTAATTTGGCTTAATTGCACTGTTAAACAATAGAATACCAATTGAAATTCATTAAATATTTTTGGATCTTTTTCTACATTGTCGAATATATTAATTTCAATTAGAACACAGAATACATAGTGTACAGTGCTCACTGTATATTATTGTTTTTGTTTACAAGTATTTGCACTGCAAAAATGATAAACAAAAAATAGTATTTTCAATTCATCTTATACAAGTACTGTAGTGCAATCTCTTTATCATGAAAGTGTAACTTACAAATGTAGATTTTTGTTGTTGTTACATAACTGCACTCAAAAACAAAACAATGTAAAACTTTAGAGCCTACAAGTCCACTCAGTCCTACTTCATGTTCAGCCAATTGCTAAGACAAACAAGTTGTTTACATTTACAGAAGATACTGCTGCCTGCTTCTTATTTACAATGTCACCTGAAATTGAGAACAGGTGTTCACATGGCACTTCTGTAGCTGGCGTTGCAAAGTATTTACGTGCCAGATATACTAAACATTCGTATGCCCCTTCATGCTTCCGCCACCATACCAGAGGACATGCTTCCATGCTGATGATGCTCGTTTAAAAAAAATAACGCATTAATTAAATTTGTGACTGAACTCCTTGGGGGAGAATTGTAGGTCTCCTGTTCTGTTTTACCTGCATTCTGCCATATATTTCATGTTATAGCAGTCTCGATGATGACCCAGCACATATTCGTTTTAAGAACACTTTCACAGCAGTTTTGACAAAATGCAAAGAAGGTACCAATGTGAGATTTCTAAAAATAGCTACAGCACTTGACCCAAGGTTTAAGAATCTGAAGTGCCGTCCAAAATCTGAGAGGGACGAGGTGTGGAGCATGCTTTCAAAAGTCTTAAAAGAGCAACACTCAGATGCGGAAACTACAGAACCCGAACCACCAAAAAAAATCAACCTTCTGTTAATGGCATCTGACTTAGATGATGAAAATGAACATGCGTCGTCGGTCCGTTCTGCTTTGGATTGTTATCAAGCAGAACCCATCATCAGCATGGATGCATGTTCTCTGGAATGGTGGTTGAAGCATTAAGGGACATATGAATCTTTAGCACATCTGGCACATAAATATTTTGTGACGCCGGCTACAACAATGTATAAGAACATCTGTTCTCACTTCCAGGTAACATTGTGAACAAGAAGCCGTCAGCATTATCTCCTGAAAATGTAAACAAATTTGTTTGTCTTAGCAATTGGCTGAACAAGAAGTAGGACTGAGTGGACTTGTAGGTGCTAAAGTTTTACATTGTTTTATTTTTGAATGCAGTTATTTTTTGTACATGATTCTACATTTGTAAGTTCAAATTTCATGGTAAAGAGATTACGCTACTGTACTTGTATTAGGTGAATTGAAAAATACTATTTCTTTTGTTTTTTACATTGCAAATATTTGTAATAAAAATAAATATAAAGTGAGCACTATACACTTTGTATTCTGTGTTGTAATTGAAATCAATATATTTGAAAATGTAGAAAACATCCAAAAATATTTAAATAAATGTTATTATATTATTGTTTAACAGCCATTAATCGCGATTAATTTTTTTAATTGTGTGACAGCCCTAGAAAAAAGTCATTAAAAATGTTAGCTTCTTAATTAATGCTGGAAGGAGGCGGCGAGTAGGAATACACTCAAACAAAGGGCACAATTCTGCACTGTGTGCCAACTTGCAGCTTGGGGGAAAGGTTAACCAATTTTGTCCCTGTGACAGAACTGACAATATTCAGGATAAACCTTACTGGATTAAGTTAAACCTTATTAAATTAAGTTTAATGTATTAAAATGCCATAGTTTATGTGTTATTGTAAGATTGCATGTAACTGCTTTAGGAGGAGGGAGTATGATAATGTAATTCCTCCTGTTATCAGTTCTTTGAAGCTTCCCTGTGGCGAAGGGACTCATTGTCTGTCTGATACCTATTCATGCTGTCTTCAAAGGTTCTGACTGGATTCTCTAGAGACCAGCAGACAAAGAAAGGACATTTGATAAATAACCTGGTGGTGAACTGACTCAGGGCTTTGGTTCAGCTCCAGCAAAGGGACAGGACCTCCTATCCATGGAAGGCACCAATCCTTAGGGAAGGGTTGGAGGAGCCCTGGAGATGGCAAGGGGTGGGGGGGGGGGAGAAGCTTATTAGCATGCATGTAGGTTCTTTATTGTTTTTAATTTTTTCTCTGTAGTGCTTAAGAATAAAAATATGCTTGCTTATAAAGAACTGTGTGATAACGTATAAATGTGGGCAATTACACTATTATCAGACTCTGAAGAGGAAACAAGTCGGCCCGTTTAGGCTGACCGTTGTTTGCTGGGGATAACACAGTGATGATAGGGAAATACTCTGATCAGGAGGGAGAGAGATAATGGGTCTCCACCTAAGAAAGGCAATGGCTAGGGGGCCAGAAGCCTGAGGATCGATACTCTTGCTGAACCACTAAGGGGAAATAAGGTTCAATCGTCCTGATCTGTGAAAGCACCCTCCTGATACTGGGCTGTTGTGGTGACTGGAGAGATCTCTATTCTAACTTAAACAACCATGGGGCCTGTCAAATTTCAGGCAGGCTGCTCATGGGTTGCAGCATTCCCTGAAATTTCGGCAGTGTTTTGGTCCCATCCTCAATATACTCCTTGCGTCCTCAGCCTTATCCATATGCCAGGGCTTGCAAAGGGATCCTTAGGAGATTGGTTTACAGCAGTCTCTGCAGTGCCTGAGCTGAGGGGACTCATGGCAGATTATGAGGTTTTTGGGGGCCCCTTTACAGCGTTTCAGCCCTTTCATGCAATGTAAAAGGAACAGAGTGTAGGCAAGGATCTCATCCGATATCTTCAGAGAAGCAAATAAAGAGGTAGAACTGTCAAAGATATTCCAAATTTCACTTATCTGTAGGGAGACTCGTTCATTTTGGGATTAGTTTTCCAAGGTCAGGTCTATACTCAAAACTTTCAACAGTATAGTAACATCAGTTAGGGGTGCAACTTTTTTTTATTTTTTACGTTTATGTCAGCAAAAACCCTAGCGTAGACACAGTTATATCTGCAAAAATGTGCTTTCGGGCATAGCTTATTTTGTTTGGGGAACTAGTGTAAAATATGCTGACAAAACACTCTTTTACCAGTAAAAAGTTCAGCTAGACAAGGCAACTATAGCTAAACTGGCACACACTTTCTAGTGTGTAGACTAAGTCAAAATGTCTCCTTACGAAGAATTTTTCCTTGTGTATTTCAGTGAGTCATTTAAGCTTCATACTTTTTAAAAAGATCTCCAAAATGTAAATGATCCACACACAGATTAAGGATTCCTGGAGACATTGGACACAGAGGGGGACTCTTTTCTTTTATTCAAGTGACTCTTCAATTTATATTTAGTCTATTTTATGAGGACCGGTCTCTAAGTCATTGAAAGTCACAGGCTGAGAAAGACATTGCAATGCTGGAAAGCATTATGAATACCACTCAGTGAGGAATGGTGCTGTGAACCAGGTTAAGATGGTGGCTCACAAAAAAATCAACAAACTGGAGGACATGGTCTTTATTTTTGGACTTCATAACCAATCTGCTATCCTAGGATACAAAATTAATTATGTAAATAGTGTGAATACATCAATATCTTCAACACATCAGTGAACTGAATAATTGATTTAGTGCATTACAATAACTTTTTCTTGGTAATCAAAAAGCCCATAGCATCTAGGGATTTCAGTAGATATTATTATATAAACACATGAGCATAATTTTAATCTAGGATCATATGAATTTTGTCCACTTCTTCTTTGTTCTTTTTATCTGGGTTCTCCTTTTGAGTCTTTTGTTCTTTCTCTGGGGATCTTTTCCCTCTTGAAGTTGCTACACAAATCTTTCTTTTTAAATACACACAAGAAAATTTATTTTGCTGCATCTTGAAAACCCTGTAAAGGGACTCTGAATGCAACCTGAAAAGTGAGAGAAGCACGAACATTTGACATACACATTGGAAATTCTGAATGTGTTATTATTTTGGAGTGAGCTGAAGCCAGGTGGTATTGTGAGGCTTTCAGTGAAGGAAATATCTTGGGAGATGGGAGTTGCAAATGGGGGGTGCAGTTACTTTGTAGGGCTTTAGCTAAAGGGTGTGGTGGGATGGAAGGGCTACTGTGATAACCAGGTAATTTTTTTTGTTGGTGCTAGATGATTATTTGGTGAGACCTCTCCCTCAGCCTCTATAACACAAAATGGGACTGGGAAGAATTGCTGTGAACAAGGAAAAGCCCCCCAGCTGCCCCTTTGCTCCCTCCACCTCAACTTCAAAGTGGAAATCCAGAAGACTGCATGGTGCAAACTGCAAATTACAAAATCACAATAAAAACTTGGGCCATTTTGACAGAATGCTGGGAAGCAACACCTATTGAAGTCCTGGGAAGTGGGTGCTGGGAACCAACAACTGAGCCAGCACTCTGGTCATTTAAACACCTTTAATTCCCCCAAAGTGGAAATGTTGGGACCAAATTAATGGATTAGAATGGGGAAGGGGGGACTAATGAGCAAACTGGCCCAATAACACAGGAGGTATAAGACATAGGAAGGAGGTGCAGGATTAAGGGGCAAACTAGCAGAGCCAGAACCAGAAAGGATCTCTGGGTAGAGAGATCTCTTCCCTCTACTCTCCTCTGCACAGAACTGAGGAGAAAATGAAACTAAATAAATACAGTCTATGCAGCAGTAAGGTGGTGAGAAGAGCAAGTGTAAAGAA
This sequence comes from Trachemys scripta elegans, assembly GCF_013100865.1. Taxonomy (NCBI): domain Eukaryota; kingdom Metazoa; phylum Chordata; order Testudines; family Emydidae; genus Trachemys; species Trachemys scripta. The sequence goes on along the minus strand of NC_048298.1, from coordinate 26,648,447 downwards.
AACTGCACTGTGGTGTTTAACAATGGAAGGACTCTGAGTCTGAGTGTGTAGATAGAGCAGAAGATGGTAGTGGGATGTCCCTGTCACAGAAGTGCTATAGTGTGAACATAAGAATGGCCATTCTCGGTCAGACCAAAGGTCCATCTAGCCCAGTATCATGTCTTCTGACTGGCCAATGCCAGGTGCCCCAGAGGGAATGAATAGAACAGGTATCATCAAGTGATCCATTCCCTGTTGCCCATTCCCAGCTTCTGGCAAACAGAGGCTAGGGACACCATCCCTGCCCATCCTGGCTAATAGCCATTGATGGACCTATCCTCCATGAATTTATCTAGTTCTTTTTTGAACCCTGTTATAGTCTTGGCCTTCACAACATCATCTGGCAAGGAGTTCCACAGGTTGTGTGTTGTGTGATGAAATAATTAGTTATTGTTTGTTTTAAACCGGCTGCCTATTATGTGAGATGTGATTGCAACTATTAGTCCCAATGATTATTTGCCATTAAAAATAGTGAGAGCACAATGACATCCAGCTGCACAATGTTAACAAGTATCAGAGGGGTAGCCGTCTTAGTCTGGATCTGTAAAAAGCAACAAAGAGTCCTGTGGCACCTTATAGGTAAATGATGAAGTACTAAGAATAATAAAAATAAAATAATAAAAAAAAATAATTAAAAGGAGTGAAACTATATTTATAGGGGTTTACAAGCAAGGGAGTCCAATTTAGGAAATCAGAATAGCACATAAGACAAATATGTGAATTACGGTATGAGGCTTTATGCAGATGTATAAACAGATAAGGGATTCTTTTAAACACTAAAAATGTATTAAAAATAGGAGTTATGTGAGTAAAATATTTAACTGAATTCTGTTTCCTTTAGCAGTTCAAGCCATCATTTCAGATAGGGAAGAGCAGCTTTGGCTAGGCAGAAGGACACAGTGTGTGTAAGGTTCCCACTAACATGTTCCTAGAATACTGGACATTCTGGCACTTCCCAAAACAGCGTCGGCCTGCCCCTGCTTGTGTGACTCAGCCCCTGTCTGCATGACCCTGCCCCTATGACAAAGTTATGCTGCAAAGGAGACACCATTTTCAAGAGTGAGCTGCTTTTGCCCCCACTGGTGTGATCTCACATGTATGGTGTGTGCAAGGTCACGCTACACAGGGGACAGCATTTTCAAAAGCAAGTTGCCCCACCCTCACTGGCATGATCTCACATGCATGATGTGTACGAGGACATACCACTCTGGGGACACCATTTTCAAGAGCCAGCTGCCCCGCCCCCACTGGCATGAGCTCACATATGTGGTGTGTGCAAAGTCATGCCGCTGAGGGACATTTTCGAAATGGCACTGCCCTGTCCTGACCAGCCTGACCTGGCATGCAGCATGTGAGGTTGTGCTGGCGGGAGCGGAGCAGTGTGCTTTTCAAAATGGTGTCCCCTGTCCAATACCAGACAGAACTGGATATGGTTTTGTCCCAGTACAGGATAGGGGACAAACCAGCAAAAAAGCCGGCCCCTCCAGTACAAAACTGGATGAGTGGCCTCCCTGATTGTGCCTGTAGGACCACAGCCCTATAAGGGTGTGTGGAGATTTCCTTTCTGCAGGAGGAGCAGAGAGCCCCTCTATCCCCCCCAACCCCTTTCCAAACAGCTGCTCACCTCTGATGTGGTAACATTTACCCCCTCTACCCTCCCTTCCAAATCCCAGCTCCCACCCTCTCCTTCCCCTGCCTTCGGTGCACTCAGTTTGCCCCCTGCACAGATTTTACCCACCCCTCCCCCCTCGGCTTTCACAGCCGGCACACTCTCTCCTCCTCCCCAAGTAAGGGCAGAGTGAGGGCAGCTAGCGTCTTTAGTGGCTGTTACTGAGCACGCGCAGCCCTCCCGCGCACGCTCAGAAATAGCCGAGCTGCCCCTTGTGTCTGAGAGGAACGAATGGGGAGGGGTCCTCCAGCCGGGCGGTAGGATATTGATCGCTGCTCTCCGCCCTGGGAGGAGGAGAGAGAGGCAAAGGAGCGCCTACGGCTGGGGCTGGCTGAGCAGCGGCGGCAGGAGACAGGGGAGCGAGCGGCGTGGTGGGGCCGGCGCTGAGGCCAGTCCTCACTCCGAGACCGTTGCGCCCTGCAGTCGGAGGCAGGCGGCGCTGGAGCGAGGAGCCGGGAGGATGAAGCAGGAGGGAGCCGGCCGGGGAGCTGCTGCCGGGCTCGGCGCGGCGGCGTGGGGCGAGGAGGGCGAGGCGGAGAAAGTTGTCTACTCCCGGTCGCAGGTGTCTTTCGCCGGCACCAAGGCGCTGGGCGACGCCTTCAAGCTCTTCATGCCCCGCTCCACCGAGTTCATGAGCTCGGACTCGGAGCTGTGGAACTTCCTCTGCAGCCTCAAGCACCAGTTCTCCCCGGTCATCCTGCGCAGCAAGGACGTGTACGGCTACGCCTCCTGCCGGGCCGTGGTCCCCGACGGGCTCCCGGCGCCGGGACACCGCACCCGCCGCGGAGCGACCAGGAGGCGCCCCCCGGCCGCCGGCGCCAAGCGCGGAGCGCCCGGCCGCGCAAAGAAGGGGAGGAAACGCGCCCCAGCGCTTGCCGGTCCCCCCGGCAGGGAAGCGCAGCGGCCGCGGGAGGAGGAACAGGTCGACTCGGCCGAGGTGCCCTCGTGTGCTCCCTTTGGGGGCCGGTCCTTGGAGGAGATCTGGAAAGCGGCCACCCCCAGTCTTACCACCTTCCCCACCATCAGGGTGCGGGGCAGCGTCTGGAATCCGCGGAGCCTGGAGGCGGCGCGGCGCCAGGCGCAGCAGATCCTACGAGTGGACCTGGCGCCCGTGGTGAGGATCCGCCGCTTCCCCGTAGCCAGATCGTGAGCTGCTGCCCCGCCTGGGAGCGGGGACATCTGGGGGGAGGCTCTTCCCCTGGAAGAAGCGAACAGAGACAAGTGTCAGTCACCTGTTTACATTGCATTTGTCTGGATCGTGTCCTTCTACTGCACTTTATGGCTCAGACTGATGGGACCATTTCCTCCACGGAGCCAGATTCCTGCCCTCCCAAACCCGGATTGAGAACCTGCTTGGCCCCTGTCACCAGCTGCGACTACCACCCTCACCTGGACTGAGAGGCTGTTTCGCTATGTTCCCTAGTAGGGGCCACGGTCCTCATCTATCGTATTTATGCCCAAAATTGATAAACTATTTGGCAGGCATCTCAAGTAGGGACTAAGGTCTACTTCCTTCCATTCTCTCCCCTGGGACTACCTCACTGGTCTGGAAGTCCACCCAAGAAGTTATTTTCCAAAGGAACTTGCTGTCATGCTTGTATAATAAAGCACCTGACTCTTGCTTAATTTTTTTCCTAACAGATTGGATTATGTATGTTTTTTGTGATGTTGCACTAGTATGTGCTCAGGGTATCTTGAATCCCAAGTGTTCCCAACTTCAACCGACTGAAGCTTTGACCAAGGATGCAAAAAAAAAATATGGAGGTTCAGAACTTGTGGCTGTCTCAATGGTGCAAAAGTTTCCTTAGTGATCTATAAAAGGATGTATGTACTGTGTGCTATACTTTTTGTATCTAAAGTCATTTCTAAAGTTTTATAACTGAATTAAGTACTTGGTTTTTATGGAGCACCGGAAGCCGATTGAATCACTCTTATTTTATATACTCTCTACTTCAGTAACACTTATTTGGTCAATGTAAGTGAACTTAATAAAAGTGAAAGAGCAACGAATGCTGTTTCAGTACATTGAGACTAACTGCAAAGGGCTGGATAGTTGTTGGATAGTTATATACCTTTTGTGTAATTCAGTGGAACAAGCAAATAGTTTGACATATTTACTGCTCTAGTAAACAAACCCAAAGTTACTTAAAGTGAGAATATTTATTTAAAATCTAGTGTAAAAGAGAAATAACTATGTATGATGATTACTAGAAGGCAGGCAATATACAGTCTCATCATTAGTGCTAGCAAGTGATTAGTTCAAGTGGCCAAATATCAGAATTCTAGATTATCTAAGTGCCTTTTTAAATAGAGTTAGCAATACTCTATTGTGGTAGCTAGTGCCTTCTTAGTTAAAGTAGCACAGGTTGTCACTTCAGTGTCTAGAGTCCGGTAGTGGTGATATTTTAATATGAACATGAATTCCTTCAAGTATTGTTTTTGAAAATCAGTTGCAGCTAAAATATGGTATGCAAGGACTCATTAGAGAGTTACAGTTTATGGCTAAAGGCTCGATTTGACTGAGGCTTTGTGTTTTGGCTGTCTTGTCTTGTACAAATGCCCATTTTTAAGGCAAACTACAAAGCCTTTACTAGATATTTAAAACTGTTTAACATTTTACTCATCCTTTTATACATCTTTTTTGGTGCTTTCACAATACTAAAACTGAAATAGTCCCAGTGGGGAAGATAAAGTTGATAAAGGTACGGGGAGGGAAAAGGATCTTGGAAATTCCAAAAGAGGAACAAGTAACTTGCTTTAACTGGTCATTTATATCCCTATAGGTCCTTAGAAATAAGACCTGCTTCTTGATTTTCCCTGTTCAATTTATTGGTTCTTCAAATTCCTTTGCTCCTTCTTAGCAGAAATGGTTAGATTTGATTATAGTGACATTTGTCAAATTTTGTTATATAGTGCTAATTTTAATTAAAAAGTAGTTCTCTCCCTTTTCTTTGAATCTTAATATTTTGGGTTATTTATACCATTGTTCATTTCAATCTAAATTGCAATATCCATATCTTTCTAAAATCAAAAGCTTCATCAATCTTGTAGGTGCTGTGCTTTTAAAATTATTTACATAAAATGTGATGACAAGCTGATTGCTGTACCCTACTACCATTTCAGATTCCAAAACACTAGGAAATCATGAAAGAGCAAGGTATATTTATATAAATCCTATCTGAAGCTTACATTTTTCTTAGATATACCTTGGTATAATTTATATGCTGACTTGAAAAACCTTATTGTATGTTGAACTGGTAATAAGAATAAATACCCAAATGTACAGAGTATTAAGGGCCAAATTTGGCCTTGACTTATTTATGACATTGGCTTCCCAAAGTTGGACCATGGATTGATATACCAATAAATAAGAAAATGGGTGAAATACTGGCCCTATTGAAATCAGTGATGAACATTCCAGTGACTTCAATAGGATCAGAATTTTATCCATTACTATTTTGTATGTTCAGTGTAACTTCATCCCATATTTAGACTCTGGATTGTTTTTAACACAATAGACATAGGTGGAGTTTGAACTCTGACTTTGTGTTTGGCTTTTTAAAGCTATTTCTTAGAAATATGCATCACTGATCACTGTAGCTTATGGGGGGGGGGTTTGTGCGGAGTGTGTGTGTCAAATCAGCCTCTGGTTTAGATCCCAGCCTTGTTAATTCAGTTCCTCATTCTGATGAGGTAGCTAGTGGTTTGAAAGTTGCCATTCTTACTGAAGCATTTATAGTACTACACCATGCATGGGAAAGAGAGAACACAATGTATAAATATAGTTGAGTACAGGGATACTGTGGTAGGGTTTGGGATTTTTTTAGGTAGGAGGAAAGGGGTGGAGATTACGGAGTGCTGCAAGTAGGAAGCAAGGGTGTGGGAACATGAGTGCATAAATTGCCAATCTCAGAACTCTTGTCTTGTTTCTTCTTCTCCCAAAACTCTTGTTTCATTGAGGCTATGCCTCATTAGAGTAGGGCAAAGGACTCCTTCCTATCTTCTTCATATCCATAGTGGAATATCAGCCTCTGGAGATGGCAGTTGCAGCTGTTCTAGCAGCCCTTGTTGTTTTTACAGATCTTTCATACATTCCTGAATTTTAGAGCCAATAGGGACTGCTCTGATCATTTACTTGTACCTCCTCCATAACAGTGCAGAAAATAGGGAACCCAGCTTTTTCTAGCTGTAGCTGCATCTCTTTTAAGAGAGCAGTTTGAATTTGTCAAGTTGCTCTAACTAGCCCTGGCTCAGTACTGCTAATAGCTAACATAGGGGTCTGTGAAAGTATATAAAGAGGTTTCAGAGTAGCAGCCGTGTTAGTCTGTATCCACAAAAAGAACTTGTGGCACCGTAGAGACTAACAAATTTATTACAGCATAAGCTTTCATGGGCTACAGCCCACTTCTTCGGATGCATATAGAGTGGAACATATATTGAGGAGACACACAGACACACACACAGACACCCCTTACCAACTCTGAGAGGCCAATTAAGAGAAACTTTTGAAGTGATCATCAAGATAGCCCAGTACAGACAGTTTGATAAGAAGTGTGAGAATACTTACAAGGGGAGATAGATTCAATGTTTGTAATGGCTCAGCCATTCCCAGTCCTTATTGAATCCTGAGTTGATTGTATCTAGTTTGCATATCAATTATGCTCTAATAAATCTGTTAGTCTCTAAGGTGCCACAAGTACTCCTGTTCTTTTTGTGGATACAGACTAACACGGCTGCTACTCTGAAACCTATATAAAGAGGGATTATCTGTAACTTTCACTCCATGCATCTGAAGAAGTGAGGTTTTTTACCCATGAAAGCTTATGCCCAAATAAATCTGTTAGTCTTTAAGGTGCCACTGGACTCCTTGTTGTTTTCGAGGGATGATAAAGAAATTGTTGGGGATAAATGAAGACAATGTTAAATTGTTAGGGCTAGATCAGGTTTGGTTTGGTCCCTCCTGCCTACTGGCAGAGTTAAGGTGTGTGAGGCTATTAGAGATGTTAAAGTTAACTTTGTATTTCCTGACTTCCAGAGATTTATGTTTATCTATCTTCTGTGTTCTGGAAAGACACGGTAGATAACCTTCACTCTGTGTTAAAGTTTGTCAGTGACTTTCCTTTGTTTTCTGAGGAAGAGATGGGGCCATGATTGAGAGGGGTCCTAGGTATACTTTGCCACCATTCAGCTGCCACATCTGCCCTCCATGAGGGTTAGAGAGGAATGTGAAAGCTAATGGCCTGTGAAGAGTGCATCTAACAACTTGAGGTGGTGGCGGGGAGGGTCTAGAATATCTACTCCAGGGGTTAATAGTAGGAAGGGGCTCTGCCCTGTGGAAGGTTACAGAAGTGTGAAGTGGCTCTTTCATCCTTCAATTGAAGGAGAACACAGCATGCTGATGAATATAGGCTGAACCACTAGCTCTGAGGGGCCGGAACTGCCCCATTCAGCTCAATGAAGATTACACCTAAATCCCTCTCCTCCAAATCTCAGGACTGGTCTAAACTAGAAAATTAGGTTGATTTAACCACATCAAGCAGGGGTGTGAGAAAACCACACCCATGGTCAGTGTGGTTAAATTGACCTAAATCCCTGTATAGACACTTGTTGCTGGAAGAATTCTTCCAAGGACCTAACTACTGCTGCTCGGGGAGGTGGATTACCAATGCCACTGGGAGAATGCCTCTTGTTGGCATAACTAGTGTCTACACTGAAGTGCTCTTGTGGCACAGCTATGCCCCTGCAGCATGTTAAGTGTAGACAAGCCCTCACCTCTTTGTATGTATGGCATGATTGAACATTACCCTTTTCCAGCTCCCTGACTTGGTTTCAGCACCCTGTACCTGCACCATGCATTCTTGTTCCCAGCCCAGACACAGTCCACTGTGTCTACTGCTTCCTGCCAGGAATTCATTGAGCCTCTCCTGGCACAGAAGTGATTATCCTGGCTAGGACTCTTATGCCAACTTCTCTGGTGTCATTTTCAGTGTAGTAGCTAGTTCCTCCTCTGATCCCTGCCTAACACCATCATATTAGGTTTCATGTCCTGGACACAGTACTGCCCCTAAAACTGTCCCTGGAGAGGAGTTGTGCATACAGCACTGGGGTACTGAATTTCAAAATTTCACATGATATTCTCACTTCCAGAAGAAGTCCTATTGTAGCCCAAGACACCAACCAAAGGGCAGGTTGAGAACACCAGTGTGCACAGTCCCCAAATCTCCTGCATAGAGGTTTGCATGCATGTTCTTGGTTTCAAGAGGTAGTGCTTGGGTCTCTTGATCCGTCATGTGATTTCATTACTCAGCAAGTGTTGTTCACAAAGGAGTTCCTGAGGAGGCAATAGCTTGCAGAGGATGCTGTTGGTCAGCAGAGGTTCTAAAGTAGGGTTACCATATTAAATCATTTAAAAAAGAGGACACTCCATGGGGCCCCGGCCCCGCCCTTTCCCTGCCCCAACTCTGCCCATTCCCTGGCCCCACCCCAACTCCGCCCCCATTCGAACCCCTTCCCCAAAGTCTCCGCCCCTTTCCCTGAGCGCCCCGCATTCCCCCTCCTCCCTCCCAGACACGCGAAACAGCTGCCCCAGTGCTACCGGCTTCATGGTTTGCCAGGCAGTCTCCAGACCCTGCGCCCCCGGCTGGACACTTCCCCAGCGCAGCCGGAGCCTGGGAGGGGAAGCGCCCAGCTGGGGGCGCAGGGTCTGGAGGTCTGGGGGCTGCCCGGCAAACCGTGAAGCCGGTAGTGCTCGGGCATCTCGGCTCTTCAGCTGCACAGAGCTGAGGTGTCTGGGGGGAGCAGCAGCAGCCGCCGCTGCCGAAGCCACTCTAAGGTAAGCAGGGGACAGGGATGCCGGCAAAGCATTTTCCCGGACATGTTCGGCTTTTTGGCAATTCCCTCCAGACGGGGATTTGAGGACCAAAAAGCCGGACATGTCTGGGAAAATCCGGACGTATGGTAACCCTATCTAAAGCTACTCCTGTGGGCATTCTGTGCCAAAAAATTAAAAATTCTATGCATAATATTTTAAAATTCTACAATATTCTGCAGGCTTTTTTTGTCAAAAAATAAATACAGAGGCTCCAGCATGGCAGTGGGGAACACAGGCCACTGGTTGTACAAAGGTGGGAGGTCATCCTGCAGCTTCCCCACCCCCAGGGCACAGACTCAGTGGTGGGGTTGCCCCTGATCCTGACATAGCACAGGCCTAGGTCTACCCCAGAAACACCCTGGGGCCCTGCCCCTCTGCTCCATGTGCACCAGGTGTGGAGCATGCAGGCTTAACCAGGCAGGATCTAAGTGTGGAGGGGCTCAGTATGGGGTAAGAAGATTCTGTGTGGGACAATCTGGGTGCAGGCAGCTCAGTGGGGGGCCTAGGTGTGGGAGGATCTGGATGCACAGAGGCTTGTTGGGGGGGGGGGTTCCAGGTGCAGGGGCAATGGGACTCTGCAAGGGTTTCCAGATGAAAGTGCTGGGGCTCAGCAGAGGGATCTGGGTGCTGGAGGAGTAGGGTTTGGTGAGGTTGGGGTCTGGGTGCAGCTAGTTTGGGGTCAGTGGTGTGGGGGGTGGGGCTCATCAGGGAGGGGGTTTGAATGCAGGAAGCTTGGGGGGATGGTCTGGGTGCGGGGGGGTCTGGGTGCAGGGGGGCACCAGATGCAGGGGTTGAAGTTCAGTGGGGTGGGGTTTGGGTATGGAGAGCTAGGGGGCTTCTGGGTGTATGGGGTGAGGCTTGGTGGGAGTGTCTGGGTATAGGAGGTCCAGATGCATGGGGTTGGGTGGATGGGGGACTCCTCCCCCCACCAGCGACTCCTCCCCCCGCAGCGACTCCTCCCCCCGCAGCTGAGGAGCAATGAGGGCAAGAAGCAGGGGGGGATGCTGAGCTTCCTGCAGCTGGGGGAGGTTTCTAGGGATGGGTCTGACACAGCCCCAGCCACTCCTTGCAGGGGAAGATGAAATCCCATCTTCCCCTGCCTCCAGAGATCCCTGTTCAAGGTAGGAGCTACTGGCTGGAGTGTCCCCAGCCCTGTGGTGATTTACCTCTCCGCCGGCTGCTCTGGGTGCCTGAAGAAATATACCTGCGCAGCTAGGGAGTAGTGCGTAACTGCTCTTGCAGCTTCCCTTTGCTTCTCTGTCAGAAAGTCATTTTTCTGCAGGGAAGCAAAGAAATCTGCAGGGGACATGAATTCTGTGCACGCACAGTAGCCCAGAATTCTCCCAGGAGTATAAAGCTTTTGTAATGTAATACGTTTTGGAATATTTCTAAACAGGTCCTTGTAGTGTTGAATAGCTGATCTTAGGGGCACTTCAGTGATATAAGATTCCTGAGATCAGATCCTTAATTCTTCCCCCTTCTACCCTCAGGTCTACACCAAAAAAGTTAAAGAATCTGAAAATATTAAAAGCAGCTTTTGTGGGGGTGTGGAGAATATTTCCTCAATGCCTTGGACCAAGTAACCCAAAATTTGCCCCACAAATTCTACTGCAGTCGCTTTTGCAGAATACCGGTTTTCGAGACAAGCTTCCAATGCACATTGATTGTAGAGCATTTTGAAAATTATAAGCAGCTTGTATCGTGGAGGTTACATCTTGGGAGATCACTGACTAAATGACCCCAGATTTGCACCACAAATTACCAGTTGATGCACACAAGTTTTCATGACAAGTCTCCATATGCATGTGGGATTTAGAGTAATTTGAATAGTAAAATCAATTATTTACTGTGATGGTTGTACCCGAGGAAACCCTTGATTAAATGATCCCAAACTTGCTCCACTCTCTCTCTATCCTGATGGAGCATAGACATTTTCAAAACAATCTGTGTGCATTTGGCCCTTAGAGCATGAGTTGCTGGCTTTTAAACAAAAAGCTCGGTTCTTAGGCCCAAACTTCCAAAAGGGCCTCAAGGAAAATGCTGGCACAGAATAATCTCAGATATTTGCCACAGGTAGGATTTAAACTCAGTGTTTGTATTTTGCTTTGGTTCAAGCATCAGCATGTTGCCATGAGCTAGCCCGTGACTCTGTCTCCACAAACTTGCACACCACAGAGCAGTAGTCCCACAGTATATGTGCAAGTCACTGCAGCTTGCACCCAGGCTCAAACCAGTTTGTAGAGCTAACTTTAACTCCTAATAACTTTTAAAATATTTCTTCCCTGATAGGGCAGCAGGTGCTAGATCAAATCCAATTGGGTAGTGTCATTTTGGGATTGTTCGGTGCTATAGTTTGAGCCCTAAGCGTGCATAAAAAACATAAGAACTGGGAAATTTTACTGACTGGTCCTTTCTAGGAGATCATCATATCTTAGGACCCTCTCAACCAATCGGTCCAGATTTGCACCATAAACTTTACTGCAGGCCTTGCTGAGACACACCAATTTACAGGACAAAGGGAGTATGAGGATTTTAGAGCTCATCTCATCCTTAACTCTGGTAGAGCTAGTGCTCCATAATACATAAACAACATATGATCTTAAATCTGTCTGAATCTTTATAGGCTTGTAAAAAAATGTTTGTGATTTGTTTGGTTTGGGGATTTTTTGCTGCTGTTTTCTTATACTGTAAGGAGACCTGAAAGTGTTTTCAGAAATTTTTGATATCAAGGATTTCAAATTATATCTACCCATTTTTTTGCTGGGGAGCTTTCTGAACAATTGCAGAACCAGAAGCATTTAATGATATCACAGGAGTTTGAGGGGAATGGAATTTTAGTCATGGTTTACATTTACTTGTTTAACATCTGACAGATATTCTTGAGGAAAAAGCTGTCTTTGTTGAAGATTCAAATATTTCCCTACACAGTCCCCTGGAGTTTGAGAAAGCTCCCACTCCAGTTTCTTGTATTCCAAAACATTCAAGCAAAATTATGGAGGATGAGACTTGATATTCTTAAGGTTAAAAGAAGAAACAAACAGCAAAAAAACCCTCCAACCCTTTATTTGAAAATAATAAACATCTCCTTGCTTCTAACTCTGCAGCTCCAGAAATGCAGACTGTCCTCTCCTGCTGTTTTTGCAGTGGGTGGATTGGGGAGGGTGCTACTCAGTCAGTGATCTATAGCAAATGTCAGGTGCCTGGCTTGTACAACAACTTTTTAAGTGGCTGTATTTTAGTTTATTGGGTACAGTTTGCTTTCTCTCCTCCCCAGGAAGACTTTTACTGTATCTTCAACCTTCTCTGAATCCATCTTCTACATGCTCCAGCAGTCCACTTTGTTGGTGTATGAAGTCCATACCAAATGTTGCTGCTATTGCATGATGGGAGAAGACAAAGAGGTCATAGTTATATGTACACCCATTAGATATTGATAGTAAGTATTAAAAATGTGCATTGTCCTAATCTCAGGTTTGTAGGGTGAATGAAGGACTTAAGTCACTATACAAATGACTTTCCTGGATGAAAAGTCAAAACACTTAAGTGTTTCTCTTACTAGGATTTTTAGAAGCTAGTGCTTGAGTGGGCAGCAGGGGAGATTTCTTCCACTATCCTCTTTACACAGCCCACACATTCAAACACTTGAATTCTACAATGGGGATACTGCGTTGTTAAAGTTTTTTTTTTTCCAATTCAGTAATTCCAAAAATAATCACCCACTTCTTTCATTTCAGGATTGTTACAATCATTTATAATTGAGATTGTCTCCTGCTTTTGTAATACAAGAGAGAACTAGTGAGCACCGAGTGTATATTTCTGGAGGGATGGTGAGCTCTCAGAAATGAGTGTACTTAACAAACTCTAAATTCACTGTACAATAGAAAATTGTTTAGGTAACCTTGACAGAATAGTAACATTTCTGTGTATCTAAGAATCTCCCTCTGTGCAGAATACTCACTGCTGAGACTTAGCTCTTAAGAATTAAATTGATAATGGAATTCCTCCAGTTCTTAAGGTTTTTTGATGCATCAGGGCAGAAGTAGTGGGCTACAGCACAAGCCAAGCTCCTTAGAGCCATTATGTACCACATTCCTGTGTCTCCTCGCACACACAGTAGAAACGTTGCCTTACAAAGCAGTTGTCAATTCTTGCTTGATTGTGGTTGGCAAAGGAGAGCCCCACAAAAGACTATCTGCCAGCGATCTGGCTTTTCATTGGATCCCAACACCACCTTGTTGACTGGGTATCCTTTTGTGCTTATAATCCTGCCTTCTAGTTGGGATTGAAACTGTTGTCTAGGGTGCATTTTTTCTGACATTGGCTGCTGGCTATGCAGCTCCAGTGTCTATTTTTGGAAACATGCATACAGCTTTGTTTTTTGACACAGTTTTCCTTCAACTTCTTAATACACTAATGCCATTCTTGCTGTACCAGAAGATGAATCTCAGACCATGTCTACATTTCAAACTTTGGTCAATGCATGTTACATTGACATAAAGCTGCTGCAGTTAGTGTATCACTTGTGTGTGTGCATACTTGTCACTTTGCGTACTCACCAGGAGTTCTTGTGTTAATACAAAGTGCAATGCACCATGGGTAGATATCTCTGTGCCATATGGCACCTTCTGGCACAATGCCTTTTGGAGAATTTTCACAATGTGATGTGTAGTTCACATGAGTTTTGCAGGAGGTCTGGCGGCAAGGTGTCAAGTTCCCATCATGCAATTTTCTCCATCCAATAATGCCATCTCTATCCCATAATCTTCACACTTTTTTGAAAAATCCCCACAAACCTGTGCACCAGTTTTTGCTGTCCATCTCTGACAGAGGCATGGAACTCGCACAACTCTGCACTTATTGTCGTGAATGTTGCATACATAGCACAAATGATCCTCCTGTATTTGCAGAGCCACAGGAAGTACCGAAATAATGGGGGACATGATTATTTCTTTGAGGACAGATTGCTAGGGGTCATAGTGAAAAACAATTCAAGGAGCTGTTGCAGTGCTGCCTGGCCCTGAAGTTTTGGGGGCTGTTAGGAATTGTGTAGAGCGTGGTGTACATTTGTGAATATCACACTGTCTTTTAATGAACCTCTGAATTATGCAGTGCTTACCTATGAATTCTCCAGTCCTGTTCTATTACACAATGTGCTTTGAGTAGTGGTAGCTTTCTGCAGTATAAGTTATGAAGTAATAAAGATACCAAAAAGTGCAAAACATTAATATGCAATTAAAAACCAGTACAGTGCAAACTTATAAAATCAATTAACAGAACTTTAAAAGTAGAACAGTACTGTCCATTTAAATCCATTTCTGCCAAACATACGCCAGCCATGGCTTTCACAGGTCAGTGTATGTGAAGCAGTGGTTTTCCTTACTGTCCCGCAGTGTGGAGCGGTAGGGGTAAGGATGTGGTCCATGATACATGTGGAATTTTGGGGGGTGTAGGGTGCTGCTGAAATGGAGCTTTCCATTGACTGCAGAGGGAGGGAAGCCTGTGATTGTTGTAATTGTAGGTCAGCAAGAATGAAGCATTTGCGTTTTCTTCCTGAGATGGCCCATTTATGTCCTGGTGCATCTTCCTCTCCTTTTCCTACTGAGACTCCTAGGCCTTTCTCTTCTCTGCTTTCTCTTTCTAAGTCTATCTGCTATATTCACCCTCCAGGCCCTCTGTTCGTGGTTCAATGCACCACTGACTTGCAGCATCTTGGTGTGAACATGACCTCCCTAGTCCGCTTCTTTCTCCTCCTTCTCAGGGCCAGGAATTCCATGAGTGTGGAGGGAGCACTCCTCAAGATCACAATGACAGCAACTACAGATGAAATGGACAGTCACAATGGAAAGAAAAAGTTAAGTTTCAGAACTCCCTTCCCTTATTCCCACAAGAGTTTTAAACAAGAGATGCTTATTGACACTTCATGCTTAATGACAGCTTTGGAGCACCTCTGTGCAGCACTGGTCTCCAGCTGCAGCCCTGGTGAGTATGGCCTGCGGGGACTTCCAGCGCTGGGGCACTGTTTACACTGGCGCTTTATAGTGCTGCAATTTGCTGCGCTCGGGGGTGTTTTTTCACACCCCTGAGTGAGAAAGTTGCAACGCTGTTAATTGCCAGTATAGACAAGCCCAAAGAGAGTACAGCTGCTGCTATCATCTCGAAGCCATCCTGGCCCATATGCCGCTCGCCTTTTTACTGCAACGGTGCCTGCTGAAGTCTTGGGAAAGAAAGAAGTCATGGAGGAAGTCATGGAGGAAGAAATAAGGCTGCAATACCTGTAAACATTTGGGAGAGGATTGCAGGGTAGTTCCATGAAAGTTTCATTGAGATCTCTCAGGAGCATACAAGGGACATCCCTGTGTATATAAACAAACTGCTTATCCCCTCACCCCCAACCCTACAGGGGAATGAAAAGCATGTAACTCTGTCTCTGTTGGTTGTACCTCTACCTCTTCTCATACAAGTACAACAATGAAAAGTAGGTACCTGTGTCCTGCTAACTTGGAGTTGGGCCAGGCTCCATCTTCACTTTTAAATATTGTAGGGGAGAATGGATACCCACACTTCCACAAGGTTCTTTTCCCTGGATCAGGCTCATCCATGCTTAGCTGGTGGGACTGGCTAGACTGCGGTGGAGTCTCGAAAAGATCCTGGCTTGCAACTTACCTGGACACTCTCCTCTTTTTTTAATAGCTTCCTCCTCCTTCTCACTGTTCATGGCAGGGGTCTCTCTGTCGTGCTCCTCAGAGGTATCCAGGGTTGTGTGTGGGGCACTGATGGGGCCTCCACCAAATATGGCATGCAGCTCATTGTTAAAGTGGCAGGTCTATGGCTCAGCACCATATTGTCTGTTGGCTTCCCTGCCCTTGTGGTAAGTCTGCTGCAGTTTCTTTGCTTTCATGCGACACTGCTGTTGATCCCTGTCATATCCCTTTGCCTACATTCCCTGTGCATTCTTTTTGTAGATGTCAGTGTTTCTCTGACTGGTCCATAGCTGTGCCTGCAGAGCCTCTTCTCCCCACAGGCTCAGGAAATTCAGTACTTCCTGTCTTCTCCAGGCAGGAGCTTATCTATAGCGTGTAGCAGATTGGGCAGTTGCACACAACAAAGAAGAGCTGCTAGGTGTGCTCACCAACTGGGGCAATCAGGAAAGGGCATTTCAAAAATACACAGGGATTTAAAGGGTGGGATCTTTGTGGCCCATGGGTAGTGGAATTCACAATTGTGACTAGAGCAGTCATTATCGGGCATTGTGGGACAGCTGCTGGAGGACTGTCAGGGTCGACATAGGTATGGCAGATGACTGTCTTATCAGCCAGAGCAATGACTTTTCACTGGATTCCAACAACCAGGGCTGGCCTTACCATGAGAAAATTATGTCTGCTACTGGTGCATATGTATTCTCTCTGCTCTAGATGCAAAGAGATGGTGGAGGGCTGTGCTGGAGGAAGGAGGGCACAAGAGACAGAACAGGCAGGCAGGAGAAAAAGTGAGAGGGAATAACAGAAAGCAGCAGGAGCTGCAGAGAGAGAGAGGAGGAGGAGCCTCTTGTATACCTCTCTAGCACCCCCAGGAGCCTGGACTGATTAACACCAGCTTCTCAGGGAGCTTCCTGTTTCCTGCTGCTTCCCTAAACCCCCTTTAGGAGAACAGACAGTCAACTGAAGTAGTAGGAGCCAGTTAGGCCCTTAAGATGCTGATATCTTCCCTCACTCAGGCCCTGCTACCAGCCTGCTTATTTGTCCCTTTCAACTGAGTGTAGAGAGCCACTGTAGCTGGCACAGAACAGCAGTCATGAATGAAAGAAGAAAACGCCCCTCTGGGGCAGCATTCAGAAAAAGAAAGCAAGCAAAGGACGCTTTTCTATCTAAGCAGGAAGGAGCTCTCCTGAAATACATTGACACAAATGTTCACGGTGAGCCTTCCGGCTCCAGTGAGGATGTGAGTGATGAGGATATGCCTGATCTTCCAGTTAGTCAGAGTGCAGGTGACCTGGCAGCTACTGCAGCATCCATATCTCCATCTCAAATGGATGTAACCATGCACATTCCTGAAGAAAAGTGTAGATCAGAGAAGACTGTGGTGGAGGTGCAAGAAACATCTGCTGCTGAGTTTAGTTCCTTAAGTCTAGATGAGCCAGGACTGTGGACCCACTTGAGCAGTAGCCTGAGGGACTTCCTTATACCTCATAGGCCATAGCAAGTGAAAAACTTCATGTTCCCCAAAGACAATAGAAGTTTCCATCCAACACATTACTGGCGTGAAATCCCCAATGGTGACAAAGTGGAGAGGCCATGGCTTATGTACTCAAAAACCCAGAATGCTGCATACTGTTTTTGTTGCAAGCTCTTCCAGTCTAATGTTCCAGCCACATCGGGTTCTACAGGAACAAAGGACTGGAAAAATCTGGCTAGAAATCTGGCATGCCATGAGAAGGCAGCAAATCACTAGAGAGCATTCCATAGGTGGAAAGAGCTTGAGATGAGACTAAGGTTAAAGGCCACCATAGATGATCAGCATCAAGAGAAGACTGCATCAGAGTCTGTTTACTGGCAAAATGTTCTGAAAAGGCTCATTGCCATTGTGAGAATGCTTGCTACCCCAAAACCTAGCGCTGCGTGACACATCAGATCAGCTGTATGTGCCAAACAATGGAAACGTCCTTAAAATTGTGGAGCTGATGGCTGAGTTTGATGCTGTGGTCTAGGAGCATCTAAGAAGAGTCACCACCCAAGAAATGTACATACACCACTACCTTGGAAAAACAATTCAAAATGAGATCATACAGTTACTGGCAACAAAAGTCAAAGAGAAGATTGGGGCAGATCTGAAGTCAGCAAGATATTACTCTGTTATTCTGGACTGCACGCCTGACATCAGCCATACGGAACAAATTACTTTAATGGTATGTTTTTTAACAATAACAGAACCTAGTGAAAATGTCCCTGCAATGGTGACTGTCAGAGAGTGTTTTCTAGAATATATTGACATTGATGATACTACAGGAACTGGTAGGACAAATGTGCTTCTTAAAAAGCTGGAAGATACGGGAATTGCGATAGCTGACATGAGAGGTCAGGGCTACGATAATGGTACCAACATGAGAGGAAAGAACAGAGGAGTGCAGACACAGATCCGAGAGTTAAACCCTTGAGCTTTTTTTGTCCCATGCAGTTCTCATTCATTGAACTTGGTGGTCAGTGATGCAGCAGCAGCAGCTTCTAGTGAGGCTGCTGAATTTTTTAATGTAATTCAAAGCATCTATGTATTTTTCTCTGCATCAACTCATCGATGGCAAATTTTGAAGCAACATCTGGGAACATCCTGTCTGACACTGATACGACTGAGTGCCACACGATGGGAAGGTCAAGTGGAGGCGATAAAGCCTATCAAACACCAAATTGGGAAGATAGATGATGCCATAGTTGCCATTATGGAGGATAATGCTATGACAGGAACTGTTTGTGGGAGAATAGCGGCAGAGGGAAATGGAATCACCAGAAATATACATAACTTCAAAATTCTGTGTGGCTTCGTGTTGTGGCATGACATACTGTTTGAAATAAATGTTGTAAGCAAGAGACTCCAAGGTGTTGAGCTTGATATATCTGGAGCAATGGAACAAGTGGACAAAGCAAAGTCATACCTACAGTCTTACTGGTCAGATGAGGGATTTCAAAATGTTGTGAAGAGTGCACAGAAGTTGGCAGAGGAACTTCACACTGAAGCTATTTTCCCACCCATTCAAGAATACAAGAGTCACCGAAGAAGAAGACATTTTGATTACGAGGCACAGGATAAGTATCGGGGGGTAGCCATGTTAGTCTGTATCCACAAAAACAACAAGGAGTCCGCTGGCACCTTAAAGACCAGCTTGCACTTTGTACAGACAAATACAAACAGATTTGTCTGTACAAAGTGCAAGCTGGTCTCCATATTGGAAGAGAAGGTTCGAGGTCTGGAGAAACGAGTATCGACTCTGTGTTGCATAAGGGAAAATGACGATTTCCTGGACAGACGGTAGGAGATGCTTCTACGGCCACAATGTTCTGAAGATTCAGAGCAGGAGCAGCAGGGACAGAAGGATGGTGAAGAAGTTTGGCAGCATGTGACCTCCAGAAAGAGAAAGAGGAGCGTCCATGTACCAGCAATGGAGATACAGGTGAGCAATCCTTTCCATGTTCTCTCTACAGGTACTAATGTGGAGAGTGGACTAGATGACCCATCTAAGGGAAGGGAGCAGAAGGAGACTCCACCGATTGGAAGGTATGAGATGCACTGTCCTAGGGATGGGGGTTCCACGACCACCACTCCCAAGAGGAGGAGGAGGAGGGTGGTGGTGGTTAGGGACTCCCTCCTCAGGGGGACTGAGTCATTTATCTGCCGCCCCGACCGGGAAAACTGAGAGGTCTGCTGCTTGCCAGGAGCTAGGATACACGATGTGACGGAGAGACTGCCGAGACTCATCAAGCCCTTGGATCGCTACCCCTTCCTGCTTCTCCACGTGAGCAACAATGATACTGCCAAGAATGACCTTGAGCAGATCACTGCAGACTACATGGCTCTGAGAAGAAGGATAAAGGAGTTTGAGGCGCAAGTGGTGTTCTCGTCCATCCTCCCTGTGCAAGGAAAAGGCCTGGGTAGAGACCATCGAGTCGTGGAAGTCAACGAATGGCTACGCAGGTGGTGTTGGAGAGAAGGCTTTGGATTCTTCGACCATGGGACGGTGTTCCAAGAAGGAGGAGTGCTAGGCAGAGAAGGGCTCCACCTAACGAAGAGAGGGAAGAGCATCTTCGCAAGCATGCTGGCTAACCTAGTGAGGAGAGCTTTAAACTAGGTTCACCGAGGGAAGGAGACCAAAGCCCCGAGGTAAGTGGGGAAATGGGATCCTGGGAGGAAGCACAAGCAGGAGAGCACAAGAGGGGAGGACTCCTGTCTCATACTGAGAAAGAGGGACGATCGATGAGTTATCTAAAGTGCCTATACACAAATGCAAGAAGCCTGGGAAACAAGCAGGGAGAACTGGAAGTCCTGGCACAATCAGGGAACTATGATGCGATTGGAATAACACAGACTTGGTGGGATAACTCACATGACTGGAGTACTGTCATGGATGGATATAAACTGTTCAGGAAGGACAGGCAGGGCAGAAAAGGTGGGGGAGTTGCATTGTATGTAAGAGAGGAGTATGACTGCTCAGAGCTCTGGTATGAAACTGCAGAAAAACCTGAGAGTCTCTGGATAAAGTTGAGAAGTGTGAGCAACAAGGGTGATGTCGTGGTCGGAGTCTGCTATAGACTACCAGACCAGGGGGATGAGGTGGACAAGGCTTTCTTCCGGCAACTAGCAGAAGTTGCTAGATCGCAGGCCCTGGTTCTCATGGGAGACTTTAATCACCCTGAAATCTGCTGGGAGAGCAATACAGCGGTGCACAGACAATCCAGGAAGTTTTTGGAAAGTGTAGGGAACAATTTCCTGGTGCAAGTGCTGGAGGAACCAACTAGGGGCAGAACTTTTCTTGACCTGCTGCTCACAAACAGGGAAGAATTAGTAGGGGGAAGCAAAAGTGGATGGGAACCTGGGAGGCAGTGACCATGAGATGGTCGAGTTCAGGATCCTGACACAAGGAAGAAAGGAAAGCAGCAGAATACGGACCCTGGATTTCAGAAAAGCAGACTTTGACTCCCTCAGGGAACAGATGGGCAGGATCCCCTGGGAGAATAACATGAAGGGCAAAGGGGTCCAGGAGAGCTGGCTGTATTTTAAAGAATCCTTATTGCGGTTGCAGAAACAAACCATCCCGATGTGTAGAAAGAATAGTAAATATGGCAGGCGACCAGCTTAGCTAAACAGTAAAATCCTTGCTGATCTTAAACGCAAAAACGAAGCTTACAAGAAGTGGAAGATTGGACAAATGACCAGGGAGGAGTATAAAAATATTGCTCAGGCATGCAGGAGTGAACTCAGGAAGGCCAAATCACACTTGGAGTTACAGCTAGCAAGAGATGTTAAGAGTAACAAAAAGGGTTTCTTCAGGTATGTTAGCAACAAGAAGAAAGTCAAGGAAAGTGTGGACCCCTTACTGAATGAGGGAGGCAACCTAGTGACAGAGGATGTGGAAAAAGCTAATGTACTCAATGCTTTTTTTGCCTCTGTCTTCACAAACAAGGTCAGCTCCCAGACTGCTGGACTGGGCAGCACAGTATGGGGAGGAGGTGACCAGCCCTCCGTGGAGAAAGAAGTGCTTCGGGACTATTTAGAAAAACTGGATGAGCACAAATCCATGGGGCCGGATGCGCTGCATCCGAGGGTGCTAAAGGAGTTGGCGGATGTGATTGCGGAGCCATTGGCCATCATCTTTGAAAACTCATGGCGATCGGGGGAGGTCCCGGATGACTGGAAAAAGGCTAATGAAGTGCCCATCTTTAAAAAAGGGAAGAAGGAGGATCCGGGGAACTACAGGCCAGTCAGCCTCACCTCAGTCCCTGGAAAAATCATGGAGCAGGTCCTCAAGGAATCAATTATGAAGCACATAGAGGAGAGGAAAGTGATCAGGAACAGTCAGCATGGATTCACCAAGGTGAAATCGTGCCTGACTAACCTAATTGCCTTCTATGATGAGATAACTGGCTCTGTGGATGAGGGGAAAGCAGTGGATGTGTTATTCCTTAACTTTAGCAAAGCTTTTGATACGGTCTCCCACAGTATTCTTGCCACCAAGTTAAAGAAGTATGGGCTGGATGAATAGACTGTAAAGTGGCTAGAAAGCTGGCTAGATTGTCGGGCTCAACGGGTAGCGATCAATGGCTCCATGTCTAGTTGGCAGCCGGTTTCAAGCAGAGTGCCCCAAGAGTCGGTCCTGGGGCCAGTTTTGTTTAATATCTTTATTAATGATCTGGAGGATGGTGTGGACTGCACTCTCCGCAAGTTTGCAGATAACACTAAACTGGGAGGCGTGGTAGATACGCTGGAGGGTAGGGATCAGATACAGAGGGACCTAGACAAATTAGAGGATTGGGCCAAAAAAAACCTGATGAGGTTCAACAAGGACAAGTGCAGAGTCCTGCACTTAGGACAGAAGAATCCTATGCACTGCTACAGACTAGGGACCGAATGGCTAGGTAGCAGTTCTGCAGAAAAGGACCCAGGGGTCACAGTGGACGAGAAGCTGGATATGAGACAACAGTGTGCTCTTGTTGCCAAGAAGGCTAACGGCATTTTGGGCTGTATAAGTAGGGACATTGCCAGCAGATCGAGGAATGTGATCGTTCCCCTTTATTCAACATTGGTGAGGTCTCATCTGGAGTACTGTGTCCAGTTTTGGGCCCCACACTACAAGAAGGATGTGGAAATATTGGAAAGAGTCCAGTGGAGGGCAACAAAATTGATTAGGGGTCTGGAGCACATGACTTATGAGGAGAGGCTGAGGGAACTGGGATTGTTTAGTCTCCAGAAGAGAAGAATGAGGGGGGATTTGATATCTGCTTTCAACTATCTGAAGGGGGGTTCCAAAGAGGATGGAGCTCGGCTGTTCTCAGTGGTGGCAGATGACAGAACAAGGAGCAATGGTCTCAAGTTGCAGTGGGGGAGGTCTAGGTTGGATATTAGGAAACACTATTTCACTAGGAGGGTGGTGAAGCACTGGAATGCTTTACCTAGGGAGGTGGTGAAATCTCCTTCCTTGGAGGTTTTTAAGGCCCGGCTTGACAAAGCCCTGGCTGGGATGATTTAGTTGGGAATTGGTCCTGCTTTGAGCAGGGGGTTGGACTAGATGACCTCCTGAGATCCCTTCCAACCCTGATATTCTATGATTCTATGATTTATTTGGGCATAAGCTTTCGTGGGTAAAAAACCCACTTCTTCAGATGCATGGGATAATCCCATAAGAGACCCCAAACAACAATTCAGAGTTGAATTCTTTAACCAGGTGCTAGATTGTGCAATACAGTCAGTTGAAGAAGTTTCATGCAGCTCAAGGAACACAGCAGTATATTTGGGATGTTGTATGATATTCCAAAACTCTTCACTATATCCAGTGGCATAGCCAGGATCTAAGAGCAGGGGGAGCAAACATAAAAAAGGCGCCCCCCCCCTTGGCTCCTCCTCTGGCCATGCCCCCTGGCTCCTCCTCCAGCTGCTCCGCCCCCCCCCGCTGGCTCCTCCGGCTGTGCTGCCCCCCCCATTGGCTGCCAG